>NC_136791.1:12448960-13048960 GCF_951216825.1 Electrona antarctica
GATATTTATGGTGAGCGAGGCAGTCGTATGAATGATAAAGTTCGGGGGCGGCTGTGACTCAGGAGGTAGAGTGGCCATTTGGAAACCGGAAGATTTCTGGTTCATCAAGACACTGACTTCAGCAAGACACTGAATCCCTAACTGATCCCAATGGACCTTGCATGGTTGCCACTGATGTGTGAATGTACTGCACGTTGAAATGCAGAGCATTTACGTATAAATTAGGCTGCATTCACACACAGATAAGGCTTAAGTTTACCATAAACAGAAGAGAAATATGTACATCTGAACGCTATAACACATCTTTCACATCTTCACCCTATTAAAATATTTTTGTTACCATAAAAATCTGATACAATATATACAACTTTGATTCAAGATGCACACCTAGCGTCCTGTAATATCTTAAACTGCCACCTGTTTGGACCACTTTTACATCCCGCCACATCATTTGGTCATTCTTAGCATGCTTGTGTTTATGTGCGACAACACAATTCTCATTTGAATCGGTTGACAGGGTCTCCAATCAGTTCAGGGCATCTCTCTTCTCCCTTTGCAATCCTGTCACACCTCCTCAGAAAGTCATAGTTGATCTTGTCAGTTATAACACTGTCCTGCTTATACTGGGGATGCTCTCCAACAAATGCCCTCATCCACTTAGCCATGGTCATCAGTTGCCCTATTTGAAACGAGGAGAGAAAGAAGGTAAATGTAATGGACAATGGTACAGAAATATTACAATGGAACACAGAGTTTGGTTCATGGCTTCTTTGGCTGAAGTGTCTGTCAACATACCGGAGGCACGTTTCTTGATGAGTTTCAGGTAATTCAGAATGGTGCACCTGGTATCAACATCCACTTCCATGTTTTCCAGGTAGCAGTTGAGGATTGGGATAAGCCCTTGAAATACTCCCTCCTAGTGGTAGAAAGTATGATTTGTTAGTTTATTAACCACTTAAACCGTCTATAATTAAGTTTACTGGGGTCCCCCAGTGGGCCATACTTGGTCCCCTCATTTTTCCCCTCTAAACCATAATTCTTCTTAGAAAATAGCCGATCTACAAGCTCACAATGAGTTGCATTGTGATGCCTTTGTCTATTTTTGCATATTTTGGCTGAACATTTGCCTCGAAATGCCCAACAAAGGGACTCTCGGTTTCATGTGGTAAAGAAATACCAAAAAATATTATAAATTATAACAAAAAGAATTAAGAGCCATAATCACCTTTCCGTTGATGATTGTATCTATACTCATCAGTGTGTACTCCTCATTATCACCATCAATCTCCAGGCCGTTCTGAGCCGATGACGTGCCATCAAGGCCTGGGTTGCAGCAGCCTGTACGTTATCAAGGAAAATTAATCAGCTGATCACACCATGATATGGTATTTGAAGTTGTATTTAGGCCTATATATATATATATATATATATTTATTTTTTTTACCCACCTTTGAAGATGTCTTTCCTGAAGTAGAACATGCCCTCCTGCACAGCGTTTCTTTTCTGGGCAACCTTCATGTTTTCGTCAACCTAATGTAACAATGTATCTGCATATCAGACTATTGTTGGAAAAGTTGCTACAAAGACAATACTGCATAATCAATGCAATGCTTGTTTACACCTTACTATAGGATAACTGTATAGATATGTGCTAGAAAGGTGGGGATGCTTTCACCTTTGACAAGGGGATCAGGAAGTCCAGTTTGTAGGACAAGATCACTCTGGTTAGCAGGACGACAAACACCACATATGCAGCATTTTCAAAATCAGTTAGTTGAACCTGGAACAAAAAAAAGAATTATAAAAAAAATAAAAATGAAAAATGCTGGCGTAGACATCCAGGCACCTAGGCTGCCAATCCAGCCTGACGGGGAGAGAGAGAGAGAGATATCTATATATATATATATATATATATATATATATATATATATATATATACACACATCTACGTAGATTACATCTACGTAATCGCGTTTAAATATACACCCAAAGCCAATGCAAAAGTTGTTTAGTAATCGTTTGCAGTTTTTGATTACCTCCATAGGGCGGAACTCAACTCTCCAGCCAATATCTGAATTTGGAGGTGGCGGTTTGAACCTCATCGTCTGCCAGTTGGTCGACTGTAGATTCTACAAGAAATTATAAGAGGCTGAGTCAATGTACACAAGGACGAATTCCAGGCAAAAGCCTTCATAACTAGTGTAAGGAATTATTGAGAGTCTTACCTCAAAGTGATCAGACTCTTTTTCATCATCCAGGTTGATTTTCTCCTCAAAGAGCGAGAGGGGATCTCGGATGAAGAGGTGAGCTATGTGTTGGGCCAGTAGCTTGTCAATCCCTGTTAATGAACAGCTGAGTTGAGTATTTTATGGTTGATAATAAAGTGTATATGAAACCTTTCACATACTTTGGTGATCATGCATGCCCATTCATAGTGTACTGTTTGTCCTTTTCGGCAGTCCATTTTGACTTTGAAATGTCGATCCAAATGTCTGTACCTGCTCCTAGAAGTTGTTTGTTGATCTCCTCGTCTATTGTGAGATCAATGTCGTTGTACTTTTCACCACAGCTGGACAGGTAGCTGTCGATTGAATCATATCTTGACTTGAAGATTCGGTACTTGTTGTTTTGTAAAGGCTGCAAAATGAAAAGGGCATTATTATTAAACCCTAGCAATCCCATTCTGGGCATATCATAATAGGCGAGCATTCAATTATAGCAGATCTGCTATTTTTGGTGAAAAAAACACACCAGGTTTGTTTTGTGGCAAGGAGTTGCGAGTAGCTGGTGTGGTTTGGGCCTTAGGGACACCGTTGAACAAAGTATTATTAACCCATTAAAACCGGGAAAGTATCCATATATACGTTTTTCAGAAAACTCTTAGGATTTAGAACAGTGGTTCTCAAAAATATCTGAGTACACTTCAATTGGTCCCGAGACTACCTCCATGTGGTCCCGGGAACGGTTTGGTGATCCTCAGGTCTCAGGTCTTAATGGGGTCTCAGGTCTTAATGGGATAAGTGGTTATGGGAGCAGGGGGAAGTGTAGGTGCACTGTTTGTCTATAGTTAGAGGCCAGATCCATAGATATATAAGAAAGGCTAGATGGCTCACCCACGCTGCTGGCCAATGGAGAACGACGTCACTACGTGGTGGCCATCTTACTTCGGGCCCGCATAACATTGTGTCTATGGGGCATGTACTTTTTAAATGACCATAATTTTCAACCGATTTTCAAATGGTTTGGTTTGTTATAAACGTCAGAGACGTCCGCATACTTATATGCTTTTATATGATGTTCATATTTTAAAAAATCACACCCGTGTGAACTGGTGTTCTTCCCGTGACCCCTAGGGTAGGTACCCTCACAAAAAACATGCAGTAATCCTGGTCTCTAAACTGCCTCCCCCTGGCCAGCCGGGGCACCTGATGGAGGGGAAAGGAACTGGTTGGAATAACGTGTTCCTTCCACGCGCTACGTCCAACCAGGGAAACTCCCCCTGTCAGGTGTAAAGGAGCAACTTGGACACTCAGGCATGAAGGAAGCATGAGTTCAAGTCTGTTGCTCTCCCCATGTCCCCCATATATGGGGACTAGGTTGGCGGAGGGTGTGTAGAGCCCAGGATCACATTAGATAATTGACACAGGGGTGAAAAATGAGTTACAAAATCGTGGGATAAAAATTGTTTTAAAAAAAAAGCATCCTGAATCATAACATTGATAACATTTGTAACAAACCACCCCGTTTGTAAATCAGTCAAGATTTGAGCGAGTAGTATTTTTGTTTGAGCTGCCATAGAACATACTGTACTGTAGCCCCGAGGCAAGATGGCCGCTGGGTGAACTACGTCGGAAACTCCGCCTTGAGCCATCTAGCCTTTATAATATAAACGTAAACATAGACGTATATTATACGTCTATGGCCAGTTAACCTCACCTTCAGCCCCCTCTCTTCCTGTGTCCTGTCATCCACTGAGGCAGAAATAACTCCCCAGCGACAATCAATGTCTGACACATAACCTCTGTAGAAGGGAGAGGCAGCACTCAAAGCCATCTGTTAAAAACAGAATACAGTATATTGTTTCAAAAGGAAAAGTCAAAGTTTCAAAACCAAGTTATTCTGAGCACATTTCATTTCAAGTGGGATGTTTCAATTTCATTACTGGTACCACAGCGTGGTACTGCGTTCTACGAGCATGACACCACTGGTAGTGATATTTGAATTAACCCATTTTGTGCGGGAACCCCTTTTGGTGTTAGCATTATGTTATGCTTTAGCTATTGAAAAATAGCAGATCTACAAGCTCATAGCGCACCACCGAGTGGCGCACTACGAGCTTGTAGGTCTGCTACTTTTGAAAAATCGAAGAACGACTGACATAGAAACATAGCTTTTTCAGAAAACTGTCAGGATGTAGAAGACATTTTTAGAATCTGATCTCAGGTCAAAGTGGGTTTAAATACCTTTAAACACTTAAAACAACATTTTTGGTGAACTATACCTTTAAGATCAATATTTCACAATACATTGTTGCATTTTTACACAGCAGGTTCCAGTTAAGTCCACTTAAACCTTTCACCCAAGGCCATCAAGACTTGTTGTGTGAATTCTTGTCGTGTTTTACTGCTTTTAACATAACATAACATAAAATTCATAAAGATGACACCTTTAACTACTACTTACCACTATGGGGCAGAATGTTGCTAGTTGGTCATAAAGGTACCTTGCTTCTTCAATGCTGCAAGCTTGGAATGTCACCTGAAAACAGATGACATTCAGGATGTTTGCAAATAGGATCGTTCTTGCCTATAGAACTGGTTCTCAAAGTGGAGTCTATGTAATAAATTTGCGGGTCCTTGACATGAAACTGTTGGAGAACCCCTGATCCTAACCCGTCAGGCCGTCACAAAATGTATAGTGATGGTGTTTGGTTTTTAATACCTGAAGGCAGCAGTTGCCCATTCCAAAGCCCATAGCATCCATGTAGATGTGGTCTGGGAGCGCTGCCCTGGCTGCCTCCCCGTCATCTTCAGGAAACTTCTCAACAAATGGTGATGGGGTGTTCCTGTCCTTAAATACTGAAACATTGCAAAAATAATATCAATATAGAATTATGTTCATTCATCAAACCTGATAGGTAGAAAAAAGAGAATCCCACAACACTGTCTTCACTTAGGTTGGTTTTTATTGCAACGTTTCGGTCGTCAGACCTTCATCCGGCATGCAACATATCAGTTCCTGTTATCCGACGCACCTGTCCTTTGTAGGTGTGCAGAAGGACTTTTCAGTATACATTCATCAAACCTAAAGCTGTTAACACTGCCTACATCAACAGTGATGAGAGCTAACAGGGCATTATGCAAAATCATGTAACTAATGTTACAATACCATGTGCATGACACTGGCCATTACATTGGGAGAGTTAATTTTGGGACAATAATATTGAATCAAGAGGCGTAGAGGCCACACTCTAGCTACATGGAAAATAACCACCTTATTTGCAAAAACTTTACAACATGTCAACCTTCTAGGGATCTTCAGGTCAATTTTGACCTCAATGTTATGGTCCCTGCACACTAGACGTGTTTTCGGATTTCTAGCAGCGTTTTTCCATCGGTTTTCCGAAAAACGCGCCCAGTGTGCAACCACCTTTAGCTGTATTGGCCCAGCACCCATTTGATGTGCGTATATTCATTTATTTTAAAGTGAAAATGGTTTGGAATTGTCTTGTCTCATGTAACTTACTTGGCACGTTGATCACCACTTTCTCACCTCTTCTGTGACGTATATTTCTGGTAAGGTTACTGGAGAAAACAAATCATGTCAGTGCACGATACACATACGACATACATACCTACACCTATTAATATAAAAATCAGAAGTGTTAGCTAAGAAATGTACAGGTGTATAATAAAACTAGTGAAATCCTCCAGATTCAAATTATTTCATCAGTCACTGTATAATAACATTTACTATGTCGCAAACAGTATAACTTTTGTTTCAAATGGAATTGTTAGTTTTTAATTTGGTGCAATTATTGAACAACCTCAAGTAGGTTAACTAGACACTAGGCATTCTATAAGCTCTGTAAATGAGGGCAAAGTTCTCTGAAAAGGCCTGCTTGACGGACTACTGTAGACATGCAAAAACAACAGATTGTTCATGAATGGCTCATGATGACACAGACGTTTAAATGAACACATTTTCATTCACATGATTCACATACAGTAGTTTCACTTATAAAACCTGTCTTGAACAGGAAGATTAACAGTTCTTGCAACATTCTTGTAGCAACAAGACCTGAGGCAGATTCTTACAGTCTATGGGCAGATTCTACAAATGTAGTAGTTCTCACACTTTCAAGATTTTTCAAAAATGTAAAAAAAGATATATTCTTTTTTTAATGACACTGATGCTTTACCGATTTTAATGGCTTAATAAAGCTTTAAGAAGAAGGCAAAAGCAAGCACTCGGTTGAGTATTTCCACGTCATAATGTCACGGGTGCACGGTTCTGGAAGATACAGTCTATAGGCACTCACGTAGTATCCTGGAAGGATTAAAGCTTTAATCCTTCCAGGATACTACGTGAGTGCTGGTATTCTTACTATAGACGTAATAAAGCTTTATTCATTCAACTTTATTAAGACAAGAGAAACAAACCATTAATCAACTAACTTTTCCAGTTTAGCCCGATGAGTTTAAGCTTTCCATGGCTGCATCCTGTTATGAACTCTTGTGTTTTTCCCATTGAGTTGTACTGTTGCTAGGGCCAATGGGACAGATGACAATGAGGTTACCTAGAACAGCAAGTAAAAGCCTACCTGAATCTTGGGTGTTTGTTTATGGCTTCGTCCGGGAAAAACAACGATTTGGACACACCCCTTTCAACTGGAGTTGGCCGGCATTCTGGCTTTGTGAAACCTGGGCAGCCCAGCCTGTTTTGAAAGAAATAATGTGCCATTTTGAGTTTTCACTTTTGATATATGTGGGATATCAGGAAGCTCACGCTGCTCACGCTGCTCATGCTGCTCATGCTGTGATACATATTGTGATACAAGAGTCACAATGTGATACACCAAATTCTAATATACAGTTTGTTCGTGATGCGGTGCTCGTGACGCCACAAGATCAAGTAAAAGAAATCTTCCAAATATGGCCTTTGAGAGTGGTAGGGAGAAACTATAGTTTCAGTGCTGTGCATCTACCTTGGAAATGAGGTGATGGTGCAAAGTGTTTCATTGTCACTCAGTTCCGACGAAGCCTCTTGTCGTCTCTTTCCCATGTTATCTTCTACAGTGTTGAACTCCGACATGGTCCCTCCATACGGCTGTCCAGGGGTCCCTTCGATCATGTAGCTGCCATATTCCGGCCTCCAGAGGGTAGGGTGGCTGCACACACACACACAATGAAAACATTGCGGTTCAATGTTTAGAGGTCGATAAAAGATAAGGCTATGAAGAAAAGGCCCAAGTACAAATCCTCAGTGTTCATTTATCCGTTTGCAACTCTGAGAGTGTAAACACTTGTACATTTGTACACCCTCACAGTTAAATTAAGACTCTGGGTTTACAGTGTATCAGGGCGTGGTATCACTTTGACCATTCAGATTAAGTAAACACACAGCCTCAATGTTTTGTATGCCTTTATCTTATGCCATTATAGCCACAGGCCAAAAATGAGTGCAAGGCATTTGTGCACTGGGGCATGCTCTTCAGTATGTGCGACAGAGAGGCAGTAATGTGGAATGCATGGGCTCTTCTATTCCCACTGACACTGGTATTTCCCCCGGGTTAAGTTGGCTCCACAGATTTGGTCCAACGTCATTTGCAGCTAGTAAGCATAACACTCATGGGTTTGTACAAACACATTCAGACAGTGGAAGAAAATCCTGTTAGATTAGAATTAGACACTTTTGTGCAAAAAGAGAAAGTCTTTATAGCTTCTGCACAGGTTATATATTTGGTATTTATTTTCTCTAACCTCTTATTTATTATTTGTATATCACCATCTCCACAAGTATTCTATGTAATTCTGATCCATACATTTACTAACAAATTGTCCTCAAGTATTCTAAAACAAAACAAGTATTTTTTCCTCTCATATTACTACTACTCACAAACACACATACATGCATATTGTAATGCCTTGGAAACTGTGGTCCTAATGCTATTGCTTTTGCAAATGTTCTGTATTACAATGTATTTTATTATATGCATTATACTACTATTGATTTACTAAAACAATGTTGTTGACAGTTGTTTTGTTTGTTTTAAAAAGTTGTATTCAGCATTTCCCAGAGGGAGCTGGATGCACAGGGAACAGAGCTACACTACTGGGATGTTTGCGTTCAGGCAGGTAGACATGTGACAATGTGTTTACCGCTTTTGCGTTGCGTTTGCGCACTGAGTGGGTTGTGCTTTACTCCACTTATAGCATACATATTATTTTTCAGCCTCTAGCATCTCACATATGTGGCGTACTTAAATTAATATTTGCACTGTCAATCTTTACTTTAGTGATAACTCACAGTCGATCTTTATGCAATCCACCTGAAAGGTCACAGAGTGTACAATTGTACTTAGCCATAGGTTAAGTACAAGTGTACAGTACGCATCTAACTACTAAAGGGTAGGGATCGATAAGCCCAGGACGTGTAGGGACGTCTTAGGGTCTTTTTAATTATATAAAAACGGATAGCTAAAATCTATTTTTGACAGGGGTTGCTAGACAACGCCTTGTGCAGCGCTCAGCATCATGCTTTGCACATGCACGCAGCCGTTCACTTCCTTGTTTACGGCAAGGAAGCTTTGAGAAAGAAAGGAAATGGTCGCCATGACATTTTCATGGACACTTTCATAGGAGCCAAACTCACACCGGAAGCTCAATGAATACATGGCAGTGAATGGAGCCGGCTGGAGCAGCTCATAACAAATATTATTTCTGAACAATTGAGACCTTTGTCATATAATCGGTTCAGGAATATAAACGAAGACATATCACAGGTTGTTTTCTAATCACTTGCTTTTCGATGTGCATAGTATATAATTTTATCTGAGGATATAAACAGCAGCAGGTATCGTTTCTGGCTCCGAGGGATCGCGTGATTTGGCTGCCAGACAGGAAACGGTGGGAAGTCTTGCGATACTTGGTACGTTCCGAAAGATACTTTGTGCACTTTAGATACCATACCTCTATAAAAATGACAGTGTACACATCGAAAAGCAACACAGCAGAAGCGATTACTTTACAAAAGGTCTCAGTCATTCAGAAATAGTGTTTGTTCATGAGCTGGTCACTGAGCTCTCATCACTCCAGTGCATTCTGCCGACTTCCGGGTGTCCTTTCCTTCTCAAAGCTTCCTTGGTTTACGGCCCGGCAAAACGGTCTTTTCTCTCTAAATCTATGTCGCTGTCCATGGTTTTGAACAGAATGTTCTGTCCTCATTTCTTAACCAAGCATCTCGTTTGGAATATAAACACTTCTAGAGAGAGAGAGATCAGATGTGACAGCGTGAGATAGTAATGGAAAATTATACCTCTCGGTTTGGGGGGGAAAGGGAAGGCGGGGCTTTTCAGAGTAAAATCTGCCTCATCTGCAGGGCGCTCTAGCGACTTTATTTTGAAAAATTCCGGCACACTTATGAATCAGTGAACTTAGATTTGTTGTATGAAAGTATCTTACTTAGGGTTTGCATTTTCCCCTTTATCTTGAAGCGTGTCCAAAACCTCTTCTCCATTCAGAACGAGATGAACTTTTTCATTCTTTTCGTCCATTTCAATCAGCATGTACTCCACCTTGAATAAAATACAAAAATACACCATAAAGCGTTACCATATCATTCACCAAAACTACTGTACAGACCTATTCCTACTAACACTTGAAGCTCTAACATTTTAAGTATGACTATATCCCACAAAGAGAAACGACATAATTTGTAGAACCAATATGCTGCCAATAAATATTATACAACCATATTGTCAAGATGAAAATGTGATGCCAGCACATCAATTCCAATTCAATTAGTTTTCCTTGACTTTGACTCTTGGTAGCCTGTAATCCCCGGTCTGAAAGGGGGATTAATTCTATAACAACAACATTCCACGTTGTTTGAAATCAAAGCACTGTGTTGAGGCTGAGGCACACAAAGGCCTATATTTTACTCTAGCCTCTGTGGAAATGTACCGCCAAATGTTTATAAAGACACCAGCATTTATTATGTTTACTATTAACTATTAAAACATTTAAAATACAAACTTCAATCTACCTATTTAACAGTTTAACTTTCCAAATACTCCAGAAAGTTAAAATAAAATGTATTCTTAGTTGTGTCAATACACTAATTAATATTGATTTAGTGATCAAATGAACTGGATGTAGTTATTAGGAGAATACAAACTTTGTTCAAAGTCTCAAGGTGCATATCTATAATACCTACCTGTTTTTAATAATTTTGAAAGGGGTTATTAACTTATTATTGCAACTTGGTGACTGGTATACGCTCAGAATAACCAGAGGCTGTGTTTATTAATATTATACAGAGCGAACAGGACCTTTATTTATACAGACTAGAACACAGACAGACAAGCTATGCAAATGGCAGTTTTTATGTAATGTAAATACATTCACCAACACCATTGATTACACACACATCCCCATGACACGATGGGTGAGTGTGAGCGACAGATCATGTTGCATGATGAGTTACAAAAGGCAGCAACACGTACAGTAAGCACTAAGCAAGCAGCTGCAGGCAGCATTCACAAAACTTAAACTATCACAGTTTAAACTTCTCCTTACCTCATCGCCCCATTTTAAAACGTCTTTCTGGCGTTCCTTGACTTTGTTGTAGATGTTGAGAAACTGAATGATGCCATGCTTCCTCACATGGTCAGCATACTTCTTGGTTTCTTCCCAGTTCAGCGGTGAGCCTTGAGACAGCAAGCCCATTGCACAAACGTGCCGTCAACTGACGCGTGGTGGTGGTGTGTCTGTCTGTTACTGGCAGGCTACAGCAGCACCTGGTTGTGTGTAGCTAGGAAGCAAGGTATTGTCTATCGTCCTCAAAACACAGCTAGCGTTCAATCTCGACCCAATAAGAGAAGAACGGATCCGATGCGCCTGTTTGCTGTCTTTAGATGACCGTCCAGGTTCCGAGCGAAGGCCCCTTGCTCATCACTTGCTAATATCTAGTTAGCTAACGTGATATAATACAACTAAATGAGTCCCGGGGAGGTGTTTGCAGCCCCCCTACAACCAAGGCTTTCTCGTTTAAAAAACTAAAACTAAAAATTAAACAAACGCGGCAACCATTAACTGATATTCCAGTTAATAAAATGGCGAAGAGAGGATGAAGAAGTGAGTTGATGTTTAGGTTCTGGTCCAGTTCAGTTCAGTCCTGTGTTGTAGTTGACCTGTGTGTGAAACCAGCAGCGAGTGAGTGACTGAACTCTCCACAGCTCCTACCTAGTACTGCCAATAAACAGGCAGGCTTTCCGCAGTACCCGTGGAAAGCCTGGTTCCTATTCCTAATCAAACGGCGTAATCCGCTCTAGAGCCAGCCCTACTGTATCCGGTCGTTTGCCCGCACACATAACACATAACCAGAGCCCAGACCGGATCAGCAAAACCACTGATCCGAATGGATCTCTAGGTTGACTGCTGCCGAACGCACACGACGTCACGTCGTCAGGCGGACTCACGTCGTTGCTATGACTCAGCATTCTTCGTGACCCGTGCTCCTCCTTGAAAGCTGTCAAGTGTGGAAGTTATCTGAGATAACACAATGGAGCAGCAAATGGATCATTTGTGCACTCGGAGAGTTAAAACACTTTGGATTTGTACTGTGTACAGACTAGAGATACAGATTGTCGTCATGACTCATGTGATCGTGATGTCAATCATTATGATTTTGACAAAAGGAATTTCAGAGTAAGGATGACACTGCAAAACTCTACCGGTGGGTGGGTGGCTGGGCAGGCTAGTCAGCTACCAACTGTTGTTCTCAAAGTGGGGTCCGGCGTCCGGGAACTCCCTTGGGGGGGTTCCAGGGGTCCCCAGAAAAAATAGGCTATATATTTAGGCTAGTTAATAACTGGCATATAGATGATCAATAGATGATCAAGATTTCACATGGCTGATATACGGTACATTTTGAGGGCCTTATTTGAGAACCACTGACACACTTACTCGGGAGGAGCTTTTTTAGTCGGAGCTATGTTGGTGGGTGGGTGGGTGCGTCTGAGTACGAAAACAGCATGGTTGTTTTTCACCACCTGCGTGCAACCTAACACACACACAAACACACACGCACATATTAACTGTATGGTGATTTCGGGTGTGCCAGTACAGTACAGTACAGTACAGTACAGTACAGTACAGTACAGTACAGTACAGTACAGTACAGTACAGTACAGTACAGTACAGTAGAGGGTATACATGCAGTAGAGGGACCCCCACACGGTAACTCTGTCATTTCTCAACCGTTTCGGACGCGGGGCGGCTCGCCGGAATCGGGCCGGCACCCTGGGTGCGTTCCTGTGGGAACTTCCGAACTTGGAATAATGACAATAATAACTAGAACTGCACTCTGCCGAGTGCCTACTTGCTTGTTGCACACAAGTAGGCCATAATGGCCTACTAGTGCAGCGCGCAAGTACTGTCGACCGCTACAAACTGTCAAATATCAGCTTCTCTGTGAAAGAAGAACATGAATTACCTTCATATCATGTTCTTCTGTTGAAGCAAGAACTGTTGAAGTTAAGCATTTCAAATTCATTCTTTCGTTACGTAATTAACAACAATCAATTACGTAATGTTGTAATTAACACGGATGAGTGACGGCTTTCGATGGTGACGTATATGTCGATTAGTGTCGGGTGGATTAAAGGAAATGCCTCTATGTATATGTAATTTGTAAATTGATTAGCGGTATACTGTGGTTACTTTGCGTATGCCCCGTTTGATGCGTATGTATCGTAGCAGCATTTGACGTCAGGGTATAACTGGCTCTCAATGATGACTTAATAAAGATGTGGATTAAAGGACCCAATGCCAGGGTGTAATTGGTTTTTGATGGTGACGTAATGACGATATGTTTTAGTGTCGGGAGGATTAAAGGTAATGCCCCTATGTATACATGTATGTAATCTGACACCGTGACCACTGCCATATCAAGCACAAGTAGTCATTACGTCATACGCTGGCACACGCATACACATCAAACGGCGACATACGCATCGAAGCGCTGGACGAAAACTATTACTTGCACGCTCTGCTTGCGCAAGTAATAATGATGACTCAATCAGGCAAGCTGGTACACTTACCCTTCTTGAGATTATATCTCCCTTTTCCTTGGAATTTCTTAACCTCAGACTTCCCAGTAATTCTAATAACATTGACGCACTTCCATGGAACAGTGCAGAAAGGTTTAGTGCACTGTTCCATGGAAGAAAATTAAAAATACTTTGCTACATTACTAAATGCATGGTCAGGGACCACATGCAATGCCTTCACGGACCACCAGTGGTCCACGGACCACACTGTTGAAAACCCCTGCTTTATTTCTTTAAGCCTAAATCAATTTAAGGGCCTAGTCAATTTAAGACGGAATGAATAGAGTAACATCCTCTCCTTTATTCAACAGTTGAGCCACACACACACACGCAGCGTGTCTGTCACCCGGCGCCAACTTTCTGTTAAAAGGGAAGAAAATGCCTGGGCCGTGGCTCAGTGGTCCAGGCACCTTGGCTGGTAATCCAGTCTGGCAGTGTGCCGCGGGTTCGACTCCCGATCCCGATGGCCTTTACTGCATGTCTTCCCCCCCATCTCTTTCCCCATTTCCTGTCAGCCTACTGTCTGTCTGTCCATAAAAAATATAAAATAAAGGCGAAAGCCACAAAAAAACATAAAAAAAAAAGGGAAGAAAATATATCACATAGCGTGTGACTGCGTCTGTGGGAACCGGCGATAGGTACCCGGTACCCAAGCATGTTCAGTTCGGTACATGCTTGGTCCCGAGGTTCGAGACCGTGACTAAAGTCACGGCAGAAAGTAGGCACTCGACACTTGCTTGTTGCACACAAATAGTCCATAAATTACCTACTAGTGCGCAAGCAGAGCGCGCAAGTACTGTCGACCGCAACAAACTGTCAAATCTCAGCTATGTATATGTATATGTAATTTGTAAGTTGATTAGTGGTATAATGTGGTTACTTTGCATATGCCCCGTTTGATGCGTATGTGTATCGTAGCAGCATATGACCAGGGTATAACTGGTACAACTAGCTCTCAATGATGACGTAATAAAGATGTGGATTAAAGGACCCAATGCCAGGGTGTAATTGGTTTTCGATGGTGACGTAATGACGATATGTTTTAGTGCCGGGAGGATTAAAGGTAATGGACACCACTGCCATATCAAGCACAAGTAGTCCATGGGCCAGACCAGAAGTGAGGGACATTTTTGGTGGCAAAATCTATTTGTTACCATTTTGTTTGTTGGGTCCATATAAGTACTTTGAGACATGATAGCATTTTTAAATGAGTAGCTTTAATACTTTTTGGGGACAATCATTGTTTCCCCATTAACTCCCATTATATGCAGAGTAGGATTTTGTGCAGTTTACTGTAGATGTTATATACACTGACACCACGGCGCGTAATCAGCGCCTCAAACTGTGACTCCGCCCACAACCGGGGGAAGTTGTGATTTGCTCTCGTTTACTGCAATGCAATTTGCGGCATTTTAAAAACAATATTGAGCAGAGTAGCGATTATCAAATGTATTTGCAATGCCATACGTTGAAAGATCTGTTGCCCGTGGACAAGGCACGCTACCTCCGCAAGTTAGATAGCATTGGCATAGATGTTTGTCCGTATGTGATTAAGGATTGGACCAAGTTGCATTGGCAGCCATAGAAAATTCTTACCCCAGGCTAAAACCGGATGTGACGTTTTTGGGCGTTCCTGTCTAGCGTGGTGTCAGTGTATGTTACAATTAAGTTTATTCACACTTATAATTATACACACACACACAAATGCTATGACATATAAAAGTATGTTATAAAAGTATATAAACATGTAGGCCTATAGTAGTAATAAATTAGCATAATTGGCTAAATATTCCCCAACACAAGAAATTACTATAACTTTGCTTTACTTAACTTAGAAAGGTGAGTCTATGTCTGTGATGTATAGAAATCTGTTACCATGGTGCAATCATGCCACCTTTTTAATTTGCATAATTTGCAAAAGTCGAAATAAGGACATTTCTACATTTTTCACATTTAGTCAATGAGTCTCTCTTAGACTCTGACATGTCCTGAAATTCGTATCTTGCCATGACTAAATTATTCAACCTTTTGTCATTTAGCATAAATTATGAAATAATTAGGCTGAAACCCATAAATAGCTATTATGTTTTGCTTTACATTTATTGAGAAGGATCTTACAGTCTAGTTTTGATGTCCATAAAATAATGTCTTGTCATAATTAAGTTAAATGTAACCTTGATGACTTTAATCCTGGGGCAAGCCATGGTTTGGCTATACTTTCAATAATAATAATAATGAATTGCATTTTTTTTATCTCTAAACTGCCTCCCCCTGGCCAGCTGGGGCGCCTGATGGAGGGAAAAGGAACTGGTTGGAATAACGTGTTCCTTCCATGCGCTACGTCCAACCAGGGAAACCCCCCAGGTGTAAAGGAGCAACTTGGACACTCAGGCATGAAGGAAGCATGAGTTCAAGTCTGTTGCTCTCCCCATGTCCCCCATATTTGGGGACTAGGTTGGCGGAGGGTGTGTATAGAGCCCGGGGGCGACTGTGGCTCAAGAGGTAGAGCAGGTCGTCCAATGATCCATGGGTCGGCGGTTCGAATCCCGGCTCTTCCTGGCTACATGTCGAAGTGTCCTTGGGCAAGACACTGAACCCCAAATTGCTCCCGATGTGCTGGTTGGTACCTTGCATCGCTTCCGCCGCAATCGGTGTATCAATGTATGTGTGAATGGGTGAATGTAATGCACAATCTATGTAAAGCGCCTTGGATAAAGGTGCTATATAAATGCACCATTTACCATTTAGAGCCCAGGATCACATTAGATAATTGACACAAGGGTGAAAAATGGGTTACAAAACCGTGGGATAAAAATTATAAAGAGAATTGCATTTTTATAGCGCTTTTCCAAGTGCTCAAAGTGCTTTACAATGGTTAATTCATTCATACATTGGGAGCGGCGAACAGTTGACGCCATCGTCCTCACTTCCCACATTCACACACCAATGGTGGCGAGCTCACACCGACCAACTCATTGGAGGCAATGTAGGGTTCAGTGTCTTGCCCAAGGACACTTCGGCATGTGGACAGGAGGAGCTGGGATTCAAACTGCCGACCGAGAGATCATTGGACGACCTGCTCTACCTCCTGAGCCACAGCTGCCCGTGTCTTCAAGTCTTCATGCGCACAACTGAAGCTGAGGATGTCCCGGTCGTGGACACCATGTCAACAGATGACCTGTCACCCTCTTGGGGTTCCTAGCAAGATGTCCCTGAGGGCTTAGCAGTCACTACTTATTGAAATGACCAGTTGACATCACACCATCATATATGGCCATCAGTCCCTCACGCCTAGTGACACATCACTTCACCATATATGGCCATCAGTCCATCACGATCCATATATAGACGAATTCAGAAACGGGTCTCATGGTCGCAGCTTACGTATTTCCTGTAGGCGGACTCGACATAGCTGCGGGGTTTAAACCCTCACCAGGCGCACCTCTTCTACTACAGTGAACGGTAGAGTGACTGATGTTAGTCTGCCTCAAGTCAAACGTTACTCTTTTACCTGCTTTTTACTAACACTAACATTACAAAGATGCCCAGAACATCGAGATGAACCTGTTCAACAGTAGTGGCAACATTCCAAAAAAAAAAAAAAAACGGAATGTCAAAATATCCACCGCGGGGTCTGAGACCAGAGCCATTGAGTAATGGTTGAGACGAAGCAGTGAAAGGTCCTGAAAGATACATAACGTCAGTCTTACCCTTGGATAAAGACGCTATATAAATGCACCATTTACCCAATACCCAATCTTTCTGTTTTATGAACACATGGCTGCTGTACTTTTAGTATGAGGTATAAAGTACGGCAGCCTTATATAGTGTTTTTCTACTTGTAGGAGCCATTATGATGGTGCTATATTATTGGTTAGGTTGGCATATTATTTTTGAACACTTGGTGGCGGGCTTTAGATTTGTCAGCACTGGGTGTGTATTTAGAGGTGCAGTGGTGCAGGTGCACTAATCAGATCACATAGGACACAGGAAATGGTAGGAGCACACCGTTTCTTACCAGCAGCAACAGAACAGAGACAGAGAAACTTCAACAATAACATCACTGGTATGTTCATGTTCATGATTAAAACTGCTCACTTCTGCTCAATAAATACAACAAAACTGGACCTAAGACTGGACATTCATCTTTCATGTTTCTGTTAGTACTCTGCGTAGGATCACTCCCATCACCTGTGAAGTAACGAGCAAATATGCATTGGAAGGGAAGGATTGCCGTTACATTCAAGTAAGAAACGACGCTCTACGAGTGAAAAGGACATCAAAAGAGCCACAACTGGACAGACATTGTTTGTTTCACTGCCAACACTGATAGGTGATTGGACACACCTGCAGGCTACAGCTCTATTGGGGTGAGTTGGATTTGAAGCTGGCTGTGATTCATCAGCAACATGTCTAGTGGTGATGGAGATGCTCAGCCACAAGATGGCAACATTGAACCTGAAAAGGAAAAAAGAGTTGTCAAACATACAGCTAAAGGCTTGGAAATGGTGGTTGATAAGTATCAAAAGGCAAGAGGATTGGCAGTTAAAAAGGCTGCAAAGTTGAGAGAATCAATGAAGGAGCTCATGAACTCAAATGACAATTTGGAGGCTGTAAAAGGTCATTTGGATGAATTAATTCATTTATGTGGTGAAGCAAGAGCAGACCATTCATCACTGGTGGTTTTGCAAATACCTGAGGAGGAAATTGAGAGGCAGAATCAGTGGTTTCAACCTAAAATTGATATTCTGGAGGATTTCATGCATGATGTACACAAATGGCTATCAGAAGTGAAACACCAAATTACACAAAATGTCACTGTTGAAAATGAACCACCAATAACACACACACCTGTTGAAAGTGAAAACCTGAGTATTGTCAATTCTGATGATGTTGGACCCGGTGACAGTGTGTCAAATATTTCTAGATCCAAATCCACACGCAAATCCACCACATCCAAAGCATCTTCATCAACATCATCTGCTCTCATTATTGCTCAGGCTGAAAAAGCTGCTCTGATGGAACAGATGGCTGCCTTGGGAAAGAAACATCAGATTGAAGCACAGCAAAGAATACAACAGGAACAATTCAGAATACAACAGGAACAATTCACAATACAACAGGAACAACTCAGAATGCAAAATGAGAAACTGGAGATGGAGACAAAACTGGCAGCAGCCAATGCAAAGGCCCAGGTACTGGAATCTATGGGATCAAGAAAAGGTTCAAGAATATCATTGGGGATGCACTCAGATATACAGGGAGCGGCTGCTGCTGCCGTTACTCAAAGGAAAACGACTTCATTAAATCCAAACACATCCTTACCTGATCAAACGACCCAACAAAAGGGAAAAGTGTCAATGGAAACGAAGCCTCCCCCACAACCACAGGTTGTAAGGCCAAAGGCTTATGAAAAAACTACCAAAACTCATTACACAACTCCTCTAACCCAATACTCTCTCCCCAGGCAAACTCCATTATTGCAATACCCTCTCCTCAGTCGAAATGTGCAAACTGAAAACATACCGGGTCAAATGAAAAGGGGTGTTCAAGGTCAAACTGTATGTACTTCACCTACTGTTACAAATGTTGTTGATCAAGGTGATATTTCCAATGTGTTACAAAGACAGAATGACATAACGGCCCTATTGGTCAAACAGAATCTGCATTCCACTTTGCCACAAAGAGACATTCCGGTTTATGAGGGAGATCCATTGCAATATGAAGGTTTTATCAGGGCATTTGAGAGGGCAATTGAGAAAAAGACAGATGATTATGGTGACTGTCTACATTTTTTGGAGCAATATACAAGAGGGCATCCAAAAAATCTTGTCCGCAGCTGCCAACATCTGCCTCTGTCACAAGGCTACCCAAGAGCAAAACATTTGCTCAAAGAGCATTTTGGAAATGAGAATAAGATTGCCACGGCATATATGGAAAAGGCTTTTGCCTGGGCAACAATCAAATCAGAGGATGCAAAAGGGTTGGAAGCATTCTTTCTATTCCTCCGAGGTTGCTGCAATGCTATGGAGAATCTATCCTACATGGACGAGATGAATGTGACTTCCAACATGAGGACCATTCTTTTGAAACTGCCATACAAACTGAGAGACATATGGAGGACCAGGGCCTGTGAGCTAAAAGAGGGTGGTCGTCGGCCAATGTTTCCTGATCTTGTTAACTTCATCGAAAGACAAGTGATGATAATGTCCGACCCACTTTTTGGAAACATCCAGGACCCTAAGCAGACTTCAACTGTCAAAACCTCAACCACTGTTAAATCAAAAGAAAGGTCAAGTTCAAGAAGCAGTTTTGCAACAACAGTAACACCCATAACAGCTGCGGAGTCAAAAGGAGAGAAAATGAATGCATCCATCAGTCACTACCCATGTCTGTTCTGCAAAAGAGGTGGCCATACATTGGAACGGTGTCCTCAGATTATGGAAAAGAGCCACAGGGAGAAAATAGACTTCTTAAAACAAAATGGAATCTGTTTTGGCTGCTTAAAAAGAGGACACTTATCGAAATTCTGCAGAGCAACGCATCCAGAGCCTGAAACGCAAGTTCAACAAAGACGCGAAGTTCCATGATGAATACACATCTTTCCTCACAGACATGATTAACAGTGGCTACGCTGAATTGGTGCCAGTGGACCAGCTGAATCGAAGTGATGGAAAACTCTGGTATATCCCACATCATGGTGTGCATCACTCAAAGAAAGGCACCTTGAGAGTGGTCTTTGACTGTGGAGCAGTCTTTAAAGGAACATCACTTAACTTTCAACTGCTTCAGGGTCCCGATCTGACTAATTCACTTATTGGAGTCCTCACCAGATTCAGACAGGAACCAGTTGCCTTGATGGCAGACATCAAAGCCATGTTCCATCAGGTTAAGGTCTCGGATGAACATGTCGATTACCTGCGATTCCTATGGTGGCCTGAAGGTGATGTACAGCAAGATCTGGCCGAATACAGAATGAAGGTACATCTTTTTGGAGCTGTGTCATCACCAAGTTGTGCCAACTTTTCTTTGAGAAAGACTGCTGAAGACAACCGAGCTCACTTTCCATCTGAGGTGACAAACACAGTAAATAACAACTTTTATGTTGATGATTGTCTGAAATCCATGCCCACAGAACGAGAAGCAGTACAATTAGTAAAAGACCTGACTGCTCTCTGCCAGAGGGGTGGATTCATTTTGTCTAAATGGATCAGCAACAGCCGTGCTGTGTTAACATCTATTCCACAAGAGCACAGGGCCAAAGAAATCAAGGAGTTGGACTTAGACAAGGACAATCTGCCAGTGGAGAGAGCTTTAGGATTACACTGGTGTGTTGAAACAGATGTGTTCAAGTTCACAAATACTGCACCTGAAAGACCACACACGAGACGTGGCATCTTGTCTGTGGTTGGCTCTATATATGACCCTTTAGGATTTATATCACCATTTGCTCTGCCAGCCAAGCTGATAATGCAGGAGCTCTGCAGGAGGAGGCTTGGATGGGATGAAGCCATACCCAACGTCTTCTCACAGCAGTGGACAGGATGGCTAGCGGATCTGAAGCAAATTGTGGAGTTCAAAGTGGACAGGTGTATGAAGCCTAAGAACTTTGATCAAATCACACACTCACAGCTACATCACTTTTCGGATGCCAGCGAAAGTGGCTACGGAACCGTGTCCTACCTAAGACTGGAGAACAGTGACGGAGAAGTGCATATTGCATTCATGATCGGAAAATCCAGAGTGGCACCACTAAAACAAATGACAATTCCAAGAATGGAGCTGGCCGCAGCAGTCCTGGCTGTCCGAGTTGACAAAATGCTGCGTAGGGACTTGCAGCTGCCACTGGATAGGTCCATTTTCTGGACTGATAGCACTACAGTGCTGAAGTACATAAACAATGAAACAAAACGTTTTCAAACATTTGTAGCAAACAGGATTTCTCTTGTAAGAGATGCTACTGATGTATCACAATGGAAATATGTGAGTACAAAGGAAAACCCTGCAGATGCAGCATCAAGAGGGCTGACAGCAGACCGCTTTCTAAGCTGCAAGAAATGGATCAGAGGACCAGATTTCCTCTGCAGATCAAATGATGAATGGCCTAACTTGCCCTTTGAATCAACAGTATCTGCCAATGATCCAGAAATCAAACCTGACATCACAGTAAATGTCATTGTCAAAGATCAACTGAACCCAGCCAACTATCTGATCCACTACTTCTCATCATGGATGAGACTGAAGACTGCTGTAGCTTGGCTTCTTAAAGTAAAGACCACACTCTTGCAACTGACTAGAAGGAGAAAGGAGCTTCAAGCTGCTGTGAGCAGTGTTGAAAAGGATCCTGTCAAATTAAAAGAGAAGGTTGAAGAGGAGATGCAAGCCTTTAAAGCGACGCTTCGTGGACAGTGCTTAACTCCCGAAGATCTTATCCAAGCAGAACATGCAGTCATCTCATTAAGTCAAATGCAAAGATTTCCAGAAGAAATATCTGTTCTGCAAACTGATAAAAATGTCAAAAGAAGCAGTCATTTGTACAAATTGGATCCAGTGTTGGATGATGGACTACTGAGAGTAGGTGGTCGCCTGAATAGGCTCGCGATGCCTGAAGAAATCAAACATCCGATCATCCTCTCAAAAGACCTTCACATATCCACCCTGTTATTACGACATATCCATAAACTACTCGGACATGGAGGAAGGAATTACATGCTGTCTCATCTCCGCAAAAAATATTGGATCATCAAAGCAAACTCTGCGGCAAGGAAAATCATAACCGACTGTACTGTGTGCAAACGACAGCGGGGTAGAGTTGGTGAGCAAAAGATGGCAGACTTGCCTTTGGAGAGAATTCAACCAGACAAGCCTCCATTCACAGATGTGGGAGTAGACTACTTTGGTCCTATAGAGATCAAGAGAGGACGAAGTCTTGTTAAAAGGTATGGCGTAATCTTCACCTGCATGGCAAGCAGAGCAGTACATCTTGAAGTTGCACATACACTTGACACAGACTCCTGCATCCATGCACTAAGAAGATTCATCTGTCGACGAGGTCAAGTTTCATCTTTAAGGTCAGATAACGGTACAAACTTCATAGGAGCGGAAAGAGAATTAAGGGAAGCACTGAATAGCCTGAATCAGGAGAAAATCCAGAATGCTATGCTTCAGCAAGGGATAAAGTGGAGCTTTAACCCCCCAGCAGGATCCCATCACGGCGGTGTTTGGGAACGACTGATCCGCATGGTACGAAGTGTACTCCGTTCTGTTCTTAATCAACAAGTGCTTGATGACGAAGGATTGCAAACTTTAATGTGTGAAGCAGAGGCAATTTTAAATGATCGACCCATCACCAAGTCTTCTGATGACCCAATGGACCTGGAAGCGCTGACCCCAAATCATCTTCTTTTGTTGAAAACACAGCCAATATTGCCACCTGGACTCTTTGTGAAAGAGGATCTGTACATCAAACGTAGATGGAAACAAGTACAATACATGGCAGATCTCTTTTGGAAACGATGGACAAAAGAATACTTACCATCAATCCAAGAACGGCAAAGATGGTCAGCTGAAAGGAGAAGTTTTGCCCCCGGTGACATTGTGGTGGTGGTAGATTCCACTGCACCACGAGGCGCCTGGTTACTGGGGAGAATATTGGAGACCATTCCTGATTCAAAAGGTCTTGTACGCACAGTTCGACTAAAGACCAAAAGCAACATCTTGGAGAGACCGATAACAAAGATATGTCTGCTCCAAGAGACTGAAACACAAGAGACTGAAACCTAAAGAGACTGATGTTCAAAGAAGATTGAATGAATTTACTTTATTTCTTTTGAAATTGTGAAAAAAAAAGGAAAATGTAAATGTAAATTTGATATTGGCTCCATATGTTTTATTTGTAATTGTGTCATTACACTTAAGACAATTAGGGGCCGGTGTGTAGGAGCCATTATGATGGTGCTATATTATTGGTTAGGTTGGCATATTATTTTTGAACACTTGGTGGCGGGCTTTAGATTTGTCAGCACTGGGTGTGTATTTAGAGGTGCAGTGGTGCAGGTGCACTAATCAGATCACATAGGACACAGGAAATGGTAGGAGCACACCGTTTCTTACCAGCAGCAACAGAACAGAGACAGAGAAACTTCAACAATAACATCACTGGTATGTTCATGTTCATGATTAAAACTGCTCACTTCTGCTCAATAAATACAACAAAACTGGACCTAAGACTGGACATTCATCTTTTATGTTTCTGTTAGTACTCTGCGTAGGATCACTCCCATCACCTGTGAAGTAACGAGCAAATATGCATTGGAAGGGAAGGATTGCCGTTACACTACTGTTAGACAGATGCTAGGTTCTTAGCTTCCTTATGATACTTGATGACTATTTGATGTATTGCCATGTGTTGTTCTTGCTTATACTGTAAATCGCTCTGGATTAAGAGCGTCTGCTAAATGCCTAAATTGTAAACTGTATTCCTTTCTTTAATTGGAGAATTGTTTTCCTTTTTCACTAACAATCGGCTTACTGACAGGTTTTTTTGTTAGGGGAGAGGTTAGGGTTATGATGTCACAAACATTGTGTATTTTTCAATGGGCCCTTTCACTCAAAGGCTTTTAGATTTCAGGAAGAAGCCAAGAATACCCAGGGGAGACATATTTGAATATTCTAACCTCACCTGGGGGTCTATTATAGAGTAATGTCAACTTCATAGACACATGTATACAAAACAGAAAAAGTTGGCACCCCATCTTTAAACTTGAATACATTTTCTACTGGGAACTGAGTTACAGTGTGCGAACTTCCCTTCCTTTCCTCCAGTTCAACAGAGGCAGATTTGTTGAGGTGGGTTTTGTTCTCTCTCCGAGACCCTGACCCTGTGGTCATTATAGTGGCAAGTTAACCACGAAAACATATGCTTTCTAGAGGAAAGGCCATGGAAATCAGTAGGGTAGGGTTCATCCTTGGGTTCATCCTACAGTACATCATGATATACGTTACTTAGCCTGAGGGTGGCGCTACAGGCAAGGATAAAGTCTTCTTACCTAAGTGTTCCTCATAATTTGTTTGACCATTTGGCTTCCTACTGGTAGCCTAAAGCCTCTTTATACTCTATGATACAGCCAGATCACCCTGGAGCTCAATGCTCTAACGATGTTAGTGTAGGCCTACTTTAGACCGTAGATCCCATCCAGCCCCCATTAGCCTTGCAGTGGCCAGACGTGAACAGTGTGATTTGGTATGTTTACAAAAATGCTGTACTCCCCTCCAACTATATATAGGCCTACTCCCTATTTTCAACTGTTTTTATTGTATTATGACACTTGCTCTGGCAATGTAAATGTATGTTTTCTCATGCCAATAAAGCTCAATTGAATTGAATTGAATTGAATCTGGCCAATAAACCAGGCTAAGCCCCCATACCACAGATCCATCCAATAAAAGATTAGATATCAGTAATGACCAAAACCAAGTGCCACTTCAATGTTTTGTTCATTGTGTTGCAGTGGGGCTCACACTGCTCCTCACTGACTATACCACTACACTACCATTATTTACAGAAGGAAAAATAACAATTTGGATTAAATTGAAAGTAACGAATTGATTGGTACCTGATTGGTTGCACTTGCACACTGGTTGAAACTCTTAGCTCTGGGCACCTTCGGCTTCGTCATCATCCATACAGAACATATAAAATACACACACCTGCTACTATAGGCCCGTAGCACTTGCCCTAGCCCCTTATGTAAATGGTAAATGGTGCATTTATATAGCGCCTTTATCCAAGGCGCTTTACAGAGATTGTGCATTACATTCACCCATTCACACACACATTCATACACCGATAGCAGCGGAAACCATGCAAGGCACCAACTAGCACATCGGGAGCAATTAGGGGTTCAGTGTCTTGCTCAAGGACACTTCGACAGTAACTCTGGGGGAGCCCGGGTTTGAACTGGCAACCTTACGGTTACCATCCAGGCACTCTACCCCTGAGCCACCGCCGCCCCTATGTAGACTTAGATAGCATTTTAAACAGACTTATAGCATGTTACATATAGGCAGCACTAGAATTGCATTTTATGTAGTCATAGCACTTTATAGTACACATGTATAATAGTATAGTATGTAGGTATAGTTTACATATATAGTTTCATGATATAGATACTCCACTGTTATGTTCTTAGCTTACACATGTTTCAGGATAACTACTTTTTATATATGCTTAATGTAAATCGCTCTGGATTAAGAGCGTCTGCTAAATGCCTAAATTGTATAGAGGGTATGCGTGTGACATCATCGTCAAACCAGGAAGTTATGCAGGAACGCCTACTGAGTGGCAAAAAACTACTTTCTGGCCTTGACAGCCCATACATCCACACAGAAAAGTCTTATCTGATTGCATTAAACAACATTAAACAATGTTAAACTCACTTTGCCTGTTGCTTTGCCACGCGATTTGCCACTCGATGTGCCATTCACTTTAAGCATGCGCATACTCTCTATAGGCCTACTGGTACCTGTTTTTGCCACCAACAAGTGCAATATGGAATGTATATATATGTTACCTTCTGTTGACATAATATACCACAAGTGCAATCATTCATATTTATTTGCCCATGTCCATATTTATTTACCCTTCTGTACGCCTTTTGTCGGCGTATAGGTTTTTATATCCTTTACTGTTCCTATTCACTATACAGTAACGGATGAGGCTGTGGCTCAGGAGGTAGAGCAGGTCGTCCAATGAACCATGGGTCGGCGGTTCGAATCCCGGCTCCTCCTGTCCACATGTCGAAGTGTCCTTGGGCATGACACTGAACCCTACATTGCCTCCAATGAGTCGGTCGGTGTGAGCTTGCCACCATTGGTGTGTGAATGTGGGAAGTGAGGATGCTGGCGTCGACTGTTCGCCGCTTCACCTCCCAATGTATGAATGAATGAACCATTGTAAGCGCTTTGAGTAGGCACGTAGTGCATAGAAAAGCGCCATAAAAATGCAATTCATTATTATTATTATTATTAATGCACCAACCTAACCAAGACAAATTACTTGTGCCTGCAAACATACCCAGTGAAATCTGATTCATTCATGCAAAACGATTCTGCTTTACCTGCTGTAGTTAGCATTGGTAGCAGAGGTAGCAAATTACTTTTACTAATTACTTTTACCCATGCCCTAGCGGGGGTAAAAGTACTCCTTACTTTTACTTTTACTAATTACTTTAGCAGGGGACCTTCACTTACTCAGTTACTCTGTGATGTCTGACGAGAGTGTCCCCTATGGTGTCCCCCCATGCCCTAGCATGGGGGGACCCACTCCAAGCGGGGGGGACCTGCGTGTAGCGTGTTTACAGTCTAAGGGCGTCTGAGACTGTCTGAATACAAAGCGACGGTCTGCGCATGCGCGACCAGACTCAATCGGGGGGGGGGGGGACCCTGTGTCATTTCAATAAACAGGGCCAGGCGCCTCTGGCTTTACGTACATTAAAACCAAAAACAGCTGACTACTCATTCAAGGCCAGTGAGTAAGCAGAATAACTCATATCTGAAACTGTTGTCCAAAGGAACCACTAGAGGGGGCGATGAAGCTATTGTTTTTCTACAACATGGTTTGACAGAATGGGCACAGACTTTAAGCTGATAAAGGGAACTCAGTGTGTGAGTTAGGATATGTATTCCAGGGTGCTTTTTAAAATGGGCTTGGATAAATAATTATAGATTCATGGCATACACAAGTTTTTATTTTAAAAACAGACAAATACATTTAAAACACATGAGCTATCTACCCACTCTGGGGAAAGCTCAGGCTGATTGCTTTTATCCCAAGTTCACATTCTCTTTTCATTCTTAATTTCTTTTCTTTCTTTTTTTACAAAACAATGCCTGCCTTAACAGAAAACAAAGTCACATTTAAATGAATCCAGTCTTCAATGTTACAACATTTCCCCCAAATAACTTACTTTTTTTTAAAAACTGATGTTATGACAATCACGCAACACCTTCTGAATTCAAGCTTATTATACATGAGATGGCTGTAGGAATTGTAGCTCTACTATGTGTGTTAAAAAGAAGAACCTGCTCCTGGTAGGTGATGTAATTTCAGTCTGACACCTCCATTGCCATTCCTTTTTTATTGTATTGTAAATGTTTCTATCTGAAACATGTGAATACTGTAGTCCGTTCAAGTACTTGGAAAAATCGCACCTACTGCATCCACTATGACAACCACTTTAACAAATTATTCTGTAGTTGTCACCACCTTCACAGACCTGGATAATCAACATCTTAAGTCTTCATTTGCATGGATTTTGAATGTTTATCTTACAATAGTGGAGTATCTTACAAATATTGTGTATACTAAACATGGGGCTTGTAAAAATATCAAAACTGAATTGGCCCCAAAGGAGATGACAATAAAATTGGGTTGACACTATGCAGGGCTCAGCAATAGACTGACATTCAAGACATATTCAACACAATACCACTGTTCCCTTCATTATACTGTATCCACTGATATGAAACATCACAGTGTCTGCATTTATGCCACTATTAGAAATATTTACTTGCACTCTTTTGGAAGGAGTGTTAAGAAATGCATATCAATTTGATTAAACAATTTGACAGTTTTGGTGCATTTAATAAATAAATTGGTGCACTTTTCTGTTCATCTGAGAACGTGGGCCTAAATGGTGAACAATAACCCATATTTACTGCAGCAGTACACAATGCTTATATGCTAACTGGTGCAGAGGAAACTGAACTGGCTCTAGACTCTCTAGCTATTTTCCGTGCCGGCATTGTAACAATACAGCATGAAATGCCGACAGTAGCTTCAGGCAATTCGTCATCCTCAGTCCATTCATTGAGATCGGGGTTGTAAACCTGAATGCATTTTTTGTACTTCTTCTCAATCTCATTCCAGCCTCCAAGGAGATACATCTTGCTGTCCAAAAGGGCGACACCTGCAGTGCTTACTCCAGTGAGAAGTGGAGCACTGTAGCTCCACTGGCCGTTGTGAGGATTGAAACATTCAACTGCTAAGACGTCTACCCTCTCCCCACGACCTCCCAGCTGGCTCCCACCAAACACATAGGCACGGTCTCCCACAGTGGCAGCGCAGTGCCAGCCTCTTGGGGTGCTCAAGCTATTCTTATCCTGCCAGGTATCAGTGGAGGGATCATAGCTGCACACAGCCCTGGTGTAAGCGTTGTTGATGTAGCCACCTGTTACAAGAATCTTGCCATCGATGACAGTGCTGCCGTGACAGCAGCGTGCCACCTCCATGGGAGCCTTCATCTGCCATTGGTTGGAAGAGGGTACGTAGCACTCCACTGAGGCTTGACATCCATCACCGTTACGACCTCCCACAGCAAACAAGAGGCCATTGAAGATGTTGAGACTGAAGTGGGTGCGTTTTTGGATCATGTTGTTCAGATGAATCCAAGCGTTGAACCGGGGGTCATACCTAAATAACAAAGCATGTCATGTTATTTACAGTAATTATTTAATAATAATAATAATCATAATAATAATAATAATAATAATAATAATAATAATAATAATAATAATGAACTATCTGGTGTGGAATTGAATGTAAATAATTGATCCTTACCTGCAGAAGTTGCTAACAGCATGTTTAGCCTGATTCCTTGCGTCATTCTGATCTTCGCCTCCTGCCACATACAGGAATCCATCCAACACTGCTACACACTGGTTGAAAGTCTTCGCTGGCATTTCAGTTAGCTTATTCCATACATTATCAGCATCTCTGTATAGAACTTCTTTGCTAAGAGACTTCTCTGTCAAGGCAGGACGTCCACCTACGGTGAGCATGACACGTTGCCCTCCACGTACCTTTGTTCTGCGTGACTGCAGGATATTCTGCTGGTATGGCAACAGATGGTAATTCATCGCATCAACTAAGAGGCGGTGGCACTCGGGGTCTTGCATCATTCTAGGCACACTCTGGACATGATTCACCAGGTCTTGAGCAGAGATGGTGCCGAAGCGGATGTGGGTCAGGAGATCTGCTGCATACTTCAACCGCTTCTCGTCAAAGTCCAACCACTTCATGGCGATCTGGAAGGCTGTGATCTCAGAGGGCAGGTGCAAGGAATCATCTGAAAGGAAATCACTGATCTGCTCATAGGTGAGCTTCAGGAACTGCTCCATCTCAGAAAACTCAATGAAGTTCTCTCGCATGAACTTCTGAGCAGCCCGCTTGGTTTCTTTGAGGTCATAGGTGTCAGCAATGTTGCCCACATACATGCAGTTTTCCACACTGAGTTCCTGCATGAGGAAGTCGCTGCACATCTTCACCAGGGTGTTTACCTGCAGCAACATGGCCGCTGCAATCGTGCTGCCGATGCTATACAGTGACAGGGTTAGCTTCCCAGAATATGCATATGTAATTGCTGTGGCAAGGCCTACAGGTGAGAGGTCATTAAGCTCAATCTTCTGAAGGGTAGACTCCTTCTTCAGGATATTCTGAATGTACTCACTGCAGGAGGCCATCACAACTTTGTGGACATCAAAAGACTTTGACTTGGTAGAAACTGTTAGATCACACAAGAAGCTGTCATGCCTCATGTTGCTCAAACCCTCTAGGAGATTAGGCGCATATGCAGCATCTGTAACTTCTGTTGAGATGCAACTGAAGCCATTTCCTCCTTCCAGCAGGGTGTTCAGCCCATTGATCTTATTGACTGGGCTGTCCTCAACCATGATGGTCATTTCATTTATATCTCCCTTATTCTTTTTGGTCGTTTTGTTCTTTTTGGGAGCCATGGCGGATGCGGTAGAACACGGCCCAGACCTTCTGAAAATGAAAAGAAATAAAATAGAAACACATCACAAGTTGGAAAACACAATTATAAAAAAAGCACATTTAATTGAATGACACTCCACAACCGTGTACCTTACTATGTATACAGAAGAGTGTAGCATAAATTACATCATGATTCATTCATTCATTCATCCATTCATCCATTCATTCATCCATTCATTCATTCATTAGGACAACCCAGAATTGTGCAACCTATATTGTAGGTGGGGAGATAGCAGTGGAGAGAGTGAAACAATTCTTTCTCATACATTCTCCCACTCCCATTAGATTAACATTTAGCCGGCAAAATAATAGTGAAATTAAACTGTTCCTCATTTTGCTGGGGACCCCCTGGAACCCCCTCGATTACCCTTAGGATCCCTGAACCCTACTAAATCTTGTGGTATTCATTTTTTTGATAAATAGTCTGACTACAATAATTGGCAGACATTTCAAATTGTGTCTATGCCATGTTAAAACCAGGGACTGCGTCAACATTCCTCTCTCCTTGCATCTGTCACTATTTATCAGTAGCATGTCCAGGAATAGCAGCACTGGATGGCTCTCCTATGACGTTCCTTTTATAGACTTTCAGAAATGAACTGAGGCCATCATGTCCTATGATTGTTTATAGTTTAGCAGGGTGGTTGTTCTATTCAAGTGAAACATCAGCACAATTAAAGTTAAAAACGTTTTCAATCAATAAATCAATCAAACAAACAAATAAACATTAAACACACACAATTACCACACTAACTGAGGTAGTGAGTGTGATAGGCTATTCTATACCCAAACCTTTTGCACTATAGAGACTCTAACCTAGGCCTAGCCCTAGGTCCTTAGCTTATATATATATATTTAAAAAAACCAAAAAAAGGATAAGCTACACATGCATGTTGTCTTTGATATTAAAGCAATGAACAGGTTTAGCCTATTGCTCAAATAAAGTCGAAATTTCTATACTATAAAACTGAGCACCAACAAGAAAATTGTGAAAAACCTTGGCATATCCATGGGGTTATAGGGCAACTTACCTAAAATGTCAAGTTAAGGCCGGTAGAGAAAGCACTTGTACCTCCAGGTAGTGAGCAGGAGAGAGAGACCAGCAGACACAGTGGGCAAAAGAGACGTGCATTTAACTCCTCCTCTCAACGAGTGCGTGTTAAAGTTCTTGCGCAATACGTGCGGACGGACCCCATGTGCCCCCCTCACCCCTATACAAGTTACAATAATAAGGTGTCGCGACTGTCGCCAAGTCGTATTGATGCCAACATATGTTATTATGTCAGTAATGTCACCTGAGGCTGAGGCCTTAGATGACGTGGGTCATCATTACAAAATGCCATGTAGGCATAGCTACATTTCATGTCAGCAATGGCATTAAGCTGTTTTGCTTTGCAGTAGTAGCCTAGCTAAAATGAGAAGAGATAATAATAATAATAATAATAATAATAATAATAATAATAATAATAATAATAATAATAATAATAACGGACACAATGGACACAAAATAATAATAATAATAATAAAGAGTTGTTCCTTACTTCCTTTGGCACTGCCCAGCATGGCGTATGCTTATATGTTCAGCAGGTGGGCTAAAACTAATAGCCTATTAAAACATAATGACTTCTCTGGTCCAGTCTCTAATGCCGTTGCATTAGAGCTATGGACCATGAGCCAAACTAATTCCTTTTTTATTGTGGATCTCTTTTTTTTGTCAATTAATGAAAGTAGGCCTAGTAGGGCCTACAACCCGCACGGTGCTCCTCCGCTCCCCCCTGCCCCCGCGCGCACACACACACACACACACACACACACACACACACACACACACACACACACACACACACACGTGACACACACACACACATGACACACACACACACACACACACACCCGACACCCATAGGGTTCGCACTTCGCAGCTACGCCGCAGCCTGAGGTCTGAGCCTACTACATGACAGCTGTCTATCATGTTGTTTCAGGCCGGCTGTTGCTGTTCCTCCTCCCATTATTATAATGATCATCATCAATGTCTGTGGGTTTCCGGGTGTGGGTGGTTGCACGTGAATGATCGTGATGGCCACTTCTGATGTGGTGAAGAGAGTGATGCGGTTGAAAATTCAACTCAGAGACTCGGCAGAATCAAAGACGGTACCCACTTTTAATTTTCACGTTTTGCACGCTGTGCACAACACACGTGGAAGTTGCACCGGCTAATTAAACATTCTCTTCGCTGTTAATCCAACCGCAAATTGACCAAATCTCACAGATATCACATATAGCCTAATCTCCTTAGCAGAGAATCGTGTTACCCATTGTAGCATACATTGCATTTACTAACTCACCTGCACATGCATTTCATTTATTATGACAACTCTGTTAGGTGCTGCCTGTGATGTTACATAACATTATCAGACCTAAATGTAGGCCTACCCTTCAAACCTTGGTTATCCCGTGTGTGTGTGTGTGTGTGTGTGTGTGTGTGTGTGACTGTGTTAAATTAAAGTCATGTTTCAGGGCTACCCTTTACCCAGCTCTTTAGAAAATGGAAAATTCATTTTCAAGTGGGAGACTTCATCCAGACAGAACCCATTTGTCATTTTAAAATGTACATTTCATCAGTTTAAATTTCAGTTGTTTATTCTGTATCCTGTATGAATTCTCTCTCCTAATTGGATGAAATTACCATCCTGACCTGAACATTTATTTTCTGTTCACCAAAGAGAGTGCTAGGGAGACCCCAGTTACTGAACAAACATTATAGCAATGATTACACTTACATAAAGATATTTCACATTTATTTGAACATCAGAGCATCTTTTAACAGGAACATTAGTTTAGTGAAATATATTAGAGATGAAACTATATAAATTAGTTAATTTCCCACAAATATAAGGAATTTGAGTTTTTCTTTGCTGAGTTGAGTTATGCCTTCATAGTTGCCTCACACCTATAATAATTAGAAAATTACTGATGACTGTAGGCCGGTAAGAGTGTGATTTGACACAACACTTGGTGGTCATGGGGGGCAGGGTTTATGGGTGGGTGGTGCTTTCTCGCTAAAATTGGCAACACTTCCAGTTGTTCATCTGATGGCTGCTGTCCATCAACAGGATGTGCCATGCTGCAAGCTTACTACAGGGTATTTTGTGGGGGAAATTGATGCATTGACAAATAGTGCCTGCATGGGGCTTTGGATTATATTTCTTTAAGGCCAGTGCACTTAACCTGCTCATCCAGTTCACATTGATAATAACGGGCCAACATTAGTATGTATAACCTTGGCTATTTATAGTTCATAGTAAAAGAGGAGCCTCAGTGGGTGCGGTTATGTTTCTATACATAGCACGTACTCTGAATGCACAGTCAGCAACTGTGACTCTAGTCTAGTGATCCAAAACAAGGACTGCCATATTTGGCATTTAACTACTTAAACCTCATATATTTCGTTGACTGGGATCCCCAGGGTTCTATGCTTGTTTTCCTACACCAGATCTCTTGTAAAAAATAGCACATCTACAAGCTCACAATGCGTTGCATTTGGACGTGTTGTGTGCTTGTAGATCGTCTATTTTCAACGAATGTTTGTCCCAGAATAGGCACACATGGGTTCATGTGGTTAAGGAGTAGCCAGTTCCAGTTATTTTGTAGCATGTTTCCTCTCTCTCTCTTTCTCTCTGTGTGTGCTCGCCCTTGAAGGTTCCCCTCTGATAACCTTGCTCGGGACTGTTACTATTACACGTTCAAGCAGTGTCATGATTCACATACAGTAGCTGTGTGCTTGTAGGTTTTAAAATAGCGTGTGTGAAATGCGTAGAAGGAAGGCACTGGAACAAACTTGGTCAATTAAAGCCTTTTTGAGTGGTGTAAACCACTCCTACGACCTAGTTTACCTGTCTGTCTGTCTGTCTGTCTGTCTGTTCGTACCAAAAAATGAGCATGGTACGTCAGACATTACGTCAGACCTTACACCACTCAGTTCACACGGGTGTGATTTTTTTATTTACAGGGTGCAGTCAAATAACGTGATTAAAACATTTACTTCTGTCCTCCCAGATTCTAAAAACTTTGCAAAAACTGAAGGACCTGGATATGACATTAGAAGTCCTCATTGTAAGACTTTTAGACTTTTTAAAGAACACATTTACCAATGTATACAAATGGATTTGTTCTTTAATGCCCACAGTCCAAAGTGTTATTTGATTGTGTTGATGGTAGACTAATCATGTGTCAACACATTTTCTTTAGGAAACTGGAATTGGAAAAATTGTTAACTCTTTTCGCAAAGATAAGCAAGCTGGTGAATTGGCCAAGTCACTAGTTGCTTATTGGAAGAAATTGGTCCCGAAGGATTCCACAAGGTGCAGTACTTTACATGTTTTATTTTGTTTTCAATATTTAATATTAACGTTTTATGGAGTTTTTGGGGGAAGGTCGTAATTTATTTTTCATCTTTTAATCTTACATTGGTGTAGCCATACAGCAGAAGGGGAAAGCACACTGAGTTCAGATTTGAAAGCCAAAACAAGTGATCAAAATTGTCAGGAGAATGGAAAACTCCCAAACGATGGCGTCTCAAACGCCAATGCAAAAAGCCGAGATGGATCAAACGAGGTCATGATGATAACCGATGGTATTACAGACAGAGAGACACCCTTAGAAGGAGAAGAGCAAGACGATGAAGATTTGAACAAGAAAACGCAAGACGAGAAACGGAACGATACAGTTAAATCACAGAAAATAAATCACTGGAATAAGAATGTTGGCAATAGTCAAATTGTGCCCAGAAACAAAAATGATGACAGCGAGTACAGGATTAAATCACGGGAAAATTCAAAAGGAAATTCTGACACTGGAAAAATTGGAGCCAAAAGAGATTCAAAGCATAATTTGCAACATAGTAAAGTTTCTACGTTAAAAGTGGAGGCTGAAGAATCCTCATCGAAGACTTGGTCTAAATGTATCAGTTCTGAAGATGATGGAGCTTCAGAAATGCCAAATGGTTCACAAGTATGTCATGGAAAAAACAGACATCCAGCGGAGGAAAATCAGGTCTTTCTTAAAAACAAATGCAAGTCTAAAAATGAAGAGAATCCAAACACCAAAGCCAAAAAGCCTAAAATAAGGCATAAAGCCAAAATGAATGAAAATGACTTAGATGTGCCATCTGTGTCCTTTGAGTCTTTCTTGAGTTATGACTTGAATCCACGTAAAAAGGATCAGCATAGAAGTAGAAATCCACAAAAAAAATTCAAGCCTGCGAAAAAAGATGAATCGTCAAAAGAACTTTGCACAAAATCTGTCAAGTTACCCAGAATGTCTGAAAATGACTTCACCTCTAAAAAGGTATTTTGACTACTACTGTATGAAAAATTGTACAAAATTGTATTTGATATAATTATAATGTGGTATGTCTTCAGCTCCATGGATTAATGGATGAATTGCCTAACACAATCTTATTTCAATAAGACCAAGGGATTTGAAATGGACTTGCTTCCATTGCCGGCACATCTGCCTGAATTATATGATAAGCCCTCTACTCTTGTTGACTACGTTGAGAGGAAACGTGAGTATTTCAAAATGCACCTGTATATGTATACTACTAATGCAAGTATCATACTTGACATTGGATTGTTCTTGATATACAGTAGTTTGTCTATCTACAGAGAAGATCCAAGAGGAGGCAGAGGAGGCCACTGAGGACGCCTCAACCTCAATTGGTCAAAGGCTGAACAAGAGGATGCAGGTCTATTCTGGTGCTAAATCTAACTTTCTCCCAACCATGATGAGCTTGTACCAACAGTGTGTCCGCTCACTGCAGAACAACATCGACAGTGAGTTAAAACCAAGGTACCGTCTAAAATTCCTTCATATGCATTTTGTTGTCAAGTCTACTTTAAGACTTTTTTTCACAGTTCTTTATGAAACTGGTGGGGTTCCATTTGAAATCATGGAGCCTGTGTTGGAGAGATGTACACCAAATCAGCTGCTACGTATTGAAGAATGCAACCCAGTAAGAATCAGATTTTTATTTGGAAGCTACAGTACACTGTAGTGTACGGGCCAACAGTCTTCCAAGAAACCTGTGGAGACCCATTGCCTTTGTGTTCAACATTGTTTCACTCAAATTTGTTTTAAGGTCTACATTGGAGAGACTGATCATTTATGGGAGAAACACTGTCAAAGAGAATTCCGTGACTCTCAACTTCTGGAGTATGAGTCATGGAAGGAGATGTACATCAGGCTATCGGAGGAGAGGGAGAGGAAATTCAAGAGGTTGACAAAAAGCATCGCCTCATCACATTCTACCAAACCAAAAGGTGTGTATTGATGGAATGGTTCCTCCTGCTGCCTTTTACTCGTTGTATCAACAATGTTCTCAACCAAGTATTGATTGATTGAATATACTTTATTAGTCAAATGTAAATGGCATGGAACTACAGTAAAGCACTTGGGCTGAAAGGATAACACAAAAAGGTCCTGGGGATTTATTTCCATTGTGGTCCTATGTATTCAATTAATCAACAAATCGCATCGATTAGTATCAATGGCATCTATAATGGCTTTGCCAAAGTTGTTACATAGACGGCGAGCGACACATACATTTAATTGGCTGTCGCCTAGTCGCCCAAAAGATTAAATTATTTTCATCTTTTCGGGCGAGGTTCCTCCGCCCACTTTTCGACCATCCGCCTGCTATCGCCAGTAGTTCCCGGGTCCCATTGACAAATAATGCACTTCCGGAAAGTTCGTCTGGCTGTCGCCCGCTGTTAAAACGTTAGGGAAGCCTCGTCTGGTGGGGAACTCTGGATTGCCCTGTGAAACTTTACAGATTGGTGACAATTGCTTGCCACTTAGCTGTATCGTGTTAATGGAATAGTTTGACACACAGCTGTTGGAGTGAAACTAGCATTAGGACCCGGGTGTGCTTGTTTGAATAAACTCATGAAGTTGTGATAGATGTGACCTACCGTATGGCCTTTGAAAATGGTGAAGATGGTTTGTTCCATTAATGCTGTCTAGCATTCAGTGAAGGTCAGACCACTTTTGTAGAGGTTTGGGTTGTGTAGTTACCTTGCCATGATGTAACTCCAAATGTGGACAAGAAATCCCAAATAATTGCTCCAGTTATTAGAAATTGATAATTCAAAATATGCAAAATATGCTCCTCATTGACTTCCATTGTACGATGAAACGGCTCTCAAAGTCACTCTTTTAGTACGTAAACAAACAAAGTCGATTCAGACAATATAGACTAGATGATAATGTTCCTGTGGGCCTGGAACTTCCGGGGACCCCCATACGGAGTTGTACCACTTACTTCACACAGGTGTTATTTTTGATTTCTTGTCCACATTTGGAGTTGCATCATGGCAAGGTAACTACACAACCCAAACCTCTACAAAAGTGGTCTTACCCTTTAAGCTTAAGCTTTTTTTCCAAAAGCCTAAAATGACAGAAAACCCATTATGAAAGACTTGAGTGGTTCATGGTGGGGGAAAAAATGAATAGTTCAACCATTCATTGTTTTAAGAGTTTTCACATTTTAATGGCATGAATGTCCATTGTTGCCTACCTTTGACCTAAAGATCCAGAAACTAGAGGAACTAAAACGTTCAGGAACTACAGTAGCAGTATTTGTTTTTGTTTACTTTACACCATTTGGCTCCCCCCCCCCAGCCACCCTCCCCTGCTGAACTATGCTGCCTGGCGTGCCTGCCACTCATTCAGACACCCTCTATCAGCCACTACACACCTCCAGGAATATCTTGAGATGCTATGAGTTGATGCCAACTGTTGTGAGAATGTGATAAGATAATTGTATCAGTGATCGGTTCTGCATCAGTTCAGCATGCTGATAATCTGTATTGCATTCTAGGGGTGTCCGGGTTAATGAAGAAATCAAACAAATTAAATTCCATAAATTAGAAAGCAAATGCTTAAGAAGTAGTGAAAATAGCTCGCAACGTGGCGTGAAGCAACGCGTTGTGAGCTTGCAGATCGGCTATTTTCACTAGTTTGGGTCCCGGGCAAACGTCTAACTTGGGAACCACTGATCTATATTGTAGCCTGGTATGGGTCTTGAGAAAGGTCCTTGTGACCAAAACGAACCTTGTGTTTTGTAGTGTGGATGAAGCAGTGCATTGCCCTTTTATTGGTCTTAACGGTTTCAGTAGTTTGTATTGGATTAAATGAGATGAGCCATAAATACTGGTCATCCCTCGGCTGACATTAGATCTGACCATCTGGTACAAGGCCACTTTAACTTTATTCATAGACACAACTGGCCAGAAAACAAAGTATGAATATGAGACTGTAGGTGTTTTAGCAATGAAAATAACACAAAAATAATATGCCACCCAACCAATCCTTATGTTTTAAACGAGTTTCAGGTAATTATGTGATGGTAGAAAAATAAACGTGAGAAACCCAGATTGACTTAACACAACTTGTGCCCAAGACGTCCACAGACGTCCTGGGAAATCCCGCTATGTGGTGCCCAAGACGTCTGTGTGGACGTCAAAAAAATGAATGTAAAAAGTGGGCACCCTGGGTTACTTTTTTGAAAGTGTTGTGTAGGCACACAAACTATTGTGACTGCGATCGTTTGAGCTAAATCTTTGTATGGTCGGAAGTATGGATGCAGATCTAGAACAGTTAGTTCTTGTTTGATATTCTATTCTTTAGTCCTTGTGAAAGTCCACATACATTGACAATTTCCTGGATTTTGTTTCTAGGACGACAGGTGAAGATGGCATTTATTCACACTGTTGCCAAGCCTCCAAGAGATGTGCGACTTCAGCAGGAGATTCATAGATCTAAGAGTGAATCTCTAAATCCTAAAGTCAAGTCCAGGTGGCATTTTCTGTCTGTGTTGTTGATACATAATTTTGTTCCAAAATTGCTGTATTAATTTTAAATGCAATAATGTATATGATACTTTTATAATACAAATTAATATTAATAATTTGTTTACATTATTTGGTGATCTCTTGATAAAGAACGAATGCTAAAGTTATAGCAGCCATGGTGTAACATTGTTAATGTACATCTGCTGAGCTGTTGTTTTTCTTCTAAAGGGAGTTGTTTGAGAGTAGCTTAGCAAGACATAACCTGTCAGAGATTGATGTGATAGTGCTGGGTGAAATGCCTAGTTTGTGAGCTTAGCTGAGCACTGGGACCAGAGCAAAGTGCTAGATAAACTAGTTTCATTCCAGTTATCTACTCTGTCCTATGTTGTTTAACTTGTTTGTTGTCCCAATGAAGTACTATTTGTAGCCATGCATAGATGAATTACACACACATCACCGACATATAGTGTCAATACAACAAACCTTTTGAAAAGAGAAATCTGTATTATAGGTTAGACATTTGAAAAATAATACTCATGTAGACATATTACCCTTACCTTTGTATAGTATGGCATGATTAAAGCTAGTATGTGCTTTAATGTGTGGTCATTTCGATTTGTTTATGCTTATGCCTCACTGTTTTGTTTTTTCCAGAATTTCTAGTGACAGTGTTCCAAAGCATGTTGTGAACACTACAAAAGCGACAATTGAAAGAAGTTATGATGAACAATACAAGAATGAACAATACAAGAGTGGCACCTCCAGTTCAGGAACCAGCAATGCACAAGACCCTCGCAAAAAAACAAGTGAGTTGAAAAAGGTTATTTTACTCTTTCTAAATACATTTTTACTTGTAGTGTTTATGGCCTTATGAACATGGGCTAATGGCAAACAGTTTGTTACACAACAAAATTGTACTTCAACTCTACTTGCTAAACTCTTTGAATTCAACATATAGGCCTACATTATTCCAAATTGAACTGTTTTCATCAAGCTTATTATTTTTGTTCATTACAAATAGAATTTGAGGCTTGAAGCACAATGCTGAAAGTTAAAAGTAAATCGTTTTTAAGAAATAAAAGCTATAATTCTCAATATTGCGATATTGCAATTTAACTGTTGGGTCACTCAGATTGCTTAATGTTGTATTTTCTTTCTTCATAAAGGAGTTGCACCGATGATGGCAAAGTCCTTAAAGGCCTTCAAGAAGCACCTGGGACGTAGATAAATCCACCCTTCCAATGACGACAAACCATTTAATAGAGCATTTGTGTTTATCTTTTGTTTTCTTTCAATTGATTACAATAATTATTAAATGAGCAGCAGCCTATAAAAGTAATTTTGTGTTTGGTTCTTCCTGTTTCAGCTTATCAACATGAGTGAGTGTTGTTGGTCATTCAATAGGGTTTGGCTCTCTCTAGTGGACAAAGAAACAAGATAACATGAGTACAAAAAAATTATTACAGTTTAAATGTAAATGTCTTGTCAATTATAGTATTTGAAGAATGACTAATATAATTTTAATATTAATATTGGTAAACTTTTAGAAGTGATTTAACTAAGTGATAAACTAATAGAGGGTATGCGTGTGACATCATCATCAAACCAGGAAGTTATGCAGGAATGCCTACTGAGGGCTAAAAACTACGTTCTGGCCTTGACAGCCCATGCATACAAACAGAAAAGTCATATCTAATTGCATTAAACAATGTTAAACTCACTTTGCCTGTCACTTTGCCACTCTATTTTCCATTCACTTTATGCATGCGCATACCCTCTATTATCTATGTGCTTCTGAAACTCACTGCATGGCATTCCTGTCATATCTGTTGACACTCTTGTCCCAAAATATGCTTGTGGCATTCTCATCTAATTATCTTGTATAATTATATGTTTGGACAAATAGGAAGTGACTTAAGGCCCCAGGTTTGTTGTTGCCTACAGGTTCACCTGTGTGGTAAACCATAGTTTTTGCCCACAAATTAAAGTTGCAGACTTACTGTTTTTTGCAATCAGGAAGGCTACAGCATAAACAAGTGAAGTAATAACACAGATAAGTGAGTAGACAAACTAGGAACACGCATAATATTGAAGCTGATAAATGGGTACCTGAAAATGTATTTTGTGTTTATTCAAGAACTGGAGGGACAGTTCTTGAATATTTACATTGTAAAAATAACTGATCTACAAGGATTGTAGATATGTTATTTTTGGCAATGGTGGAAACTAGCAAGTAACTACATTGTATTGTAGTGGTACCTTTACTTGAGTATTTATATTTTGGTAAAATTGTTTTAATTTAAAATAAATTGTGACAAAGGGGTGAAAGTGTTGTGGTACCAGCAAAAGAAAAATAAATAAACTTCCACCACTAAAAGGCTTTATAATGTATGAACGACACCGTCGTACGCCAGAGTGTACATTCGTTGGTTTTTCCATCATGGGCGGGGCAGGGAAAGGAGGGAGGAGCCACGTGGAATGATGACGTACGATTGGAATGAGGGAGTGAATGTTCCGGGTCACAAACTGGAGTGGAGAGGAAATTAACTCTGGAGGAGGAAAAAACACACACCAAAATGCTACCCTCTTCCAAAGCGACATGTAGCTGAGCGTTTTCGACCAAGGAAAGGACTCAACAGGTGTTTCCACAAAAAAGAAAGGAAGAAAAGCGGTCCAGTTTTGACGACGTGGCAAACAAAACAGGTGCCTGTTTGTTAGGGGAGAAAAAGAAAAAAACGAACCAAAGTGAAGAGAAGAACACGGCGAGGTTATTATTCCATGTTCGACCTGCTCCTGGCTGCTTTAGGGAGCTTTATTTACGCTAAGTGGAGGAGAGGAAGGCTGTTTTCAATGCTAACTTGCTTTTGAGTTTATGATCGATTCCTGCTTGACACGGTTTTTTATTGTTGTTTAGTAGTTATACCCTCAGGTACTGTCTGATAGCAATCTGTTGCATGATCTCTCCCACCCACACACGGACATTGAGGTTGCGTCCCAGACACTGATCTGACAGTCAGACGGAGCTGGGTGTTTTTTTTTCTGCACATCACCACCATCACCATCCCGGGATGTTTCAGTGTATCCCCCTGTGGCGCTGCAGCCGTCACGTTGAGGTGATCGATAAACGCCACTGCTCTCTGCTCTATGTCCCCGATGAGATCTATCGATACTACCGCAGTTTGGAGGAGCTGCTACTGGACGCGAACCAGCTCCGCGACCTGCCCAAGGTAAGAGGAGAGGGAACTGAACAGCAGCAGCACCCCAGGGCTTTCACTTCCTATTGACATATCAACAAGTCTTGTTGTTGTCGTTTGTGAAACGTTTTGTTGTGTGCCACAGTTAAGTACTTCAGCAGTACAGCACTGCTGATCTGCATCCCGTGAGAAGTGAGAACCTGGTGGTGGGAACGGTGGTGGGGACAATAATTACGCAAGATCAGCAAACCACTCACCCCTGTCAGTGTGTGGCACAAACAGTTATGGCTGGGAATTGTTCCTTTTTTGACACCTGCCATTCCTGATTATTTGGGCTAATTCAATTACATTAAAGTTTCACAATTTGTGTTTAATACAAAAAGAAAGGAAATTGTGCACTTCAGGTTAGGTTAGGTTAGTTGGCATTCATTGTCATTCATTTCAAAGCCTTTGTTTTGAAATGTTGAAAGTCCACTCTACAAACCCCCAGCCCGACCTGTTTTACCAGGTGACTCTGTTTACCTCAGAAAATTCCATGGATCTCATAGCCCTGATATTTAGCCTACTATTGGTGAAGTTACATTCCTCGGGACACAAGTCAAATTGAACAAGAAAAGAACCTGTTATTTACCACTAAGATTTGACCTAATTTCAATGAGGTCAAGTAAAGATTTATCCGGTAGAGTGCAGGAGGGGTAAACAGCCATCTTAATTTGACCCAAGCCCCCCATATACAGTTAAATAGACTACAGACTTGGCATGCTGTTCATTAAGACAAGGAGAGCCCAATCAATAATACTATGGAGATGCAACACTGATCTGTCAGTGTCATACTAGTGTGGAATGTGAAACCGCTCCAATGACAGTGAATTACTCACTTTTTGTCCTCTATATTTTGCAACCATTATTTATTAGTGCAGCGGCTATAGCTGCAGTCACTTATTAATGAAATCATCTCCTTGTGCGGAGAAAAAATATCATCAAGAGTCCCTTAACCACAGTCAATGTCATTATAGGCAAAAACATAACAATAAAAAATAGCAGGTGTACAAGCTCACAATGCACCGTAGAAGATTGGCAATTTCATAATACAACTAAGTATCAACTACTGGGTCAGAAGTGGTTCACAGTTTCCGCCACCAATTCAGAAGTCAACATGGCATCAGGCGTTAGAAGTTAGTGTTATTTTTGGATTCTGTCAATGGGATACAGTAGTGGCTTTCCCAATTCCCTGATAAAGTCAGGACCACATGACATGAATAACTTTTTGTAGAGTGGTGGCTTGTCATATGTTCTGAGCAAATGGAATCAGTCAGAGAACATGAGAAACTATCAACGTCATGATCCAAGTCATCGGTTCAAAGAAGCACGAACCAATTGGATTAGAGTTGGCACTTGGCACTGGCAGGATAGCCTATTTTGTACATTTGCTAGGCTTTTACTTGCCCATAGCCCAATGTGAACCCGGGTATTTTGAGTACCCTAAGGTTTTATGTTAGAAATAGAGTATGGGTCCCCAGCATGTAGAAACTGCTATACTCTTGGATAAAAACGGCCATAGCCACAGCTCAAATGTGCTGACCTCATCACATTTGTGATGACGGCTATGGCAGTTTTTAGACCAACAAATGTTTTTTGATCAAAACTAATGCTTGGAATGGATTCATAATCAAGAATACCCCCTAGTTTGACATGCTACGTAAAGCATGATATTTCTTTTTTTTTGCCTTATATAGGTTGTTAATGAGTAGTTAATTGAAAATGGCTCAACATGCAAGTTAGCATCCGGCAGTTTATAAATGCTGGGGACCCATACTCAACATTTCTAACATTAAATCTTAGGGTACTCAAAATGGCAAGTGGCCTTATCCCTTATACCTGTGTAATACCTTTCTTTTCTTGTCATTATTATTGAAATGAATGAACCCTTAGTATTTAAGAACTTGTCCTACAGCTTTCACTGCAATATAGCAAATTCCTACACCCATTACAGAAATATTCTTAGTATGAAGACTAGAGAGCGGGGACTCTTGCGATGCCAACAACAGACATCACTGTCTATTGTGTGCCTTGGCATGTGACTAATGCCATCTCTGCGTGCTGAGTGAACCCAAGAAACATTCAGTTGGATAAACCTTCGGAGCACGCCAGCCCAGCGCTCATTGTGTAGGCCTCATCACATTTGCCTCCAAGGTGGCTAGATGTGCAAACAAGTTTGTCCCTGCCTGAAGTCATTATTATATTGACAGTGAGTGTAATGAGGTTGACGCCCAGCAACGTCACACAAAATCGTCCGCTTAATTGCTTCATGTACTTCATGTCTTTAAATAGAATAAATACCTTCAAAAGTGTATTTGAGGAAACTTGAACCAAGTTTGGCTCTGGGATTGTGTACTGGCCAGTGCTAGTTTCTCTTGACACAGGGAGGCTCATCAAATTAGCAAACAATAACCCATTTGTCTATTATCTAAAGATTCTCTTTATCAATCTGTCCTTGGTTTACAAGCGCATGCATATAACCTTGTTTTCAAAGAATAGGTGCTTGCTAGTTTTCTTCTTTATGTTGATATATGAACATGTATCTGAAGAGGCATAAAAGACAAATTTTATATTGCAATGTGTACCGTCTTAAACCATTAAGCTTCCAACCAATCAAGAGTAAACAGTAAAGACCTAAGTTTGTAGACAGACTTAGTAGTAGTATTTGAGAGGGTTTTCCTTAAGTCAGCCACTTTCAATTTTGTGTGCCAGTCAGACGTGGACGATAGCTTGAGGTGTGGCAGTGAATGACGGCAACAGGAAGAACAGGTTTGCTGCAACATTGGGAACTGGGAAGGGAAATAGACAGACACACAGTGTAGGAAGGAACCCTTAGTTAGATTGCTTCACCGCTGTGATTTTATTGTCTCCACCAGGCCGAAGTGTGTGTGTGTGTGTGTGTGTGTGTGTGTGTGTGTGTGTGTGTGTGTGTGTGTGTGTGTGTGTGTGTGTGTGTGTGTGTGTGTGTGTGTGTGTGTGTGTGTGTGTGTGTGTGTGTGTGTGTGTGTGTGTGTGTGTGTGTGTGTGTGTGTGTGTGTGTGTGTGTGTGTGTGTGTGTGTGTGTGTGTGTGTGTGTGTGTGTGTGTGTGTGTGTGTGTGTGTGTGTTGTAGACAGCACAATAACAGTACAGCATAGTATAATATATATGTATAGCTTATATGTATAGTGTCATTATATATAGATATGTTCTAGTTACGTTCTTAGCTTACGCATGTTTCTTGATAAATGCTGTTTATATATGTGATGTATTCCCATGCTTTTTGTTCTTGCTTAATGTAAATCGCTCTGGATTAAGAGCGTCTGCTAAATGCCTAAATTGTAAAATTGTGTGTGTGTGTGTGTGTCTGTCTGTGGACAGCTAATCTCTGGCACCGCTGGCTTGATCGCAGCCATACTCGGCACACACACACTCCTTGAATGCCACAGTTGAACCTGCCACCAGGAGGCCGCTTTGTACAAAAAATAATTTGGACAGTACACCTACAGATTTTGTTCAAACATCACGCAAATTGGTACACAGTCTCTCTAGAGCCATTCAAAGAAACAGGTCTTTCAGATTTTTCAGACTCCATCCTGATTGGCTAAGATTGGCTTCTAAAGTTAGCAGGAGTGCTCAGTTTCAAACAAAATGCCGCAAATCATGAACACATCGTGTGATTTCCATGAAATCCCACTCGGCAGAGGAAGAAATGCCACTTGAACATTTTCAAATCAGCCTCATGGTGGTGCTATAACTGGCCGATTAGTGTTTTTACCTCTAACTGCACGGATCTGTGTAAAACTTTGTCTGCACACTCTCTAGAGACCATACACAAATCTTTGCCTTGAATTTTTCACATCTGCTCTTTATAACGCCACCAGGAGGCTGACATATATAAAACACATTTTCTAATATTACTCAAATGTAATTATTCTCTTGAACTTGAAGCCCATATGCTTTACACAGTAAAACCAAAAATGTCAAACAATAGAAAGAAATAATTGAAATAATAATAATAATTGAAAGAAAAACAAATTGGTTGAAAACATTCTATTTGAAAAGTTGAACATGCATTGTTTTTGTCAAGCGATATCACATCAGCGCATGACACACAAAACATAAATCAGGCTTATGTCTTGGATTCAATTGCCTGATATAGAAACCTTCAGATTCAGAATGCCTTTATCTGCATCCTGTTGTCACTGGGCTCTCTGTGTACCAAAGAAGTGACTCACTAGTATCTGAGCGACAACCATTCTGAGACATTTAAACTGAAGTGGACAGAATTTTCAGACAACTCACATTTGATCCTTTCTATTATTATCTTTCATGCTTCTGTTTTGACTCTTGAAATGAACATATTTCACAGCTGGAATTAATTTAAGTCCTGCATCTGTTGATGATGTAATCCAGAAATGAATCCTGGAGCTGTTCCCTTACTATGGATGAGATTCGTCCTCACATTGGCTGTCACTTGGGTGATTTAGCAGGAATATAGGACTGGGTTTGGTTCCATAATTGTTAGTGCCACAGCGAAATTGAGCTCATTGGATGTAAAGTTTAAAAGAAACAAGTCCTATTTATTGTTAGTGGGATAGGTTTTCTGTCTGGATGATGATTAGAGTTTTAGTAATTTAACCGCACCTAAGCCCTAGTTTGTAAATCTGTTGGCTATTTGCAATTTGTGAAACTTTTTTATTCTAAATACTGACTGGACTACACATAAATAATGTGGGGATACATTCTACAGGTGTTCAATGGTACATTATGTAATATTGAACTACGGTCCCCATATTTGTGTATAGTGCCTTAATTTAGATTAAAGTGGTCATTTAAAATCTTAGGTGGGAAGACATTTCTGGTCAAATACAAATTACTTGACATTTCTTGACATTCCTTGACAAAAAGTTGGCTAATACAGCAGCTTTAGCAGTTAATTTGCACTGATAATAAACATTTACAGTCTCACTGCAGTAGCAATAGTGCTTCCATTTTGAATGTTTTACTTAATACTATTCACACCATTTTATCTTTCAGCCATTCTTCCAGCTGATAAAACTAAGAAAACTGGGTCTGAGTGACAATGAGATCCAGAGGCTCCCACCAGAAATAGCCAACTTCATGCAGCTGGTAGAACTGGATTGCTCTCGAAATGGTAAGAAGAGCACAAAACATTAATTATCTTATTTAGTATCAGTTCTAAAGTTTTGTGTTGCATTTTATGTTGCAAAATAAATGTAGACCACATTTTTGTTATGAAGTAATTATATTTCTTATACAGTATGTGTATTTATACCATATATTAACTAATGTTAGAGTAAACATCCATTTCCCAGTGGGGTTGGAAATCTATACTTTCCTGGCTTATGTATATTTCCCACCAGCACAGTAAATTGTAGGTAAATGGTAAATTCTAGATCTCCCGGTAAATGTGGATAGAAACATCAATTTCCTCTAAATTAATGTTGGTTAAGCTTTGCTATTAAGTATGGTTGGGTTCATGTGAAGTTAGTTATAAAGATATAGTTCACCCGCAAAATGGCTTTTTTTCTATTGATCATTTTTTCCTCTCACATTCCTAAGCCAATAATTTGATGATCAGCAGTGGTTCCCTATGAAGCATAGGGAGATGGTCATCAAAGTGTTGGTTTAGGAATGCGACAAAAACAAAAAAATAGTAATCGATAGGGGGAAAAAGTCATTTTGGGTTAGGCACTATTAAAGTTCACCGTAGAACTGTGCAGACCGATTTCAACATTTCAAATAAATGATAATTCTGTTTGACTTGGCCATATTAACAATTTATTAGCCTTTGACAAAGTATTCCATCAATTAAAATACAACCATTGTCTGCCTTTGTTGGAATTCTCCGTCATGTAATGTACTTTATCGATATTAAACTGTTTTGCTGAAAATCAACTTTTAACACTGGCCCGGTTGCTAGGCAACAGCACCAGGAAACGTGCACGCGCATCCCATAGGGTCCCATTAAAAGTATGATCTTCTTCGGCTCTTTTCTCTGAAACTACGAGTGCTGATGATCATCCATCCGATGTTCAGATCTGATTTTTGTATATATATATATATATGCATTTTAAGACGGAGCCTGAAAATCCAGAATATAATCTATTTCATTTATCCTTTCAGATATAATGGAAATTCCAGAGAGTATCTCATACTGCAAAGCCCTCCAAGTAGCAGACTTCAGTGGTAACCCATTAACAAGGTAGTTAATATAATCGTTTAAATAAGTTTACATGTTTATCTTGTTTGTCCTCTTGAGTACTCTCAGAGTCATCTCCCTTGTCTTTGTCAGTAAAGTAGAACACACTACACAGTGGTGTGTTCTTCCGTAATATGCTATATAGAATGCCGTGCCGTCATTTTTGGAAAAAAGCTAACCATTTCATCCATTGACCACCACGAGTGTGCATGTTGCGTAGGGAATGACTATCGTATATGCCCTCACAGCGCGTTGCAATGGGTTGTGAGCTTGTACATTGGCTGTTTTTGAATAGATAAACTATGAAACAGACGTGTGTGTGTGTGTTTTGTTAAACTATAGTTCCTACTATGCAAAGGGTTCAAGTATTAATTCCTTCTACTGTACTATTTTGTGGCAAAACAAGTTTGGACTAAACCTGCTGTAGCTTCCCCCAAAAGCATGAGTGATTGGGCGGACAGGAACAAATGTTCTTATTGGTTCAAGTTTTGACATGACAACTTTACAAGTGTGCTGAAACTGACTCTTGTAACTTCATTCACAGACAGCATAGTAGCAGCTTCCTTTCATAGAACTGGAAGCTACTGCCCAAACATCAGAGAATAATTACACAATAAGCAGAAAAATAGAAAGCTTTACTTAAAATGGGACAGTCTATGGCCACATCTTCTAAAAAGAGTGTGTGTGTGTGTGTGTGTGTGTGTGGGGGGGGAGACCAGGGATGGGGAGGTAGAGTGAGGGGTAAATTGTCTGCTAGGTGTGTGTGTATGGGGGAGGTAGAGTGAGGGGTAAATTGTCTGCTAGTTAATCAATCATGGACGGCGAAAAACCAGAATTACCGTTGTCTCAGTTTGGGTGTCTACGGCACGCTCTTGATACTATACACTATTGTGTGATAGAATATACACATACTGTTCTATTTTCTTACTGTGGTAGGGTAATTTTCAACTGTAGAATTTTCCATGGTTTTATTGGGCCTTTTTTTTGGTAGAAAGTGAATGCGTCAGTTTTAAACCACCGTAGTACCTTTTCCTTATTGTTGAGTAAAGGGAAATGCAGCCCAGTAGGCATTGTTTCTTAGTCATTAATGAATTTGACAACCTCAGCTTGATTGTCATTTAACTTAAGGAAAAGTTGACAATTAAGTATAGTAGGTCAAAGTGGCTTATTGTCTGTATTGGCTGAGAACGAGGGTGTGCTAGACGGTAGACCTCCTGGGAGATGGATTGCTGAGGTGGTGGCTCCTGGTACTTACCGCATGATTTATCGTCAAGCCATGCTACTCATGCGATGAGTAAGTGATGCCTGAACCTTGCGGTCCAAAGGACTGAGCTAACCAGACATATATCTGACAAATATTATGATTCAAAATATATATTTTTTATAACTGATGAAAGTTTTATTATCAGTTTCAGTTAACTGTCATACACCCCAGATATAGCATAATTCTTTACAGCTGCTATCTTATCCAGTGAGGCGTATCCTTCTAGAAAGCTATCCTTCTAGAAAACAAACACAAAAACTGTTATATAATACAATATATTAGATTTGACATAATGCTACTATATAATGCTACTATATATACATTACCATTCTGATGTAATTTGTTGTTCTGTATCTTCTCTAGGTTACCTGAGAGCTTTCCAGAGCTGCGGAACTTAACATGCCTTTCCATCAATGATATTTCATTGCAAGTCCTTCCAGAGAACATTGGAAAGTAAGTCTGTTCAGTCGCTATTTCATCATATTCTGTGATTGGGCGGTCAGGAACTACTTTCTTATTGGTTCAAGTTTTGAATTGACTACTTTACAGATATAAAAAGATACAGAGCCTGAAAATTTCAACTGTATCTGTTATCTTGTAAATCATGGCTGGGGGACGGTTGTACATTAATAATCTTATGCTACAAATGCCTTATGCTACAGAAACATTAGCCTCGGAAACCCAGACGTTTTTATTTTCAGGGAGAAAAAAAAAGTCCACTTCAATTCGGCATAGAGTAGCGCAAACGTCGATCACTCTGCTGATTTCTGATTGTCTGCACCTTTGTTAAATTGACTCACACACGCACCACCCTGGGCAAGACCTACGCTGTAAAGACTATCATTTGTTTGGGCGGAAGTTGCAGGATTTTAGCGGAAGTATCGCCCAAGGAAATGACGTTGATGCTTTACAAATCGGTTTACATTCTCCGCGAATGAAACAAGTGTTTGGGAAAATATCGTTCCGGAGGATACATCCGCCGATAGCTTCTCTGCCTTACGTTGTGACTAGGCTTTTCTTTTCGCAGATAAGTAAGCCTGGGACCGAGGCTACACACACACACCCCTACACACACACTCCTCTCTCTCTGTTGCTCTAATTAATTAGTCTCATGTCGCGCAGCTGCGTCTAGATTCTCCCGGCGGATCCTGCCTCCAGGCTACAGTGGACCCCAGGCTACAGCCGCTACAGAAACATTAGATGGGGTCCTTCCTGACCTAATGGGCCACATGGCTTGGGAAGGCTACTTACTTACATGTTGCATAACCCTAATTCCATAATAGGTGGTGATTTTGTATCATTGTTGTGATTTTCTTTGTTGCATAGGCCTGTCATGTTCAATAGCAACTACAATGGGTGGCAATAATTTTAGAATATGATTTAATTTGAAAATGGCAGACTGTAGGAAGATTGATACAAATCGTATGATTGTCTGCCATTGGCTACATTGTTGCAGTAACATTAGTATGCCTTCCTTTGTGTGTTTAGGCTTATTTTGTAATAATCCTACTATTGTTTTGTATCATGTTATGTATTGAAAATGGGAAACAGGAATAGACATCATAGGTCAAACCTGGTGTACCATCAGTCTGCTTGCGTCTTTATTGTCTTTATATTAATTTCCTCTGTAATTTCCTCCAGCTTATCATACGGGTACACTTCATGTGTAGAAGACTCTTCCCTCTTCCCCTTGAACAGAAAACATAGCTACTATATTATTCTATATAATGTATTGTCTTCATTCATCCAGGAATATGCAATAAATTTGGCATATTAATTTACGGCAGTGATCCACTGTAGTGCTCTGTTTATATTTATCTCCATTAGTTTTATGTTCAGCTCTAATAGCGTTTTTGATACTTTCTGTAGGTTTCGCGTAGATTGGTCCAAGTGGAAAATAGCATATTAGCCAGTCTAGACAGCACAAATATGCTGCAAGAAAGTTATGTACGCATATAGCAACACATTTAGTGGCAAAGCTCTGAATGCTTGTAGTTGAAACTTGAAAGTCGGATTTTAAGGGGAATTTTCCATTTCAAGGGAAACGCATAATGCCATTGGAAAGGGCTAATATTTGATTTACTCACAACTCCTTACGCACGCAAGCTGAACAGGTTGAATTGTTCATGAGCCATTTTGGCTCAACTCACTAATAGATAAGCCTTTTTAAGTGTCTGGCTTGTTAGAAATTCCACCAGTGCATTTTAATAGATCATTGAGGTAGCCTGGATGGCATGTTTTGACCAGTGGATCACATGCAACAGCTTCAACCAGAGTGAAGCTGAGCAGAGCTTGGTCTGGACTTGCCATGTTGCCATAAATGAGGGATTATTGCTTAACATCACATGTGTTAATGCACAGATGCTTAGTGGGTGTCTGTCTGGTGGTATGAGTCAAGATGGAATGTTTCTTGTCTTTTTTTCTCTCCCTTGGCCATAATTAAGTCATGTTGTTACATTTCATGAATTCACGTTGTTGTTACTCTGGAATACATAGTTTATTTATGCCTTATATACAGTAGACTTGTGTTTTCTTTAATTTTGTCAAAAAGAACACGACTAACAAACCCTAGGTTCCTTGTTCTAGGGACAACAACTTTGGGTGTAAATAGCAGCTCAACAAGCTCGCAACTTGTAGACAACACAAAACCTTGTAGATCATCTATTTTTGGCTAAGAGATTTGGTGTTGTGGGGAAAAGGGACAGGACCTACCACACGACAGTGTGATTTGAGTCTGGCTTATTAGCCAGGCTACTACTATAGAGCCCTGGGGGACTTTGGCCAAGGAAGTATAGAGTGTTTAAGTGGGTAGCAAAACCTGTGCTCCTTATGGCATTTGAACCATGTGCTCCCTATGGCATTTGAGTAATTTACCTCCCTTTTACATTACGTCTTCACTCTTCATTGGGTTTCCTCTGAAATGCCCTGTATTCTCTGCCACATAGTACATAGTACACACTCCTTCTTTGTCTTGGTACTGTGTGTTATCTGTTACGTAACGCAATGAGTTAAGACCTGCTGTCTGCCAAGGAGCGACCGTAATGAAAACCATAACACAGTAGATGGTGTGAGATTTCAACAGTGAATAGGACTCATTGCTTATAGGGTTGAATGGTACTTGTACTTCGGCTCCATGAAGGTTGAAAAAGCATGGGTTTTTGTATGGTAGACCTGAAACATTTGGTTTCTGTTAAATTCAACTCGTGTGTGACAGAACCAGGGAGCTGTCTTTTTAATCTCTGGCACAGTGACCCAGGGTTGTGCTAAAAACGACAACAAAGGGGGAAAAAAACTAATATGAAACTAAAAATATTCCAGTGTTGTTGTGATGTAACCATTAAGGGTTAGTCTGTCATTCAGTACAAACTGTATTTACTGTAGGTTGCGTTAAAGAATAGTTGAGTTATTTTAGGTTTTTGACAAATAGCTTTGTACTAGTGTGTAAGTGTAGTGCTAATTTAACTCATTGACTGCCAAGGACTTATTTATTTAACATGTTTTTTATTGAAAGCCTGAAGTGCCAAGAATGAGTTTTTCCTGTTTTTTTGTGGGGTTTTTTTTCCAGAATCAGCTCGCTGTTATCCAATTTTCTAGCAGCAGCCCCATTGCTAGGCAACACTTGCTTCGGCTTTGCTCAGTGTTTTCCGGATTTCCCCAACCGTCCACCGCCACTATAAGCACGATCTTTAAACCCTTTTTTCTCGCGATGTAGCCTGCATCCGTAGGCTGCATCCGCTGTTCCGTGCTCATTTCAGGTTTTTCGCGGTTACAATATAACGCTTCTGGAGAGAAATAATGTTTTTTTCCCCCCCGCTTCCTGATTTATGGGGACGAGAAACGGAAGTTATTTCAAAATACAATAGAGCGCTGTATATGGTGGCGGTAGCAGACAGCGCCAGAGGTTTTGGTGGCGTTTTTTCTGCCTTTATTGATAGATGGGGGAAATGGGGAGAGAGAGAGAGATGGGGAGTGACACGCAGCAAAGGTCGTCGGGATCGGGAGTTGAACTTCATGCTGTCAGGCGGCATTAGCAGCATATGTGCCCAGATGACTACTCCAGCCGTGTTTTTAACTATCTCACAAGAACCTTGGGATACGCAATATCAACCCCTCCAAAAAAAACTGATCCTAGGTTCAGCCGTCATGACTGACATTTCATATTTTTCTTTACTTATGTTATGAACATCAAACCAGTGTCTGAAGAAGAACTTGTTAACTGCCATGCCACTATATAAAAAATTACACCCGTGTGAAGTGAGGGGCGCTAATATATTTAAGTCTAACTCATGTTGCTATGATTAGGTGATGTAATTCAGTATTTTAGCTGTGACGTGAGCACCCCCTCCAGAGATACTTCCGGGTCCTACTTTTGTGTCGCTTTTGTGTCCCCATAGTTGTACTGTGTCGCTCCGTCGGACTAAATCTGAGACGAAAACAACCACGAAAGTCTCATTTTACCGCTTTCCTTGCAACAACAAAGCTACTGGTCTCCCAAATCTGGCTGTGACAGGCCGTCTGCCCCACACTGAATACTATCGCCATTTTATTTCATTGTGTCAACTAAATCCTCATTAATGCAAACTAGATTCAACGTACTCAACCCTGCACACATTCTAAATATGCCCCCGAAATATTGTACTGAGCAAATGGATTGTTACCACCTTCAATAATGATAATAATAGTCTTTATTGTCTCCACATCATATATTTTATTTGTCATGGACACTTGTACAGAACATTAATAATTCTACTCGAGTTGGAAGCATTAAGACCCATTTTAACCCTCAATGGCTTCCTTTCTGAAAAATAACGTCATTGTAAAAAGATTCACGCGTTTAGATATTCTATTTACAATGAGATGGGGACGGGAGCTGGTGCCACTTGGACCCGGACGTAACATAGGACTACAAAATGACGTTGGACTTAAATACAGAATGATGGTGACAAAACGAACATTAAATTCTCTGTTAATGGCATTTAATGTTTGTGTTGGGTACAAGATGACATACATTTTCCCTTCATTGTCAATGGCGTTTTTAAAACAAACATTGAACTAAAAACAAACATTAAACCTGTATATACTGTAGGAGGGTCCCTCAAAAATAAATAAAAACATTTGAGCCCCTAGGAGGAAATTGGAAAAATGTGTCTTTTCTCAGGGCAAAGGAATAAAGGAAAAGGAAAGTGTGAGGGCTACATGTGAATCCTACAGTCATTAAACCACTCCCTTAAGACTAAATGATAAGCACTTAGTTTCATCAAGACTGTATGACTTATTGAATGCTGATAGACTTATTGAATTTCAATAAAGAACACAGAGTTCTTTATGAAGTCAATAAACCTTGTCCCATGTGAGCACAGTGGGCCATTTCATTGTAAAATCCCCCATTAATCGACTAGGTGTTGTTGACACACATACATGACCCTGCACTTTGAACTAAACAGCCTGTGCAGCTGATTGCTGTGAAGACATGGTTGTTCTGAGTGGGCTGGAGCTTTGCAGCCAGATTGTGTGAGAGAAATAAGCAGCCAGGTCTATGAAACCATACCAAAAAGAAGGGACTAGGCTACATGAGCACGTTAAACCACATCGGCCATTTGAAAATAGCTAATCAACAAGCTCATGTGTTGTGAGCAACCCAAAACTACCAATATCTACAAGCAACTTCACAGAAAAACAAGCTTATAATAAGCAAAGCGATATGGCAACACTGGTTCTGTTCTGGACAGCTCCTTATTTGTTTATGCTGCATTGGATTTTACTACCATGATAAGACTGACACACCTCAAAACTACTTCCTGTTCCCTGATGTCTGGTCCTTGGGGAACAAAAGATGTTTATTTTTCTTCTTTATAGTCTTGTTCGACTGTCATGTACAATGAAATAAGTGATATGTATCTGTGTCTAGACGGAATGAAATTCTTTGGTGTTTCAGATAGACATTGAAATAAACATGTAATCATCTTTTTTTCTTGCCTCTCATTACAGCCTCTCCAATTTGGTATCGCTAGAACTCCGAGAGAATTTGCTGACGTACTTACCAGAGTGAGTATTCTACCCAGTATGCTTAAAGCCTATTCATACTGTATATTCGTACTTTATAAGGTGGTCACCTTATAAAACACCTTATAAAACTAAACATGACGTCACGCCGCGATGATAAGCGACTCACCGCTCACCTGAACACATCTCTGTTTTTACCAACCACTGTTTCGGTGGTCACTTTATCACCTAAAACTGGTGTATGAATAGGCCTTCACTGTACAGTACAGTAGTACTGGATCGCCTACTGTACCTAGAGATCCATTATGGCCACCCTCCAGAGCAGTGTGAGAGCGATCTCAGCTTCTAAAGCTGAGATATTTTCCTGTGCTTTTACGTGGCATTTTGACTTGTAAGCATATCGTTGTCACGCTATGTCTTAAATCTGTATTTATTATGTTGTCTTGCTTGTTTAAAATAGTTAAAAAGTTATGCTGTCAAATGTGTATATAACATATCTATAATTTTTAACTGCTGTTTGTTTAATTTGTCCACCCTCTGCTATCCACAGGTCACTATCGCAACTACAAAGACTTGAAGAACTTGACCTAGGCAATAATGAACTGTATAATTTGGTAAGATAGTTTGGATTTTCTTCGCGATACATAAAGATAAAGAGCACCACTCAGGTTTTTCTTGATCTTGTGCAATTAAACTGGCATTCCATTTGCTTGTAATCATTCTAATGGCACAGTGCAGCAGTAGACGTATCAGGCTGGTCGTAACTCTCTGACACGGGAGGGTTGAGTAACTTGATGACAGAAATTCAAGTCAGACTGCTAAGGAATGCCCAAATGTGTTAAATTCTTACGCACAAGCACACACTCACATAAACAGAGATAAGCTAGCTCTGACGAAATCGGTGCAATACAAATGGATAGTATTGCTGAATACGTAGCACTAGTTGGTTATCTGTCATTTGTTTTTGTTTTTTGTGACACTTTCTCTCTGGCTTTTTTTGTCTTTCTTTTTTTACAATTCCTGTGTTTTTCCACCCACACAGCCAGAAACAATAGGCCATCTTGTCAGCTTAAAGGACTTGTGGTTGGATGGAAACCAGTTGGCTGAAATACCTGCAGTAAGATAACAATGGAATTTATTTGTTTATTGCTTACATGCTTTGTATTCAAGATAATCACTGTTACATTTAGCGCCTCTTAAGTGCACCAGTGCATATAGGTTTTTGTACACCGGTAGCTACATATTTTCTTTTATAAAATGTGTCATATTTTAAGGTTATTCAGTTTTTTTTAAACGGCTTATTGAGTAGTAAAGACTAGTCACAATATGAGTGATTACTGTTCTCTTAGAAACTGATTTTTATGTTTAAAAAAATAAGAAAGTGAAGATAAAAAAATACACATTTACAAATAAAACGAGTAAATTGCATGTTTATAATATAGATTTGATAGTGAACTGATTGATTTGACTATATACCATAGTAGTGGTTCCCAAATGACTACATGAGGCCAGATATATCTCATTGTGATCAATTAGTTGGATCATCAGGATGAACTTTGCTTTAATCATCATCATCTTTTGGTTGTTGATCAATAAAGATAGTAGGTTAGTAAAGATAAAAGGTTATTGCTTACTACAATTTTCTCTTCCCCCCCCAGGAGATGGGCACTATGAAAAGCCTTTTGTGTCTAGATGTTTCTGAAAACAAACTGGAGCATCTACCTGAGGATTTAGGAGGCCTTATTTCACTCACGGACCTGCTGGTATCCCAGAACCTCATTGAAGTTCTACCAGAAAGCATTGGTCAGCATGTTTTCCTGTGAAGCACCTTACTGACAGTGTGCCATTTTAAGAAGTCATGTGTTTGATATTTAATTTAAAGCCAAATACTTGTCTTCAACCTGACCCAAAAATGAAAAAGTTTGTTTTTCGCCATCATGCCAGTTGAAACACAGATGAATTTCCTTTATCCGCATAACATAAGTGACATTTCCTGTACTACATGACCTATGCTCTAAATTTAAATAATGTAACAGTGTTTAAGTTCCAAAAAGGGCAAAAATGAAACATTACTCTCTACTTTGAGTTGAAACTGGAAAGGGCCCGGTCACCTTTGACTTGGGTTGTTTAGACTTAGTCTGTGTACACTCTTACTTTACTGCCCCTAACCCTAAGTTTTATATGAACAAACAAAAAAAAACCTGTTTCAGCTGCCATGAGGATGAGTAGATGACAGAACATTAATTATTGGGTGAATTATTCCTTTAGGGTGCGGTCACACCACACTTAAATTCTGCCTATACGGCGAATTCTGCCATTGGTTTTCAATGGGAAGAGAGCATTTTTGTGTGGAAATCCTCATATAGCAACAAACCGCTCAGTTCCCATTTAAAAGCATAGGCAGAATTAAAGTTAACATCCTTAACCCATTTAGGCCTGACGTCGAAATAAAAAAAATGTTTGCTCTGAAAGAATATAGATTTGTGCCGCATTTTTACGATTTTTCAAAAATAGCAGACCTACAATTTCATAGCGCGCGTGGCGCACTATGAGCTTGTAGATCTGCTATTTTTCAATAGCTAAAGTATAACATAATGCTTAGTTAAAACACCAACAGGGGTTCCCGCCCAAAATGTTTATTTTTATTTTTATGGAGAAACCTACTTGCTGAATTGGAGCAACAGATTGTTAGATTTATACAGATGTGTGACTGTTTTGGTGGCAGTCGTATCATGCCATTACCTAATTCTAAATGTCTGTTTGGATGTTCTTAATTCTGTGCAGGAAAACTTGTCCAACTTTCAATATTGAAAGCAGATCAGAATAGACTCACCCAGCTTCCAGAGAGCATTGGTAACTGCCAGAGTCTCACTGAACTGGTGCTCACAGAGAATCAGCTCCAGGTATGTTGGTTTCAATGCTGCTATTTGTCTTTTTAAAATGTGAAAGAAATGCTTCTCTCTGTGCAAGGCTGACTTTGTTTGTTACAATACCAAGGGAACACTCCCCTGTGTCCATTACATTAACAACTAAATCTACACATCCCAGCAGCAAGTTGACAATTAGTAACATAATAGGCTGCTTTTCTATGGGTGTTTCAGTCACTCGCTAAAGTCTAATAAAATAAAACCCTCCTGGGTTCTACTAACAATCAGCAACTCAAACAGAGCAGATTGAACATCTGCCACGTCTCTGTCTGCGTGTGTGTGTGTGTGTGTACGGACGGTTGTAATGCACATAACTTGAGAACCGTTTGCCCCACCGACTTCAAATTCAATTCAAATGCGGTCCACACCCCGTGGGGAGTGCAGTGCCCGGTATTGAGTCAGTCGGACCCACGGTTCTCCAGAATCGCCACAAAAGGCTCTGGTCAGGCTCTGCCAGTGGGCCTAATGAGCCAAAGTCCCCTCACCTGTGCAATTTCCAGCCTTTGCCTCAGCAAATTGATTGCTATGGCAACCCCACACCTGCAAATTGATTACTTAACCAGTCCACTTTTCACAGTCAGTTTGCACTCTTCAGACACAGGCAGACCGGCAGATACAGAGATCTCCATGTGGGACACAGACAGATAGTTAAAACGGGTGCTATGACAAGTTGACAACGGGTATTATTAGGTTCCCAAGTTGCATCGTTCTCAAGTAGGCAGATGGCCGGCGGGCACGTACAGGTCTAGTCCTACTATAAATGCGCCACGTCTGTGTGTCTGTGTCTGTACGGTTGTAATGCATGTAACTCGAGAACAGTTTGCCCCACCGACTTCAAATTCGACACACGCGGTCCACACCCCCGTAGGGAGTGCACTGCAGTGCCCGGTATCGAGTCGGTCGGACCCGCGGTTCTCCAGAACCACCACAAAAGGCTCTGGTCAGGCTCTGCCAGTGGGCCTAATCAGCCTAAATCCCCTCACCTGTGCAATTTCCAGCCTCTGCCTCAACCAATTGATTGCCATGGCAACCCCACACCTGCCAATTGATTACTTAACCAGTCCACTTTTCACAGTCACTCTTCAGACACATAGTACAGCGGATTACCAAAAAATTGTGCACTTTTTCAAAAAAGCATGAAACTTTTACCATAGTTAGATGATACCATGAGGTGTATTTTCAGATGTGGAGTCAAGTCAGATTTGACCCCTGAGGCCCGGTAGAGCATAATATGTGACCAATACCCATAACATCCTATATAAGGCAAAAAAGTCCAAATTTCATAATTCTTTAAGTAGCATGTGACATATGAAACTAGGGTGATTTCATGATGCTGAATCCATTCCAAGCATTAGTTTTGCAAAAAAACACTCATTGGGCTAAAAACGGCCAATGCCGTCATCACAAATTGATGATGCCAGCACATTTGGGCAAGTGGGCATGGCCGTTTTAAGCCCAATGAGTGTTTTTTTGCAAAACTAATGCTTGGAATGGATTCAGAATCATGCAAACACCCTAGTTTCATATGTCACATGCTACTTAAAGAATGATGAAATTTGGACTTTTTTGCCTTATATAGGATGTTATGGGTATTGGTCACATATTATGCTCTACCGGGCCTCAGGGGTCAAATCTGACTTGACTCCACATCTGAAAATACACCTCATGATATCATCTAACTATGGTAGAAGTTTCATGCTTTTTTGAAAAAGTGCACAATACCTCTTGTATTGGGGTATAAGCCGCTGTACTAACAGGCAGACAGACATATACAGAGATCTCCATGTGGGACACAGACAGACAGTTAAAATGGGTGCTATGACAACGGGTATTATTAGGTTCCCAAGTTGCATCGTTCTCAAGTAGGCCGGCCCGACGGGCACGTACAGATCTAGTGCAAGAAAGGAAAGGAAATAGAGACTGCCAACAAACCCGTATGAGCATGCAAAAGCAACAGTTATTCTTTCATTGGCTTGGTATGAAAGGCACTTTATATACTTAGTACTGTATAATGTCTAATATAACTTGTACGGTATATACAATACCAGTGTGATGTCTGTTGGAACACATTGACTTCACACTCTAGACTAGAGTGTGAAGGATATATTGCTGAGGAACCAAGGAAGTGCTGTCTAGAGTCTAGAGTCTATACTGCAATTCCTTGGTTCCTCAGCAATATATCCGCCAAGAGTGAGGTTGATGGGCACTCGGTTGGTGTAGGGGTAAGGTACCTGCCCACCACTGGAGTCTAGGGGTTCGAATCCAATTGTCTATAAACACAATTGGCTGGTCTCGAGATAGGCAAAGCACAGATACTCAGAGATTTGTATAATTCCTAGATGGATTACTATATAACCAATCTGAGAACCCATCGTCAAAAAATAAAGGAAAAACAGTGCCCTCTTTTCCTTTGAATTTGACTGAGTCAACAGTCTTTCTCGAGAGACTACTGACCTAGAGCAGGGGTTCTCAACCCATGGGTCGCGACCCCTCGGGGGTAGCCAAATTATTTTGTTTTTTTCCCAACTTAATGGATGGAAAATCGAAAATTAAGAGTTTACATGGTACACATAGTACATGCATACACCTTCCTAATGATTATATCTAGTTTCAGTATTTATTTATGGTGTATTGTCTCTATTATTAAGGTTATTGTAGCAGTCAATTTATATTGGGGGTCGGGAGGGGGCGGGGCGGGGGTCCCGAGACATTGCCAAAGCATTTCCGGGGGTCCCCGGCCAAAAACGTTGAGAACCCCTGACCTAGAGCATGCTATAGACACTAAAACACAGTCGGTTCTACCTGTGCAGTGAATGTCAATAGAAACTGATTAGGTGTCCGTTTCGCGAACAGGCTTTTCCTCCCCCGATCTCAGTAACAGACCCCCCCCCCCCCCCCCCCCCTTTCTTCTGTGACGCATGCGGAACTTCCATAACCCCGTGTAAACCAAATGGCACCGTGGCATCCCGGTGAATCTGTATGCTGGAATATTGAGGGTGAGCGACAAAATAGCAGCCAGGGGAATTAGACTTGCAGGACACTGCCAAAGACACCAGGAGCTGCCAGCCAGCAAACTGGTGCTGTGGGAACCAACACATGGGCACTGGTCACGAGGACGTCCCATACCAACATATGTGGATGTACTCAAGAAAGATGCAGGAGCGCAAAGCACCAACGAGCTGGCCGGATGTATGGAGAACCGGGATGACTGGAAGCGACGATGGAAGGCTCGTCTGAGGACGACCTAGAGAGAGATCCCCGTTAAGCATTTGCCTTTCAATCTCAGTGCCTCGGGATCGTATCCTTCTCATCGCAGTATTCAATCTTCTAATACGCGCAGCATATTATTTTAATAGGATTAAGATTAGCTTTAGGCATAATTTTAAGACTTTTTTTTTTATCCCAATCAGCCCAAATGGTGAGAAAATACTACAACAGTAGTTAGGAAAATGTTACAATGATGGAGGCGGTGTGTGTGGGAGTCTCTGGTGGGATTGAGCAGCTAGAGGACCTGCTGACCGAGCCGTGCCGAACGTTGCGAAGGCCGCTAGAGCCGACTCGGTGCCATTCAATTTATGTACTGATGGGGACAGAATCGTAAATTACCCCCCAGGCAATGCCAGTGCCGAGCAATATTTCCCACCATGGAGGAAAGCCGGTAATGCAGTGTCCTCCTGGAATGTGACGCATGACTAGGGGCGAAGCAGTTCCGCGTGCGTCACAGAAGGGGGCGTAACACATTGGTTATTGAGATCAGGGAGGAAAAGCCTGGTCGCGTCAGTTTCAGTCCCAAACCTTCCACCCCCACCTTCCAATTTAAAATGTTTGCTCTGTAAACATTGTGAGTGTGCCTGTGCTGTATTACAATAACAATGTACTTTAATTGTCTACACAGACTGTTGACAGTGTTTTAGTTGTACTGTTTAGTAAATCTTTTACCTTGTGATGTTTATTGAATTATTTTTGATTTACTTGTTTGTTTGTTACAGAGTTTGCCTAGAAGCGTTGGAAAATTGAAGCGGCTCTCCAACTTTAACTGTGATAGAAATCAACTATCATCGTTACCTAAAGAGGTAGGATTTGCATATCATATCATCATATCATAACTGCATATATCACTAAAGAGCTAGTAACAATGGACCACAATGGGTACAAGCCCCTTGGGGCTTTTTGTGTTATGCTTTTAGCACATGTAAAGGAAGTATTCGCACAGACATCCACTTCTTTCGGATGCAGGTGCGTTGGACAGTGAATACTGAAGCAAACATGAACAAAATGTTTTCATGAACAAAGATCCTGTACATTGCTCTTGCTCAGCAGCCTCTGCTTTTTATTTAAATTGACAGACGTTTTGGTCCCAGTGGACCTTCATCAAGAGTGTCTTGATGCTTATAGCATAACCTTTGACTGTACTAACAATCTTGTTAATAAAGTATTCAATCAATTTATCAAGCACAAGACACAAAAATAAGTGCTTTATCTCTTCATATGCCGCAACACTGCTGTGCCAATAACCTCCATAAAGCAAGCAACCTCAAGTGTTTTATTGCATTTATGCAACAGCATTGAACTTGAACTTCAATCTTTATTTTTGATATAGGTTAGTAGTGTTCCATTGTACTAAATATTGTTGCTTTCAGCCCTCTGCAATCTAGGAGAAAGGAGGGACACCCGCACACCGCCACTTGCCAGGTTCAAGAGCATTTATTTTAAAGAGCAGAGAGAGCAACGTTTCGGTCTTGCGACCTTCCTCAGGCTTCACAAGACCAAACGTTGCTCTCTCTGCTCTTTAAAATAAATGCTCTTGAACCTGGGAATTGGCGGTGTGCGGGTGTCCCTCCTTTCTCCTACGTTGTATGCCTCGTCACCATCGCACCTGCTCCAAATTGTCTACCGCGTGTGCGGAAGTCTTATCTCCATAAACCCTCTGCAATCTGAAATAGTTCCCCTTTGTGCAACCTTGCTATAGGCAAATTAACCCCAACTGGACTGTTACACATGGTATCACGAAGTGACACTTTTACCGGGTGTGCGGAAGTCTTCTCTCCATAAGCCCTCTGCAATCTGAAATAGTTCCCCTTTGTGCATCGTTGCTATAGGCAACTTAACCCCAGCTGAACTGTTACACATGGTATCACAAAGTGACACTTTTACCAGTGATTTACCCGTTAGTGTACAGTATTATCGTTATTGGCATGGCTCAGAGTGCCTCTTGGCCAATCACAGTGTGCCGTTTGAAGTAGCTGTTAAATGGATATTTCACTTTCAAACATGTTTGGGGTCATTCTAACGTCTATTCCGGCTTTTGTGAACACCCCAGACAGTTTAAGTTGATTGATTCAGTATTTAGATATTTAGATATTTAATATTCCGTGTTTTTGGGGGGAAAAGAATGATGAAAAAAGTCAAAATCATGGTCTCCTCCATTAGAAGGACAATATCAGTCACCACTCACCAGAACCAATGAATATAACATGGTTAAAATGGAGTTGAAGTTACAATGGGTTTGTATAAGAAGGGGTGTGTCTGTTAAAATTTAAATATCTAAATACTGAATCAAACTGTCTGAGGTGTTCACAAAGGTGTTCACAAAAGTAGATGTTAAAATGACCCCAAACATGTTTGAAAGTGAAATATCCCTTTAAGTTAGAAATTATTTACACAATTCTCCTCCTACTTGATGAAACTATGAGACTATGAAACTTTCTTTTGCCTTGTTGAACAAACTTGCCATGCCTTAACTGTAGATTAATCATATATAGTTTCAACTTTCACCCTGATGGGATGCTTTATTAAGCTGTTTGCTAAATGAATATTGAAATGGAGTGAATTTCATGTACATGTTTGAGGCATAATAGAAACAGTCTTGTTTGTTTTTCTCTCTCGTTCTATTTGCATTATCGTCTCGAGTTCTCTGGCCTGTTCAGCTCTGGCTGATTGTTCCTATTTAATTTGTATGGGACATTCTTCTATGACCTCTTGTCTGTTAAAGTGAAGGCGAGCCTGGGTTAAAGCTTAATCTGAAAGGCCTTTTTAGAGGTTATACAATGCCCCTGTGTCTCAATGATGCAAAGACTGCAGTGTAATAACAGTGCAACGCACTTGGCCTAGATAATGAATTGGTGGTGGTGTCACTGTCTCTCCAACCATGAAAATCGCATGACATTTCTAACAATCACAGTGATAGCCTGACCCAAGTATTGAACATGTTTGCTGTGTAGTGTGTACTGTTTAGCAACTTGACCCACTGGCTTTATTTTTATGGATTCTATTGATTAGCTACTACTAACAATGAAATCCTGCTCTTGTCCTAGGCTGTGTAATATCTGTGCAGATATCACATAACATGCAATCAGATACAAGAGAGATAATCCTGGATTATGTATAAAGTGATTTTTATTTTATTTTGAGGTGGCAGTCAAGCTCTTTGTCTACTAGTGTCTACTGTACATGATTCATTCTGTTGTTTTGGTTGCTGTTTGGCTACAGTACCCCTCACAGGGTCGGGTAACTCAGGTTGAACGTACTGTAGCTTAATTATTTCTGTAAATACACAAGCTTAGCCAGCTCTGTTTAGCATGATGAAACCACAACGGTATGGATACTCTGCTTAGGTCAGAGCCCAGCAGATGAATAGATTGGTCTGCTGCACTTCATTCTGTCTATGCTAACTACTGGGCCTAATTGTACCTAATTTTAGTTTGATGTCCCGTTTCCTATTGACATTCAATTGGTCAGCCATTAAGGTCAGTAATGGTAGGGTAAAGTGCCTACATGCTCAGAATAGACTGTGATGCTGTGTTCACACTAGCCGCGACAAAATCTACAATACGACAAAGCCTGCTCAGCTAGACTGTTGAGCAAAACTTCACAGTGACTCTGAGACAATCGCTGATATCATTAAGCCTGGGTCTCGTGTGTGGGAGCTATGAGTGAGAAAGATATAATGGAAACGGGATCGCAAGCGTATAGCCTAGATGTCTGCATTCTGTGCAGGGAATTATTATGGTATACCCTCTGACAAATCCTAGGCTACAGCACTGATTTACACTTCACTGCATCCTGGGAGCACTGTAGGAAGTTTAAACCAACTCAAATTATGTTGTAGCTCATCAAGCAGGTGTTGGGCTTTAGTTTGTATCTTCCAAGATAAATGACTTGTCTCCTGTCACCTTGTAGCCTGCTGCTAGTGTGATAAGAATTATTTTGGGCTTCTTATGTCCCAGTATTTTTGAAGCCTCTTTAGTTTAGAAATAAACGTTTGTGATGTTTTCTGTCTAACTTTTGTGAATAACTGCCTCAGGTTACGGCCACACATGACTTTGTGTCTGCCTGTCTTTTTGCAATGTGTTTTCACGGAAAGCTGTGCAATGGCAACAAAGCTTTTTGTTCTCGTTGATAACCATTGCAAAAAGACGGCCACATAGGCAAAATCGAAGTTAGGGGTGTGTCCGTACCCTCAAAGTGAATGACCTAAAATATATTGATGGATCTTTTGCACAGCCAAAGCCTCTCTACAACAAGCTACTACAAGCTGCATTCATCAACCAAAATGGGACATTGTATTCCCCAGTTGTGATAAAGAATAAATAATTTGTTATATTATTTTATCCAAAACACAACACAAAACTAGCAAACCTTTTGAGTCATGACAAAAATACACTTTAACAGATACACTTGTGTTCTCTTTGACTTTATGAAATAATGATGAATGTGTTCCTCCTTGTTTACTGTGTATGTTCCCTAGATCGGAGGTTGCATTAGTCTTAATGTCTTCTGTGTACGAGAAAATAGGCTGACAAGGATTCCTTCAGAGATATCAGGAGCCACAGAGCTGCATGTCTTTGATGTTTCTGGAAACAGGTAAATTGATCTCTGTTGTTTATGATAGGTACATTTGCAATAGCATGTAGCATTCTACTGCACTGGTGTTGAAAAACAATGTGCAAAATGAATGTAGAATGATGGGATTGTTTGAATGAACTCCACAAGCAGAGTATTAAAATTACTGTTGATAACGATTACTGGAGAAATACAGTATATGATACATATTGGGGATGGGCAATTCGGCATTTGTTTGTAAACGTGCACACATGCAATGCTCCATGGTTAAATGGTGAAACATAGTGTGAATTCATATTTATTTAGAGGTGCTCCGATCGAAGCCGATATTCACACCAAATTACTTGATCGTTGATCTGCAAATTACCTGATCTGCGCCTCTAATATTTATACAAATGAATTGTGACTGTTATATTTGGTGTCTGAAGCAAACGGTGAGAAAATAGTATTTGATCAGCACATAAATACCTTTTTTTTAATATATTTGGGCCTTTATTTGATGGTGTATAGTAAATGGGGGGAGAGAGATGGGAGTGACACGCAGCAAAGGTCGTCGGGATAGGGCTTAGCAGCCTAGGTGCCTGGACCGCTAGGCTGGCCGGGGCCTTAATACAAACTTTTAACATTATTCTCAGTGAGGTAGTCTGTAATTTCCCGAGGGAGGGGTTTTGCTGAAACCACGGCTTTCTTTGTCGTTACGTAGTCACCCTGTCCTGTTTTCTTCCCCGTGTTTTGGTTCATTGCACATTTGTCATTGCCCTTGGTTGGATAATGTCTGGCTACAACAAATGCCAGAGTGTTAATCATGTTGATGATGCTGAGAATGTATTCATAATTCAAATTCTATCATGCAACATCAGATCTTAATTCATGGATATGTTAACACTATAGTATTTTCTGCCTGCCTGTTGCTAAATAAAGTTTGGATCATCTTAACCCATTTTGACCTGAGATCAGATTCTAAAAATGTCTTCTACATCCTGACAGTTTTCTGAAAAAGCTATGTTTCTATGTCAGTGGTTCTTCGATTTTTCAAAAATAGCAGACTTACAAGCTCATAGCGCGCCACTCGGCACACTATGAGCTTGTAGATCTGCTATTTTTCAATAGCTAAAGCATAACATAATGCTAACACCAAAAGGGGTTCCCGCCCAAATGGGTTAAAGTGAGTTGCAAGCCCCTGCTTTCTTTTCATGTCAACACTGTAAACATAACACAAACGTCACATTAAGAAAAACTTGGTTCATACAATATTTGCTCTTTGTCTCCAGGCTTGTCAACCTACCGATGTCCCTGACCACATTACGTCTGAAGGCCCTGTGGTTGTCAGAGAATCAGTCGCAGCCTCTCCTCACCTTCCAGACTGATGTGGATCCTGAGTCTGGAGAGAAGGTGCTCACTTGTGTACTGCTGCCCCAGCAGCCCCTCGAATCTGACCACAAAGGTATGGATATTATCATATATACAGTATGTATATATATATATATATATACCTGTCCTAACTAAATTGCACAGCTGTCATGGTTAAATATCATACTATGAGGTTATGTATAGCCATCAATGTGCTGAGAGCTGTTGTGGACCAAGCTGTCCACAAGCATTCCCCAACAGGGTTCAAGATTCAAGATTTGATCTGTTACATCTCATATAATATAAATGTGCACAAGAGATTCTTTGGTTTTGATTCCACAATATTGTAGCAACAATATTCTTTTTTGAGTGGTGTAAACCACTCCTACAACTGGCTTTGTTAGTCTCTGTGCTCAAAAAATGAGCACGGTTGCTATGGTCACCCAGTTCACACGGGTGTGATTTCATTACAATAATTCAAATTCATTACGTCAGACCACAGCTGATCAGTCTATATAAGACCTTACACCACTCAGTTCAGATTTTTTAAATATATAATAACAAGGAAAGTAGTTGGGGTAAATCTGTACAGTAATTATGGCACACTGATGTGCTTTTGAAGGTGCTGTGTGCCTACTTCTAAATATTAGATATAATACATATAGGTGTCTTCTATACGGCTCGCCTTTTTAGTGTGGCAATGTAAAAATAATAAAAACAACAAAATGAGTAAAAAAATCTACAATGTCGGTGAGGAGGCCAAACAAGACACTATGTTGTGGTGCCATCTTGTTTGAAATTGGGTTAGTTTGTATGTATTTTTGTCTCTGCACATGTAAACAATTCACGCCTCACAGCGCTACATGCACGGCGTCAGTGCCTGGTGTAACTCGCTGTGGCATAACTGACATACAGCACAGTACGCACCATGGAACGGCTCCAAATGTAACGATTCATTGCATCCCTGGTTTATAATATGAAATGCTATAAACGTATGTAGATTGAATGAGGGTCTTGAAGTCCCCTTAACCACTTTCACCCTGGCTTCCCTGTTTTGGGCATATCATAATGTGGCCTATGCTACACTGGGAGCGATGGGCTTAAGTAATTATAATGTTAATGATTACATTTTGTTTTTCCAAAATGGCAGATCTGCAAGCTCGCAACACATTGTGAGCTTTTTTCACATTGTGATCTGCTGTTTTCATAATAGATATTATAATACATCATGCAACTATACACTATCTCCATAGTCACAGTGTGATCAACATGGATCTGCACCATTTCCCATATTCCACTCTGATCCTAAGATTGGCTTCCAAAGCTCGCATGATTGGTCCGTTTCGAATAAAATGCCACAAATCACAAACACTGCAATTTCCGTGAAATTATACACGTACATTTCCAATAGGCTGAGGACGAATGGCCAAATCAGCCCCACGGTGGCGCTATAACAGGCCAATTCCTGATTTTAACTATAACTGCATCGATCTGTGTACAACTTTGTATGCGCACTCCCTAGAGGCCATGGCAAAACATTTTCCCTGCATTTTCTACATCTCCCAGTTATAGTGCCACCATGAGGCCGATTTCTGTAAAACACATTTGTTTATATTAGTCCGCAAATCATTACACATTGTAGTCATGTGACCACGACGAGTCTGTTGGATTTCTCAGATTCTACACTGATTGGCTAAGATTGCCTTCCAAAGTTTTCAAGACTGGCCCGTTTTGTACAAAATGCAAATCGTAAACGCAGGGCCTGAGTGCAGTGAAACTGCATGCATATTCCCACTAGGCTGAGGAAGCAATGCCACTTGACTCTTTTCAAATCAGCCTCATGGTGGCGCTATAACAGGCCAAGTCACATCTTTACATGCACCGATCTGCATAAAACTTTGTATGCACAAAACATTGTGTGCAAAACATTTGGCCTGCATTTTTCAATTCTGCCTTTTCGAGCGCCACCAGGAGGCCCATTTATGTGCAACTTTTTTTTTAATATATATTAGTCCTTCAGATTTTATCCAAATATCAATCCTGGTGGAGACCTGTGTCCCGAGGGGCACTTCTTCTAGTTACTTATGAATACGTGATCATTTTATTGCTTTTACTACATAAATGTTCATTCCGGAGTGAAAAGACTTAATCCCAAAGCTTTTGACATTCATTCATCATAATATTGTGCATGGACCCTGGCACGTTCCATGAGCATTACATTCAAAGTGCCCTGTGGTTCTGATCACATTATCACATGATGTGCTCGGAGAAGCACAGCTTGTGCTGCGCCCTCTGATCCTTCCCTCGGTTCCATGTCGATTACAAGATCCTGCAGGGATCACGGTGCCTTTAACAGGCTAGTACCTCCCCTGTGCCTTGAGACCCTGGTCCTTGGCTATGTTTTTTTTCTCCAGAAACAGTTGTTATTGGACAACAAAAGGGGATTAGCAGCGGCCCCGGGCTGCTGCCATTAAAAGCTCGCCCAGTGGGTGAAGAGACGCTGGCTGAGCTGAGCGCAAGCTCTGCCAGTGCCTCATTTGCTTGTTCTATTGTCTTTTTTTGTGTCATTATCCTCAACCTGAACTCTGTTGATGGGTTTGATTCTCAACCTGAACTCTGTTGATGGGTTTGATTCGTTGCTAAACGATTACTCATCTCCCTCATATGATGCTCGACGATGCATTTGAGTTTCCCTCAAAAAGAAATACCATAATACAGTAGGATTATTTATATATACAGTAATGTGCTTATTTCTTTTTAAGATATGAATTTTTATGACCTGTACTTAGATTAAATAAAGGATCTAAGACGAAGCTGGGGAGCGTGTGTGGGGGGGGAAGCTTGTGTGTGTGAGTGAGAGAGTGGGGCTGGGGGGGTTGTCTTGCTGTAAGCCAGTGACTAAGCTGGGATTTGAAACTGTGATCTGGCAGTTTCAAGCTCTCCTTTATGAGCAGTGTCATGGGACCGCCTTCATATTTGGATTTGGCAGATTGCAGAGAACCATAACTCATAACTAAATATGTTGAATTTACCCACGACAAAATATGCGCTATCGTGTACCGCCGTCCAAACAAAAAACCTAAAACATTCTACATTCTGGAGTGTATTTATGTATGCATTATTCAAATAAGAACTGACCTCATAGCCTCAGACATTTATTCACATGACATATTTAAATTCTGTTCCAGGTTCTGCCAATCTTGCCCGCTCTGGAGCCCTGGAGAGCCTGGTTAACGACATGATGGACGACACATGGGACAATCACGCCGTGAACAGGATCAGTGCCATTCACTTCCTGGAGGACGACGACGATGAGGATGATGACGAAAAGGTTAGACCAGGGGTAGTGTCACGAGGCCAGACTGCCTCACACAATTTTCAAATGCTTCCACCCATACAGTCTGGAGCACGGAAGCTCTTCAGTCTGATCATGAGTAAAATATAAAGCGGATGTGAAGCCTGCTCCCCACTTCCGTTTCGTCTTTTCAGTCACGTAGATTTATCTTAATATAAATTAAAATCATCGAAGCATATATAAACTCGGCAACAAATGTTCGGAAACTTAACTTTGGTCCATTATTTCTCTCTAATGAAGCAAGGGTCAATACCAACCACTTGGAGGCACTACCCACACGTTTAGCTTTGTTGCTCATTCCACGCCCGATCCTTACAAGCTATACCTTTACTTGTTGTAAAGGTGACTAATCAACGATTAAAATAATAAATTATATAAAATACGATACCAATTGGAATTATTAAAGTGGAGAAATAATGGACCAAAGTTACGTTTCCGTACTTGTGTTGCTGAGTTTAGCTTGCTGCTTAGTAGAAATGAAGATTAAATATAAGGATATTTAAAAAATTATAAATATATATATTTTCGTGAACGGAAGGTGTAGGTCCAGATTATATAGCATTCAGAGATTGTGGAATAGTTGTCTGGCTCCGCAAGACTAGACCAGAGGTGTTTGATGGGTTAATGCGGCCTTTGAAAATACAAGCCAATATTCACATGGAAGGCTGCAGGCTGTCAGCAGCACCTTGTGAAAAACAAGGTGTGGAGAGAAGAGACTGTTTTGCATTTTGCAGTCCTAAATCCCGGAAGTGACTTAGCATTCAATGAGCCCTGTGTTCCACATTTTGTTATGACATAAATTACAAGTGTTAACATTTGAAATGTTTATGAAGTGCTTCTTCAGTAACGGAAGTCTCACTTACAGCGCCTTTAATATCATAAGCCTTTGTTTGCTACAGAGATTATTTTCTTAAATCTACAGTTGACAAATGTATTTTGGTGGGCCTTGATGTAGTAATGCCTGATTGTACACGTTGTTGCATGATTAAAATAGCCGATCTTCAAGTTGTGAGCTTGTAGATCTGCTATTTTCAGAGCGCAACACCCTAGCGCAACCTAATAAAATGCTTTGTCTTGGTTCTACTGGATCACTTCTGCACTGGATCTCACCCTCACGAACATTTAGTCTAGTTTTTATTTGTTATATTTAGTCTTAGTTTTTATTCATCATAGATAGATTTGTTATTTAGTTTTCATTGAACCACATTTATAAATGTCACCACAGGGAACGCTGATGCGACGGGCCACACCTCACCCCGGCGAGCTGAAGAACATGAAGAAGGCGGTGGAGAACCTCCGCAATGACCTGAACGCCGCCAAAGCCCTGGACTCCAACAAAAACGAGGTCAATAATGCTACAAACCCAGTGACCACGTCTGTGTGAACCGTGTGACGTCGTTTGACCTCCGAAATGTTCTTACCTCCTGTCTCTCACCATGTTCCTCCTGCACAACCCCTTCAGTCCTTTATTTGACCTCCATCCCCCCCCCAGTGTGGCCTTCCCTCCTCTGCACCCATGGGACACCAGCACCTTTTCTCCAGGCCTTCATCGTCAGTCATCATCAGTCCCATGATCGCTCTACCAGGGCCATGTGTGCCTTCCTCTTTTTAAATCGGTGGTTCGCAAACTTTAAAACTATTAAAGCACTCGCCCCAGTTGGGTATGTATAGGGCCACGGACCCCCATAACTCTGAGTGTGTACAAATGGAACCAAATGGATCCGTCAATGTGTTTCCATTTGTACACACCTATAGAGTTACAGACCTGTAATGGTCCAATTGGTTACTATCAATAATTTGGTGGGGGATCCCCCTGGAACCTCCTCAAGGACTCCTGGGGATCCCCAGACCCCACTTTAAGAACCACGGTTTTAAATGATTTTTCAAAAGCAATAATCTGCACAGATTCTTTCCGTTTTAATATGATATTTTAAAGATTTTAAGAGGCCTCTTTCTTAAAAAAACATAAATTAGGTAGTTGCACTATAAGTCTTTATAATGTTAAAAAGTGTATTATATATATTTGTTCTATATCTATTTTTAAAACACTGGGCAACTGTTTCTTTTTACATTTTGGGGATACACAAAACCAGGACTTCTTGGACCTACTGATTAAGCATTATTGTAAAGTCATGTGTGAATATTGATACTTTTATACTTTTTGGCAGCTGAGATGTAAATAAAATGTATAGCAAATTTCTTAATCGGTTGCAGATTTTTAAAAGTGTTCTTTGAACTTGGTACGTTATGTTTTTCCCTTTTACAGTTTTAAGAGTAAAGCAATGAACAAAGTGGAGTTTCTAACGTCTTATTATGACCACATAATTGTCATTGGGCAAGTACTAGTAGACAGTCTAAATCTTCATTCAGTCCATATTCAACACCTCTGGTTTAACATTAGTGTTAACATGTGTGATATGCACTGGGTTTATCAACAAATTATGGATTCAGTGACCAATGCATAACACCTGCTGTACCTTTTATGGCATTGAGTGGAAGTGACGAGGCTGCCTTACTTTCATCTGCTGTGCTTTACTGCTTTTCAATGTTTCTGCAATAGATGCCAAAACAGCCCGAAAAAAAGGTTTATTTTTAACCACTTAAAACCCACATACTTTGTTGGCCGCGGTCCCCCATGGGTCAATAGTCCACTCCTTTTTTCCCCCTCCACCAAATCTCTTCAGTGAAAATTGCCGATCCACAAGCTCACAACATGCCATGTTGCGACGCTTTGTGAGCTTGTACCTATTTACGACATGCCCAGAATAGGGACGCCATGTTCCACTATCAACCGGGCGTTGCTATTTTGGCCACGTCATATTTTACAATGTTTTGTTCTGAAATTGTCACATTTCAAAAAATAGATCTACAAGCTTGTCTTGGGAGCTTGTCTGTTTTTGCTATTCATACAATACAGTATCTATTTTGGGCTTATTAAAACACTACTGTAAAGAATCATCAATGGATTAATTGGCTCGTTTCTAGTGAGCTCCATATCTAGGAGGGGGGGATGCATTTAGAATATTAAAAAGTGAAGTGTCTTAATTAAAAGCTTATCCTTTAAATGGTACGTCAACAAAATTGTTATTTGGTTTTTAATTTGATTGCAATAAGTTAACCAGAAAGTGGTTCTTTTTTTGATTTATTATTTACTTTTCATGATCAAGCTGCACAAAATACAGATCTCATTTAGGCATGGACAATGAGCCTAGAGATTTGGATGACTTAACCACTGATCCAATAAAATGGGTGAAAAACTAAACTATGTTTGATTATTCGTTCAACTTTGTTAGTCAGACTTTTCCAATTCTTAACCATCTAAACCAAATTAATTTACAGGAGTTCCTTAGACTAGGGCTCTATACTAGACTCACTTATTTTCTATCTCTCTACACCTAGGGCTCCATTTTTGTCACTGCTAAACGCCTTATCCCTAAACTTCTTTGCCTTTTTTTACTATTTTGAAAAACATTTTTGAATAGTTCAACTAGCCAATCTACATTGACACACTGAGCTTGTCGACTGACCATTTTAACTATTCAAAAATGTTTTAGAAATAGTAAAAAAAAAAAGGCAAAGAAGTTTAGGCATAAGGGGTTTAGCGGTGACGAAAATGGAGCCCCTAATCTCTTATCTGAACCTAGCGAATCTACAAGCACACAATTGGACACATGTGACTTGTTCATTGTTGATCTTGTAGATCTGATATTTTCCCTGAAGGTTCTCCTTCAGAATAAGAACACTAGGTGTTGAGTGAGTTTTCATTATGAATGCTGAGGTTAAAGATGTCCTAGTTCTAGCATGTCAGTGTTTAGTGTTTAGAATGTATTAATTTAAATTTTAATGTGTGTAATATCTAGTATCTAACTTTATTTTATCTGTCCTACATTTTATTTATGATCTACATTCCAAATATAATTAGTCAAAGCAACTTTAGCCTGAACCTGGCTTTCTATGAATACATTTATGAGAATCATGCCAATCCATTTCCTCACCCCATCATCTCTTGTTTTGTCTGTCCAACTATGCTGATGTGCATACAGTATTATGTACTGTATGTCCAACTGAACCATGGTACCATGAAAACCCAGTGTTTGTTTTTTGCAAACATTTCAATTAGATTGTATCTCTTTGAATGGTGGCTAAAGGAGCCATGCAGTTCAGTTTATAGCTACATAATATATTTATGAATGCATATTTGTCAAGTGAGAAGAATTTATATGAATACTCTTGCCTTAAATCAATACAATATAGGCTATTGAAACACAGGTTCAATGATTGTATTTTGTGCATATGGGAATATGTTTTCAGTGTTCAAGGCTGTTTAACACATTTCAGGTAATGAATTTACTTATCTGCAGACTGAGCAGTATAGGACTTTATGCACCTCTACCTATTTGAACAGGAAGCTCTCCGACACTTAAAATGCCTTCCCTCTCCCTGCTGTTTCCTTCCAATATATTGGAAGGTAAACTGATAAGATTAGCGACCCAGAGATGTAACGAGACCCCTAAACTGTTGTGATTAGCCTTATGTCTTGTTTCCCTTATCTCATCTCTATCCAAATCCTGATAGAATTGCTAACCCACTTCCTGCCATCAGTGTTTAAACAGGGATTTGTCCAAGGTTACCTGTAACCGAGATCTCCTATGCTTATGGGGGACGGTCAGGGGAGTCTATAAGGGCTCGTATTCAGGGAGGTCTTATAGTCTAAGGATCTGTATGTCTTCTTAGGAACTGGGGAGGGAAGGGAGCTGGTCACGTTTGAGTCTAAAGCCTGTCTCTAGATACCTCCTTTCTTATAGTCTTAATGATATATTAACTCTACTCTACTGCTCTGCTCGCCATACTATATAGAGTGACGTGACGTCATGGCTTGACATCACGCTGTCGACCGTTTCCGTGGCAACATTACCAGCTCAGTGGCCTTGTGGTTAAAGTATCCGCCCTGAGACTGGAGGGTCAGGGTTCGATCCCCAGCTGAGTCATACCAAAGGCTATAAATAAAGGTAACCGTTGCCTCCCTGCTTAGAGTGATCAGCATCCAAGGTTGGATTGGGGTGAATCCCTGTGACATACAGTAGCATCATGTCCAGAGGATGTATTTGTACATCAAGCTGCCTCACACAATAGAAACAAGAGATAGGCTCCTGATCTATGGGCCACATGGTTCAGGAACCATTCGTTACCAAGGCAACTATAGATATATTTTTTCTTAGCAATTATTTTATCGATCTCCTTGATAAATTGCATTGTTTTGAGAGGCCTCCAATGTCTGTCTTTTGAAATGACTAGACCAGTGCCTGGCTGTAGAGCAGGGGTTCTCAACCTGTGGGCCGCGACCCCTCGGGGGGGGGGGGGTCCCCAAAGAGGGGGCGGAGCGGGGGTCCCGAGACGTTGCCAAAGCATTTTTGGGGGTCCCCGGCCAAAAACGTTGAAAACCCCTGCTGTAGAGCACCGAGTCGATGGAAGTTGGAGATCCATGCCCCACCCAGCTATGCAATACCCGTGTCAGAGTACCCGTTCCACCCATCTGTCTGCGTCCCTTTTGTGCCCATATATGGAGATTTCCGTATCTGTCTGTCTCTCTGTGTCCAGTTCTGTGTCAGGCATGCCCAAATAGGGAGTGTTGTGATGTCAGAACAGACCAGCTCCATATATGGAGCCTGGGCAGGGGCCCTGTCCAGAATCAGAATCAGAATCAGAATCAGTTTTATTGTCACATCACAGGTTTACAAGGTAAAGAAGTGGGTGAAATTCGTTTTTGTACATCGTTCCCATCGCAACGTTAATTTCCATAGAAAGAAGAGGGGGGGAGAAGAGGGGTGGGGGGCAGGTGGGAAGGAGATCAAAACAAGAGAGCAACAGAATCTACATATTTACAAAAACCTGAGATAATAATAAAAAAAAAAACTAACTAAGGTGCCTGAGCATAGCAGCAATGTATGTATACTGTGCATGTTATACTTATACTGTGCATATGGACGTTAAGGTGCTTAGAGAAGAAAAGAGCAATAACAACACAACAAGAGCAACAATAGAAAAACAAAAAGTCAGTGCGTTGTACATGGGATTAAGGTGCAAAAGGTCAGTGCGTGTCCACCTAGGGTGGACTGACCCTAGTATAATCCGCAGGTAGCTCCATGAGGGAGTGCAACAAAAAGTTTGGTGTGTCCGAGGGGGAGCTAAGTCCAAGTCCAAGTCCAAGTCATTGTCCCTGGTATAATCCACAGGTGTGTTCAGGAAGAGCCAGAAAAGTTTTTGCACTGCCTGCTGTCAGGCTGCTGAACAAGGCTTATGCCTCATTCAGCATCCTGACAGCAGCCGGATTAAAACTGCACCAGAGCCTGGTGGTGGAACTCTTGATACTGCGGTAGAGCCCCTTGCCCGGTCGCGGTCGTTGTAGGGGTTTGAACAGTCTGTGACTTGGGTGGTGCTTGTCCTTGATGATGCGCTTGGCTTTGACCACGCACCGCCTTTTGTACAGTTCCTGGAGTGCTGGGAGCTCGATTCCCATTATCCGCTCTGCCGATCGCACTACTCGTTGTAGGCTGATCTTTTCTCGGGCAGTGCAGTTCCCGTACCAGGCCGTGACACAGCCTGTTAGGATGCCTTCAACAGAACTGTTGTAGTACAGCCTGAGGATGCGGTTTCCTACTCCGAGCTTCTTCAGGCGGCGGAGCCAGTACAGTCGCTGCTGAGCCTTTTTCCTCACGTGTGTGGAGTGCGTCTCCCATTTGAGGTCTTCCTCGATGTGTACTCCGAGGAACTTGAACTCGCTGACCCTTTCCACTGCAGCACCGTCGATGAGGATGGGCGCATGGTCTCTCCGCGGCCTCCTGAAGTCCACGATCAGTTCTTTGGTCTTGTCGACGTTAAGAGAGAGGTTGTTCTCCCGGCACCAGAGTGCCAGTGATTTGATCTCCTCTCTGTAGTCAGACTCGTCGTTGTTGACGATTCGGCCTATCACTGTCGTGTCGTCCGCGTACTTTATGATGGTGTTGGAGACATGTGTGGCTATGCAGTCATACGTGTACAGGGAGTAGAGGAGAGGGCTCAGCACGCATCCCTGGGGTGCTCCGGTGTTGAGGGTCAGGGGGTCGGATGTGATGCTGCCCATTCTCACCACCTGATGTCGGTTGGACAAGAAGTCCTGTATCCAGTCGCACATGCTTGGGTGTAGCCCTAGGTCTCTGAGCTTTTTGTCAAGTATTGCTGGGACAATTGTGTTGAATGCTGAGCTGTAGTCCACGAACAGCATACGTACATATTTGTCCTTCAGCAGCTTGTTGTCCATGTGCGAGAGGACGGTGTGGAGAGCCATGGCAATAGCGTCGTCGGTGGATCTGTTTTTGCGGTATGCATACTGCCACGGATCCAGCGAGGCAGGTAGCGTGGAGCTGATGTATTCCCTCACCAGTTTCTCGAAGCACTTGCTGACGATCGGGGTGAGAGCGACAGGTCTCCAGTCGTTCAGGCATGTCACTTTGGCCTTTTTGGGAATGGGCACAATGGTTGACATTTTGAACCCTGCAGGGACCACAGCCTGGGAGAGGGAGAGGTTAAAAATGTCAGCGAAGACACCCGCCAGCTGGTCTGCACATGCCTTAAGGACCCGGCCTGGAATCCCATCAGGTCCGGCTGCCTTGTGGATGTTGACCCGTGCGAAGGCTGTACGCACTTCTCTCTCCGAGATGGTTAGAGGGTTCTCCTCTGCTGGTGCTGCTGATGGCCCCGCTTGGCTGCCGCGGTTGGGGCTGATCTCAAACCGGCCGTAGAAAGTGTTCAGTTCGTTGGGGAGGGAGGCAGGCGGGTTCACCTCGCTTCTGGTTCTTGTTTTGCAGTCTGTCAAGGTGTGTACCGCCTGCCATGTGCTCCTGATGTCGCCATTGCTGAGTTTGTCTTGCATCTTTTTTGTGTAGGCCTTTTTCGCCTTCCTGATGGCGCTGTTTAGGGCCGCGCGCGTCGTGTTGCGCGTTTCCACGTCGCCAGATTTGAAACCAGCATCCCGTTCATGCAGATGTGCACGTACTCCGCTGTCCATCCATGGTTTCTGATTGGGATAGATCCGAACTGTCTTTTTTGGGACTATGTCATCTATGCACTTACTGATAAAGCCAGTGACTGAGTCTGAGAGTTCGTTGATGTTATTCCCAGCGGCGTTCTTAAACATCCCCCAGTCAGTCTGGTAGAAGCAGGATTGTAGCATAGCGTCTGTGTCCTCAGACCAGATTCGGATTTCCTTCTCAACGACCGGCTCCCTTTTTAGCCTCTGTTTGTAGGCAGGTAGCAGCTGGATGGCGTCGTGGTCAGAGCTTCCTAGCGGTGGGCGGCGGAGAGCTTTGTATCCATCCTTGAAGGGCGTGTAGCAGTGGTCAAGAGTATTGTCACCACGGGTACTGCAGGTGACATGCTGGTGGAATTTGGGAAAGACCTTTTTTAAGTCTGTCCGGTTGAAGTCGCCTAGGCAGATGACTGCGCAGTCCGGGTGGCGATTTTCTTGTGCACTGATCGCCTGGTGTAATTCCCTCATAGCTGTGTCCTTATTAGCTCCAGGATGAATGTAAACAACGGCTACAATCACAATGCTGAAGTCGCGTGGTAGGTAGAAAGGACGGCAGGCTATGATTAAAAGTTCAAGGTCTGGAGAGCAGTGACTATCTAGGATTTTAACATCTTTGCACCAGTTGTTGTTGATCAAGGCACAAACTCCCCCCCCACGTTGCTTACCGCTTAGTACAGGGTCTCTGTCTTTCCTATACACGGTGAAACCAGGGGGAGTGATGGAAGAATCAGATGCTAACTCCGTTAGCCCAGGCAGAGGCCTTTTGTGGCGGTTCTGGACAACTGTGGGTCCGACGGACTGTGGAACGTGTGAAGTCGGTGGGGCGAACGGTTCTCGAGTTACGTGCATCCAAGTCTATGGACTTTTAATGCTTGTTTATGTTTACACTAGTAAACTTCACATGATGTCATGTGAATCAATAAATATATAAATACATCTTGCGCCTCTTACTTCACCCAAGTGTGATTTCTATTTTATTTATAATCTATTTTACATTTGTTATATACTTCAAGGAAAATAATTAGAATAGATAAGCATAGATTTATAATTTACTATTTTATAACAAAACAACGATATTCAAATTAACCTATAAGGAACATAATATTATGAAGGCATAGGCCTACAGTAGCACTGAAATATGTGATGCTACTGGATGTCATTGGAACAAGTTTTATATCCGAGTATTGATTATTGCTAAACCTTCAGCAATGAGTGATCTGTTCTGACTGTCTCCAGGAGTGTATACGGAAAGCTATTGCAGCGTCCCGCAGCTGGCCCACCGCTGGACCACGCTGGGTGGCCAACAAACTGCACTTGCATGCAGGGGGGAGACCTCAGGAACGGTCCAGGGACAGCGGAGGAACACACAGTCACTGCTCCACTCCAGAGAAGGACGCAAAACAAATTGAGCAACCTGAGGAGGTGAGTGTCTGATTAAGTCCATGCATGCTTTAGTTTATACAGTACTATAGGGCTGCAACAGTTTATTGAACTAATCAATTATACATTTTATATAAAATAATCTATTTAGGGGGAAAGATTAAATTATTATTGGTATAGTAGTAGCAGATCTTCTAGCTGTTGTGATCTTGTAGATTATTTTAGCTTTTTTTGCATGACACTGTATATTAGGGTTTAAGACTTAGATGATTTAGTTGATTTTTCAAATAAATTCGATTTTTGCAGGGAGTGTAAACTTTTTGCCAATATAGAGATAGACTTTTTTAGGGTTTTTTTTGTTAGGTGCTCTTTCTCCAGATACAGTACTGTACATTAGGGGAAGTCCTTAAGGCTATGGACCAAAGCTAACAGTACATTAACTATTTGAACCCCATAGCATTCATATTTTGGGAGGAACATTAGCGAAAAATAACAGATCTCAAGCTCAAAATGTGACGTGTTGTGAGCTTGTAGATCGGCTATTTTTGGCGAAGAGATTTGGTACAGAGCTAAATCAGGTCCAGTTTACTAAGTCTAGAAGGTTTAAGTGGTTCATTTACATCAGATTGCTTGTGTTCAGCCTCTTCTAAAAAAGTGGCCATGTCTGTAAGCCAGATTCTGGAAAAGACAGTCTCAGATCTACTCACAGCTACTGACAGCTGTGAAATGAAATAAAAGCTAGGTATTTAACTAAAACTAGAAGAAGAGAACACTATTACACTCCCATTTTAACCTTCCTTCACTAGTTCACTCACTGTTTTAGGGTTGATGTTAAGATTTTGCTGATTACTTTTAAGGCATGTCATCGTGGCCTGGCCCTTAATTAAAGGGTTTGAATGATTGGCCCCTTATGAGCCTGTGCACAAACAGGAACCTGCTGCTTGTCCCTGAGTGGAGGATGAAGACAAAGGGTGACTGTGTGTCCTTGTTGCTTTGATTGATTGATTGAAAATTTTATTAACAGTTTGCAGAATTACAGTACATTTCAAGCACAAACTCAATACAAAGGCTGTTAACTGTGAGAGGACGACCCAATTAAGCATTACACTTGTTTACAACAGGGTCCACCATGTTCAATTCATCAAAACATTTAGAGACGTACAAATAGACACTTCTATATAGACAAAGAACAGAACAGGAATTCATCATAATGGAGGTAAAAAGGGAAAAGAAACATATACAGTGAGGGGAAAAGGGGGGGGGGATTCCGATTTTACGGGGGCCAGTTTCGAATTGCAGCCATCCGTAGGTGCCCTTTGAGAGCGGTTTTGAAGGAGTCAAGGGATTCGCATGTCTTAATGACTGTTGGTAGGGCGTTCCACATTTTTGTGGCATAGGAGCGAAAATAATTTAGTCCCTTGTTTGTGCCGAATCTGGGTTGTACATGGTTCGTTGTCAGGGCTCCTCCACTCTGGAACGGCCTGGCTTTATAAATCACTGTCTCCTTAACCCTAGCCTGTAGTCCCCAAGCGGTATGGAGGACCCCTCTTCTTTCTCTTTTTGTGTTTTAGACTAGACCCGCTCTGACAAGCATTGGAATTTCAGGCATTAGTTAGACTCGATTCCACAGATAAACTTTTATGAGCGTAATATTTCACAATGTTGTCTGCCTCTTTCTTATGTAATATTTGACAATTTGGCCAATTTGGTATTAAAAAAAGCTCTTAAAAGTCATTACATTGTAACTTATAAATGTGCAGAATGCACACACACACACACACACACACACGCACACACATGCACACACACACACACACACACACACACACACACACACACACACACACACACACACACACACACACACACACACACACACACACACACGCACGCACACACACACACACACACACACACACACACACACACACACACACACACACACACACACACACACACTAGGCTAGACTCCATCCTTACATCCCAGTCTGGCATTATATCAATTGTGAAATAAATGTGTCTGATCTTCTTCTCTCCAGGACAGCGTGGGACAGTCTTCAGACACTGATGTGATGCATTGCCGATTTCGATTTCGTCCTCAGAGGGACATCCGACGAGACAAGACGCTGCTGCAACACAATGCCCTCAGTGCAGGCCCCAGTAGTACCAGTCACCATGGAGACTCTGTTCAAAACAGCAAGATCTCCTCGGCCATGGGGGAACTGAGCGCGTCTGGGGCAGCAGCAGGGAAGTTCCCTCCTAAAGAATCATCGAGCTGCTCCCAACTGCCATTAAGAGTAACTTTATGTTATTATTGTATTATTATTGATTGTGGGCATTTAAAATTGCTGACTTTTTTAAAAGGTGCTATTTGTTAAACATTTTCTTTTCAGTTACAGATCAAAGTGTCTGGCCAAAGGGGGGGGTTGGGAATCAGCATTGCAGGGGGGAAAGGTTCTTTACCTTACAAAGAACATGATGAGGTAAGTGCTTATTATATTTGCTTCAGAGTCAGACTCAGACCGTCAACAAATTCAGTAGCCTAGATGTCTAGGTGGTTGCTAGTTTTTGTGCTGAGGCAGATGACATGATTTTACATACAGAAAAAAGGGTGTTAATCACCACACATATCAGTCACACATATTGATGTGTCCATGTCCTTCCAGGGTGTCTTCATCTCCCGAGTGACAAAAGGAGGCCCCTCAGAAAAGGCAGGGGTCCATGTTGGAGACAGAGTGCTGGAGGTTGGTCAGGAATCATTTAGTGATGTTTTTAATCTCTCTTACTGCGACAATTAAATTATTATGAATAATATGAATCACATTCACATACTGATAACCTTGAACAGATGGAAATGACATGAATGCATCTGGGCTTTACTGGGCACTGCAGTTCCTCTTCTGACCATAGGAGGGCACTGTAAGACAAGGATAATGCAGTACTTCAGTCAGAACCAAATGCTTGCAGTTATTTTAATGAGAGTCAGAAAAAGAATAGAAGGCAATAAAATCTATCTTTGGTTGGTGGTGGCTAGGAATGAAATGATAATTTAAGCAAAAATATCTCTGGCACCTTGATAAATCTATTCGAGTGACCAGACTGTAAATAGACATGGCTATTCTCAGAGAATCCGTGGTGGTGTGTGTGTCACTTGCTTCGGTTACCCACCCCTTGACCTCTGCTACTTCCTCAGTCCTAAAAGTGTCGTTTAACCATGAAACCATCCGTCCAGGTCGATGGCCTCAACATGCAGGGGGCGACGCACCAGGAGGCAGTCAGTGCCCTCAGGAATGCTGGGAGTTGCATTAAGATGAAAGTGGTTCGAGAGAGGAGGCTGCTCCGTGACAGCCCTGTTGCAGAGGTGGACAAAGTAGGCCTTTTTGATTGATTGATTGATTGATTGATTGATTGATTGATTGATTGATTGATTGATTTTGATTGATTGATTGATTGATTGAAATATGTATTAACAGTTTGCAGAATTACAGTACATTTCAAGCACAAACTCAATACAAAGACTGTTAACTGTGAGTGGACCACCCAATTAAGCATTACACTTGTTTACAAATGTTCAATTCATCAAAAACTACTCAACCCTAGCAGTATTTGAGTTCAAGTATAGATAGGCTACAATACTGAGTAATATTACTCCATCTCCACTGCAAGTGAAAGTTGCTCAGTCAAATTTGGACCTCACCTAAGTTAATGTAGGCCTACTAGAGTACTTGCTTTAAAAAAATCACACCCGTGTGAACTGAGTGGTGCAACTACACATTTATTGTTAAAGTTACTGTATCTGTGATGTCAGTGACGTCACATACTAACCATAGCAACCATGCTCTTTTTTTGGGTTGCTAACCATAGCAACCATGCTCGTTTTTTGGTACGAACAAACACGGGTACACGGGTACAAAGCCAGTTGTTGGAGTGGTTTGCACCACTCAAAAATATGTATGTTTTCAAAAGTATGAGCTTTTAAAAGGACTTAGGTTAAGTGCATTAGCCTACTGCATTGACATTTTCCCCAAAAAAGCCACATTTTTTGGGAAATAGCCGAATCTACAAGCTCACAACGCACATTTTTAATAGGGCTTAAAGGTCAAAAGTACAATATTTGTCTTTGAACTGTAGAAGTGGAGCGAAAGTCATAGATTAACACAACAAATACTCAAGTAAAATTCATATACTCAAAAATGTGTATGTAAGAAGTATACACAGTAGTACTCAAGTAAAATGTACTTAGTGTATACGTTACTGCCCTGTTGTACAGGAGATGGAGGTCTCACAGCAGGGTGGACAGCCATGCAACCAGGGGGCTGGAAGCCTGAGATCCAAGCTGGCTGCAGCGGAGAGCGCCGTGGACTATTTGCACAAGAAGATAGAGGCCGTTGTCTGCAACAAGAAGATAGAGGCAGTCGTCTGCAATGGCAACGGAATTGTGAGTGGCACAGAGAACATAACATGTTAATGTTAAACATGTAAATTAACTCATAAAGACCCGAGGCCGTCATCTAAATCGTTTTTTTGGGGAAAAACATTTTAAAAATAAACGTATGTTTCTATTTCTATGTCAGTGTTTTTCCATGTCATGGACCCCCAGAATTATATGTGTTTAGCCTCGGACCACCCCCATCTCAAAATATTTTGTCCCAGGGACCCCCAGAAGCAAAGATTTGAGTTAAATATGTTTGCGTAAAAAAATATATTCTGTAGCCCCGCTGTGAGCTTGTAGATCTGCTATTTTTGAATAGCCAAAGTATAAAATATGGTTAAAGTGACTAAAATGTCTTTGACACAGATGCTTTCCCGGCTATTCAGTGCGTTTGTGTGTGCAATCACTGTTTATTCTCTACCCACTTGTTTATGTCTTTCAGTCTGATTTGGAGGGTGGCCCTAATTGGACCTTACTTGAACGAGGGCCACGAGACTCAATGAAAATCCGTTCACATCAAGTGGGGAAACACACCATGGCGGTGAGCAGGGCTCTCAACTGGCACGACATATTTTCGTCAAATTTTAGGCCGCTATACTTATGTATAATTCGCTATTTTATCTCTGGCATGAATCTCACTCCTTAAAACCATATTAATCCACAATCACACATGCTTATCAAAGCAATCAATCTTCAGAGATTGCTTGTTTTCACAAGCATGTGTGATTGATGTGGATTAAATGAGAAATACACTTATGTGTGTCCCCCCCTGAACTTCTTTGAGGCCAAATCTTGTCGCAAAAGTACCAGAAGGACTTTGGAGCGCTGGCTGTAATTCCTTTCTTATTGTGAACCTCGGTGAGCCGTGCACCCGGCAAACTGCATTATACAGACTGAGTGTGTTTGTTTTTTGTTTTCTGCAAATCATGTCGCAACCTGCCTGACTTTTTGATTTCCTTCCAAATGTTGCTCCATTCCCTGGCAATCACCTGACAGATTCCACGGATCATCCTCACTCATCCGTCAATCTCAGATGACGAGGCGGAGACCGAAGATCAGTGTCCTGTGGCCGAGGGAGATGCACTGGAGGGCTTTGACATACAAGACAACCGTATGGTGTCTGATTGTTTCAATACTGCTTTCTACCCACTTTGACCTCAGGACTGACTGACAGACAGACAGACAGGTTCAAGGTTAAACCTTGAATAACTGAAACAATTCAACCAGTGAACCTTGAACCTCTGACCAGCTCTCCATTATTCCTACACATTCAAATCTTCAGTGTTAAAGGACAACTTTGTTTTTTTACAACAAGGGTTCATTTATTAGTTTGTAATGATAATAATTAAAAGATGAGTGTCATGAAAAATGTCATGTATTGATTTCTATCGTTATAGCGATTTTTAACTGAGGGACGGGGACATTTTACACAGGCTATTTTTGTCCGAAGGCATGGAGATCAGGGAAGAACCTCTGCCCCAAATGTTTCACATCGGCCTGTTATAGTGTTGTAGAGGCAGATTTTTGCTAAACACATTTTTGAGTGGTGTAAACCACTCCTACAACTGGCTTTTGTGTGCAGAAAAAAATGAGCATGGTTGCTATGTTCAAAATAATTTCTGACGTAACGAAATCATACCCGGGTGAACTGGATGACCGTAGCAACCATGCTAATTTTTTCTGCACAAAAAAAGCCAGTTGTGAAATCACATCCGGGTGTGATTTCATTACGTCAGACATTACGTCAGACCACAGCTGATCATGCTATATAAAACCTTACACCACTCAGTTCACACGGGTGTGATTTTTTATATTACTCCTACAGATTTTGTCCAAACATCACACAAACCAAAGTTGTCCTTCAATTTTACTGCGGTGGCCATAAGGGTCCATTTGGTTCCATTTGTACATAAATTGATACGTTAACACTGAGAATTTTTATTGTGTACTGAAACATTTTGAAGTGAAATACGGTAGCTATTAATGATTAATAAGATTTTGCACAAATTTCTGGAATATATGTTTTTTATTTTATTATTACTGTCATGGCACAGCTATTCCTTTTAAGAGCTAATTTGTTGTTTTATGTATTTACTTACTTATTTATTTAGCCAGGCTAATTGAATTGCTGCTAACTGTACACGCACAGTGAAGTCCTGACTGTTATTTTAACCCTTCAGGTTTAATTAACATTGAGGATTTTCGGCTGTGTTCTATAATAATGTGTCAGATGATGGATGAAAGAATGAACCACGTGTTTACCGGAAGCTTTATTTATTTTTTTAGCTTTATTTTTTTAGAGAAGACAAACAAGCAAACATCGAAAAACATGGACACACAGCAAAGTCCAATAAAACCAAAAGACCATTCGACCACACCTCCACGTTTTATATGTTTATAATTATAAATGCTGTATGACTGATGCTAGCTACCTCTCCTATGAACCACTGTGCCACTGTAAGTACTGTAAGTAATGGTTGTGGAACTTGTGGTTGATAATGTCTCTGCCCATGACATCGTCAAGCCCTCATACTTTTTTTATAGCGTGTGCTAAGATAAAATGCCACATGCCTGAAGTTACTGCATGTCAGCAGTGAGAGTGCTTCAGAGCGGTATGACAGAGTGACAGTGCTTCAGAGCGGGATGACAGAGTGAGAGTGCTTCAGAGCGGGATGACAGAGTGAGAGTGCTTCAGAGCGGGATGACAGAGTGAGAGTGCTTCAGAGCGGTATGACAGAGTGAGAGTGCTTCAGAGCGGGATGACAGAGTGACAGTGCTTCAGAGCGGTATGACAGAGTGAGAGTGCTTCAGAGCGGGATGACAGAGTGACAGTGCTTCAGAGCGGGATGACAGAGTGAGAGTGCTTCAGAGCGGGATGACAGAGTGAGAGTGCTTCAGAGCGGTATGACAGAGTGAGAGTGCTTCAGCGCGGGATGACAGAGTGACAGTGCTTCAGAGCGGGATGACAGAGTGAGAGTGCTTCAGAGCGGGATGACAGAGTGAGAGTGCTTCAGAGCGGGATGACAGAGTGAGAGTGCTTCAGAGCGGGATGACAGAGTGAGAGTGCTATGAAGTGTGGTGACAGAGTGAACTCTGCTTCCCATCCAACAGCACCTGCAGGTGTGTCTGAGGCTCTGAGCTATAGGTTTGATTTCTGTTTTAGAGTTAAGGTTTTAAAACTATATTACAAATGAGATACTATCAAAATGGATGCAATATCTTATACTAATCCTGCTGCAGAGAAAAACAATGTCCTTTCAGCTTTAACTACCTGCCTTGTATAATTTTGTGGCACTATTACACATTCTGACAGTATTCGTTTCTTACATTACTGAATAGAGATTTCTCAATAAATTTGAGTAAATACACCTTTTTATATTCTCTCTTTTGTACTTGAGATACTGTATAAGCAATGTTCTGCATTGGATAAGTATGGTACAGTAGTTACGTGATGATATATAGTTACTTGCTGATGCTAAATCTTGCGGCATTGACGCTGAATATTGAACTGTTTGACATTGCATAGTCATAGTCCAAGCCCACATGCATGCATGCACACACACCATAAACAGAGCATTCTACAAAGGTGTGCATGAAGCTAAAAATAAGACATTTACATTTACATTATATCTGCTGTCGGGCAGAAACCACCGAACTCCAACATTTTCATTTTCAGGAAATGAAAAAAAAATCACACCCGTGTGAGTGGTGCAACTCCGTGTGGGGGTCCCCTTGGGGTCCCCGGGGGGTCCCCGGAAGTTCCAGACCCACAGGAACGTGCCCAGCGTGCTGGCCTGGTTCCGGCGAGCCGCCGCGTGTCCGAAACGGTCGAGAAATGACATCAGAGTTATCGTGTGAGGGTCCCCAGGGGGTCCCTCTACTCTACTGTACTGTACTGTCACTGTACTGTACTCTACTGTCACACTCAAAATCATATACAGTTAATACAGTATGTCCTTGTCCTTTACAGATGGTGCATGTGCAATGCATGGATGACTGATTTCACACTGCTGATCTAATGAGCGCAGATTATTATTATGATTATTATGGGGCGGTGGTGCCTCACAGGTAGAGTGGCCGGTAGAGTGGCCGGATATGGGAATCGTGAGGTTTCCAGTTTCCAGTTCCAGCTAAGTTAATGGACATCTTCGTAAGCGTCATGACAGCTGTCATCTGATTGTGATGCATGCTTGGCTCTATAGTTCCACCATTGCTACTGGTGAGGTTTAGCAATGACACACTATACGATTCAAATTTCAATACCAACACATTACACATTCTATTCTACAGTGAGGATCTGACTCAGACCATTCTGGTGTCTTGTCCCAATGGGCAAGGCTAGACTGAGAGTCAGTTACCGTACAGGGTTAGAGTCATAGTCAAAGAAATGTAATGAGGTACAGTACACAATACTGGCTGGTCATGAAACTGGGACTGGTGAGAATTTATCCTATACACAGTAAAATTGTGGTAATTTAACAGTATGGTTACATACAAATGTAATCAAATTGACCTGGAAGGGCCCATTTGGTTACATTTGTATAATCAGAGTACTCCTAGAGTATGTTAAGACAAAAAATAAATACTGATCCTATCTTTTGTGATGGGTTTAGATTTCCTAACGATTTGGCTCTCTAAATACTGTATCAAAAATAATGACAGTATTGATCACCTGATAGCTAGCTAGTGCATCCTGCTAGGCCTGGAAGATATTCACAGTAAGTATGCTGAATTTAGTTATGAGAAATAAGGATATAAGGACGATTGTTTTTCTTTAAGTTAAATGATACGTAGCTTGAAGAGTTAGTTCAGTCAGATATACTCGAGGGGTTTCTTGCTGTGCTCAAGGGCGCATACATATGATCAAGGGATTAATATGCTGCATTACTATGTGGATGTATTCAGTGTGTGCAAGACCCACATGTCATTCGCTGATGTGGCAGTCAGCTGATCAATTGGGTGGGGTATTTAAGTATTTAAGCTCACCTAGACTGCTTGCTTCTTCCTGCCTTCCTTCTGCATATGGTTCCTGGTTGTTATGTGATGTTTGCGCCCAGCACCACCGGTGGGCTCTGTTATTTCTGTTCCCCATGGGGGGTTGTTATTGTATATCCATCTCCCTGCTCTTAATGTTTAATGATGGTGTTTAATTGTGCCGAGCAGGGAGAAAAATGTAGCAGAGCCGAACACCAAGATAAAATATCATATGCACACTTGTATTCTTATTCTATAATAAATGAGTACCACAGACGAAAAACAGTCTAAGTCCAAATTTCAGACTGACCCCTCCACGAAAAGGCCTCGGTGTCCTGAACCCTTATCTATCATTTATATATTATGGATCAATAGTGTGGACTTAGACTGTTATTCGTCTGTGGTACTCAATATTGGTTAAATCTATTCGTGAGTTATCTGACTGAACTAGCCTTATTGTTTTATAAATTGGTCTGTTTTCTGATTGAGGGGTGCTAGACCCTCCTATATACTGTACAGGTTTAATGTATGCTGTATGCTTTACTTCATTATTTTTAAAAGCCTCTTCTCTTCTTATATCACCACCGTATATCTGTACGGTGGTGGTCTGTGTACATCATATTTGTATGTGTATACCGTACATATATTCTGATTATGTAAGTGAGGACTCTTTATCAAGGTTTATTACGTTTTATCTTGCATTTTTTTGCATGAGATGACTGCTGCTGTCATGGATCGACAGGGGGAGGGCAAAAGCTTGATGAAAATAGACAAGAACAGCTGTGACAGGAATGAAGAATGTGGTATACTTAAAGGATTACCACCAACTCCAGAGGTCTGCTTTCTCTTGTCGATAGGAATGGAGGTTATATACCGGGCTAACAGCAAATTAACTTTGGAACCCTCTGATGATATTTCAATGCATGCTGAAGCCTGATTAATACTTTGGCGGTATGGTACAGCACATTATGTACAGTACAGTACAGTACAGTAGATGTTGTAGAGTCGACCTACCTTTAGTGAAATGTTGGTTATTTCATGGCTACGCAGAATACAAGTTCTCTTATTATATTGTTCAGAGATTGGCAAGTTTATAACTTGATATGGTCCAAACTGCATTATAGTCAACCATCATACAATGTCATGATGTCTGACTGTTCATGCGTATGACACTAGTTGGACACTGACCATCCATCAGATGAACAAAATGTTCAAATGAGGGGGGAAAAAAATAAAAAGAAACTATGCACCGAATCCTTTCCCAGGGGAATGAAGCCCTGTTGTTATCAGTGCCCAGAAGCCTGGCTGCTGTGTGTAAGCTATTTTTGGCCATTATGCGTCTATAAAAGGAAGTCGGCTACGGCTATAGCTATGCACACAACAACAGCAATGCATGTTGAACTTCACTGGAGGGATTGAAAAGTGTTTTCTGCACCTGGCCTCATTGATAACATCAAAGGATTTTTCGCCCAAATTGGATATAGGCCTACACAGTACTTGAACAAAACGGTCATGGAGGGCTTCAATGCAGGGCTGGGCAAGGTAAGAGCCTTTTAAAACACAAATGCTTTTTACATGAAGGTGTTGGTAGGTGCTGGGACAAGGGTGACATGAAATCCCTGAATTTATGTCCCATATTTGTGTCTAAAATGCACCTTCTGCTTTAAGTTCTGCATGAAACAGCTATTTAATCTCAAACCCGTTATTTATTTACATTTCATAGGTCTTACATGGTAATGGTAATCTTCACACTAGCATTGCACATCTTCATCAATCATTTACCCGTCCCCCCCACCCCTTCCATGATAAATAATGGATAGCTCAGAGGTTTGAGATTAGAAGAAACTTTATCATACACTTTCATGCTACAATGAATGTCTTAAGTTTCTACCAAGAACTGTCTATATAACCAATAACCATGCAAACACCCAACTCACCCACTAACCAAATACCTAACCATATTCCACCCTGTCATAAACAACACTTTTGTTTTATTTAAATATTTGAAATTCACTCTAAAACATAATAAGTAACCACATGATGCAAATCTTATGTATCATCATGATGTATTTGAAATCTAGCCTATACACATGCACGCACACTCATGCACACACACATGTGCAATTTGTGCATGCACACACATACATACACGTACACATACAGTACATATACATATTCACACATACACATACACAACACATACACGTACACTTTTTAATCGCTCACTACAAATGTTGTGATCAAGACTATAACTGGACTGACATGACACCACATGAGAATGCCTTCTCCAAAACGTTGGAGAGATACAGTGAAATACGACTACTTCCAACTCAGTTTTGTGGTCGTTTTATTCCCCCAGCTTTATGAGACTCGTGACAGCATTTCAGCCACTACTCAACTAGAAGAAACCCAGTAGGCCTACACTCAATAACCACGCTCCTATAAGGGCAGCTGGCAATAGGCTCTATTTATGCATCCGCTGAGGGGAAGTGATTGTCTGTAATTAAACTCTTTCCTTGGCGACACACCCAACTGTTTATGTTCTATCCTCAGCAGCACACTCTGATCTGAGATCTTTACATCTTCTGAAACACAGCATTTCTGATATGATGATTTACTGCAACACATTAAATTGTGGTCTGTTTTCATAGAAATGTATATGGTATACCGTGATATGGAAAGGAATAAATATGTAAAAACCGAATAACCCGTCCTTGAAATTTGGTTATAGGCCCACATCACATGTTGGTGACAGTATAGTACAGGCAGAAAAGGTTGTGGTTGATGACATGAAATCTAGAGCTGCTGGAGAGATATATTATTATTTATTTTGTAATATAAGATTATGTCATTTAAACCTCTGTGCAAAACATGAGAAAACTAATCTTACATTTCTCAAAGTTCATACAGTTTCCTCCTCCTCCTAATATACCATACCATCTCTTTAAAAATCATCAGGGAGGGTGGTCTGCTTCAGGAAATGGATACTGGTGTTTGTACACCAGCATGCCACAATAAATAACTGAGTAAGATCATGCACTGTGATATACAACATGCGGGAAAACACAGAAGCTCTCAGCAGTTTGAAATCTGATCTGAGTACGGCATGACCTCCACAACTCTCACAGCAATTAAACAGTCACAGGAGCTGTCATGCAAGCGGGAAGTCTCTGCTTTGACCTTTTGCATTATTTACTTTCTCTGTTGTGACTACAGAGATTATATAAGGACACATAGGAAAGGTTATGACATGACACCTGATTAGTGTGCTCTCAGATATTAATTTATTTTGTATTTTGAGTGTTAGGTAGGCTATTTCTTTTATATAGGGTCTGTATTTATATGTCAAGTCTTCTTCAATACAAGATGTTCATTTTGTAAATAATGGGCCCATTTATAAAGAGTAAAATTGACAATAAAGCAATTATTAGGGTGTGGCTACGTTGCCGTTCTGGCACCTCTTCAACCTGTCTCTGAGCCTGGAGAGGATGCTTCAAGTCTAGAAGAACTACTGTCTCCACTCTCCAGTTCACATACCAGTCAAACATCAGGGGGGGAGAGACGATGCCATCATCTACCTGCTAAACAGAGCCTATAGGGGTGGATGCATTGTGTGCAACACCATAAGTCAAGTTTATTTTACTTCTCCTCACCAGCATACTGCAGTACATCAAACTGCAGGGCTGCCTCTCAGATGTGCAGGTTAGCAGCACAGGTTCCCCCTCTGTGGACCCCACTTTGAGAACTGTGGCCCTAAGGTACCCCTCTGTCACCCTTCCTGTTCACCATCTGCACCTCCGTGGCTCCGCCTTCCATTTCAACTTGGAAACATGTCACCTTCAGAAGTTATCAGATGACACTGCCATTGTCAAATGCATCACGAATGACAGAATGGATAAACACAATGCCCTTCGTGAAGTAGAGTGTCAAACAACAATCACTATTGGCTCAACATATAGGCAAGAGTCGCAAGACGAAGGAGCTAGTACTGCCCCGAGCAACAAGAGAACTTCAGCTCCCATCACCATCCACGGGGAGTCAGGGAAGATCGCGGATACCTACAGCTTCCTAGGTGTACGCATAAAGAACAAGGTAAACAGGGCCGACAACACAGAAGCCCTCTACAGGAAGGGAAGGGAAAGCATTTTTTTTCTGAGGAGGCTTGCAGGTCCTCCAACGTGTGCAACAGGTTGCTGCAGATGTTCAGCCAGTCTGAAGTGGCCACTGTCCTCTTCTGGGGGGACAATGAGAGTGTGGCTCATGCAGAAAAATTGTCTAGATTTTTCCAACTCTACTACCTCAGTACAAACTACAATCTGGCGATGAGTGGATGGGAAGCAGGATTTAATGGCGATGATGAGTTGATGAACCGCAGGTGTGTATAGTAGACAGATGTAAGCCAGGAGGCACCAAACATGTCAATCATGTGATCAGTATAAATGCCACTTCCTAGACTTCCACTCTATCCTGTGCTTGATGCTGTGTTTGGTGAAACGCCTACTCCTGTGTTCTACTCCTACTCAGCAGTGAGATAAAGAGTCATATGGTTATAGGTTTATTGTCAATGGTTTGGTTGGTTATGTGTAAATGTTTTGAAATGCATCTGCTAACATGCTCTGCTGTATGCTAGTGGAGCTAACCGAAAAGGGCAGACCTACAACAAGCTTTGAGTTAGTACATATTTTCCTGTGATTCGGATCCTCTGGTTACGGTTCTGGATTGATGGCGAGCTGACCTGGATTCTGACCCCCTCCCATATAGTGTGGTATGAAATCCCCATTGTCTTCCAGAAAGACACAAACAAACTCAAATATCTGTCAACCACAGGACAACTGGATCGAACTGTACTTTCCCAAGAACTCACTTTAAAGGGGCCCCCATTTTGTATTTTCTTTAAATGTCATATAGGCCTATTCACTTACACATTGAGACACACACACACACACACACACACACACACACACACACACACACACACACACACACACACACACACACACACACACACACACACACACACACACACACACACACACACACACACACACACTCCCCACCCTGATAAGGAGTTGAGGCATTCAATTTTGTTGCCTCGATTCCACAGATACATACCGGTAATGTAAAAATAGATGATCTACAAGTTCTTTACCTCTTTCTTATATTATTTGACAATTTGGCCAATGTTTGACCAGTTGTTATAGAATGGTTTGATCCAGCTGGCTGGCTGGCTGGCTGGCTGGCTGGCTTTCTTTCTTTCTTTCTTTCTTGGTATTTCAAAAGGTCTTAAAAATGCTTACATTGTCACTTATCTGGGGGTCCCCCCAAAACTATATGGGGACCCCCTGGGGGTCCTGTCACATCCCCTTTGGCCTGGCCTAGTGCAGGGCCTGTGTTGTCTGTGTCCCTTTGTACCGGTACTCCCCTATCTATGTGTTTCCCCTCACAGATCTATGTGTAGGCGTCGGCCAAGGTTCCCATCTTCCCCAATCATAGATGCATTGGGAGCACCTGATCACTGCTCCTTGGAGCTCTATAAATGAGTTGGTGGCAGCTATTCTAAAGATCCCCTCCAGATGACAGCACCCTTTTGTTTGACTGTATAAATGAGTTGGTGGCAGCCATTCTAAAGATCCCCTCCAGATGACAGCACCCTTTTGTTTGTTTGACTGTATGCCTTAATTGATTTACACACCATACAACACCCCACACTACATTGATCACACATCCACACTGACACTACTGATATTACTGACTTACACATCCCACACTCTTTAAGATTAAGTTAAGTTATTATACCTTTTGTTAATAAATTATATTGTTAAACGTGTACACTGCCTGCATCCTCCTCCATTTGTCATGGCCCCATGGGCCGGGTTGTGACAGTCCTGACCCACAAGTTGAGAACCACTGCTATAACTGAGCTGTGAGTCACTATAAAGACATACTGATGAATTCACAGATATTTACACTTGTTCAAAGGTAATTCTGGTGAATGAAAAAAATATTCAGTCCTGTAAATTAATTATAGAAAATGCTTTTAATTTAAGAATATTTATTTGCATGTGTAAAGTAATAAATATAGATATACTGTCATCCACAGCTATAATTAGCCATAGTTGTATACTCTTGCAGTGGGAAGGAACATAACATGCCCACTCACAGGAGCATTATAACATAGCTCAGATAAGATTACCTTTAGCACACTACCGCTTTCTTCAGAATTAAATCAGAACATTGGCAGGCAGGGAGTAGGATTCATCACAAGTAAGTAGGCCTATATTATAATTGATTACAGTTTTGAGTTATTGGCCACAAGGAACAGCATCTCTTCTATTATAGTGGACCAATTTCCTGGCTTGCAAACTAAAATGCTTGATGGGGCTGCTGATATAATGTCAGCGGGGCATGTGTTTGTACATGTGAACCATATGTGTACTGCTGCTGCTGCTGCATGTGCTCTGGTGACACGAAGCACACCCCCAAGGGAGTCATCATGATCCATGCCTGCTGCTGCTGCTGCTTGGCATTATACGTTCAGGGGGTGGCTGAGGGTTACCTCGGGTTTTCTCTGGTTACTCAGTTGTTACTTAACATTTTGCTTTGCGTTCTCCTTGTCAGAACGTACCAGCTCCCAAGGAGACAGCAGCTAAGGACACCATGTCAGACGGTGGGATTTTCAGGGCAAAGATGGTCTATATCAAGCATTCAGAACAAGACGGACCAAGGAATGGTGTAAACGTGCTCCAAGGGAAGACGTTTCACGTAAGTGAAAGAGCATGAGCTGTTATTGTGACATGCCTTGTATAATGTTGTTCATAAAACATGGACAAGAGCTCAGACCTAAATCTAAAACACAACTGTGGCACAGCTGTCGAGGCTGAAACCCTGACTGCCTTTCAAGAGGTGTTAATTTAATTACCGTAGATGGGTAGTATATAATTCAATCAGTTAATCAAATTACGTGATGATGAATATCTACAGAGTGTGTAGGCTATGATGAAGATTTATTTTTGTCATTACAAATGAAAAAGAATAGACAATAGATTTTTTGAAGTTTCAGGTTTCTTATCGATAAATCTATTTTAAAGAACCCTATTGAACTATCCATTTTTATCAGCATATGAATTTCTTTTTAAGGTTTGTTGAACGTTATAACATTTTAATGTAGAGAGACTCTCCGGAGTGTCATCATCTTTTATCATCTGCTGAAAAGATCTTTTTGATGTAACTTTCATCTTTGTTTTCTCATAGCTGAAGCATCCCATGGATCACGTGCGTCTCCCTCAAATCACTCCCTCATTCAGTGTTCAGGCTGAAAATACACACAACCGTTTAGCTGATGGGACGGCTTCTATGGAAACAGCTGTTGATAAACACAGGGGCATTTCCCCACAGCCGTGTCACCACATATCTCTGGGTACTGAGGTTAGCTCCGATTGCTTTGTAAATAGAGCATCGGAGGACAGGGCGAGCCCCACAGACTCCACAGACCTGTTTCCCACCCCGGGCTCTTCCAGAGAGTCCATCCTGTCTGAGGGCTGGGACAAGGAGAAAAGCTGGTCCGCCATGCAGCTGTCCAACGGGGACGACTCCTTCAGCCGCACCGTGTCGCCCTGCTCCTCCATCCGCTCGGGTATATTCTCCCCCGCCGTGGTCAGGGTGAGGAGACACGCTCTGGCTCCAGGCTCTAGTCTGCTTCACATGGCTCAGTCTGAGTTCTCATCCTGTGAAAGCCTATCCATGTGCCCCCAGTCGCCACCCACCCGGCGCCGGCCTCCGCTCACCCGCCTCTCCCTTCTCACAGCCATTCTGAGGAAAGGCCGCCTGCCTGTCCTGTCGTCTGCTCTGCAGAGGCCTTACTCCCCCTGCTGGCCTATTAACCCTGTGACCCTGTCCTCCTGCAAAGCCTGCTCGGCAGCCTCCAGCGTGTCCTTCATTCCCTTTGAAGTGTCTTCCACACCCCAGTCATCAGCCTCTATAGGTAGACCTGTTCACAACCATTACCACGGGGAGCCCTATAGATGTGAGACAGCCCCACCCTCTGTCCAGCCAAAGGACCACTACAGTGGCAATCCTCCTTCTCCACCGATAAGGTGCTCAGAAAGAGTGTTCTTAAATAATAGAGCCAAATGGGACTTAGCTTCATCTCCTCCCATGATTACACAAAACCTGACTCAATCATTGAACAAGAATGATGCGCGGCCCCAAGCTTTTCCCTTCGCACCCCAACGATCTCCGACTACAGAACTCAAATCTCGTTCTCCTGGTCCTGTAAAACATAAAGAAATCTCTGAATCTAAAGCTTACAAGCAACTTCCACAATCATCGGCCCTAACGTCTAAATCAGATTCTCCTGAGCTTGAGTTCAGCAATAATGTCATTAATCTCCAGGGCCATGCAGCCTACAATAACCAACACTCCCTTTCAAAACCCAACTCACCGGCCCCTAAACATTACAAGCAAGAAATCTCTCTAAGTAGTGAGCAGAGTTCCCAGCCATACGCATCTCTCCCTGAACGTGGTTACCTTTCTCTACAGCAAAGCCCTCCTCTGCCCTCTGGTACATCTGAAAGCAAGGCTTCCACGTTGTACAGCTCACCTACATGTAGTGCCAGTGTTTCCCCTGTTCTGAGACACACGGATGCGATTTCACCGCCGCCTCCCATACAAGACACTGTGAAAGGACTGTGCCAGCCACACCATGGTCTCCATGCTCCTTCAAGTGACAGGCTATCACCATTTCCTAAAGCTCACTGCCTCTCACCCTCCCGCTACACGCCCCTTGTTTTTCACGGATGGCCGTCACCTGTCAACTCTCGTTGTTCTACCCCAGACCGCTTCACCCTGTCCCCCTCGCCTGCTCCCTCAGCACGTGACCTCCTCACTCCATCTCCCTCTCTCTCCGCTCGCTCCACACCTTCTCCAAGGCCATGGGGTGGAATATCAGACTGCACTGACAGGGAGGGTAAAAAAAGAAAGGTAGACACTCTGCTTGAGATCTGCATGACATCTGCTTATTTAAAGTGAGGCATGAGTTATTGTGCAATATGCTGTCTGATGTGCTTTGGCCAACACTCCACAGGTGCTAAAGCATGATTCCTCTAAACTTTAACCACTAAAAATGAAGAAAGAAATTGCAGATCTACAAGATCACGTATCATACTGTCGTACTGTTGAGCCTGCTATCACTGAAACAGCTTTATTTTTTGTATCTGCTCTTATTAGACTTGCATGCTGATGAATCTTATACACTTAACCAATGGCAATGAAAAACATCTTGTTACAGCAAGAGAAATCTGGCTGAACAGATCAGATGAGAAACCCATCACACTACTACTATAGTGCGTGTCCGTCTGTTGCATAACATACAGCCCCTCCGTTTAAAATCTAGAAAACGTCCATAATAACGGCTGCATGTGTGAAAGACGCTACCGATGCCACACATAGCTTCAATAGTTATAGCAATCAGCTTGCTGAAATCTGCTATATTAGACAGTAAGTAGCATGATTATGTGGTTGCCATCAGCTTAAAGGCAGACAGTAGATAGGAGCTATCTAAGAGGGTCTGTCTGTCTGTCTGTCTGTCTGTCTCGCCTGTCTGTTGATAATCTCCCAAACCGCTGCAATGTGGATTTATACGTTATAGTTATGTCATACATAGACAGATGTCATAGACGTAGATGACAGGCTGGCGGGGCTGGCCACATGAAGTCTGAGATCCACATTGGAGAAATGCAGATTTTTGAGGGGCGCTAGTACCTCCTATCTTCCGGGTTTGTGTAAACACAAACATTGTCTTGTGATTGGCTGATCACCCCATAGCGATGATTTGATTGGCTGAGCAAAGTACATATTGAAGATAAAAGTGAGGGCAGAAAAGTGAAGACGGAAAAGTGAGGACGCAAATTGTGATTGGTCAGAATGAGATGATGTATGATGATAAGAGCGCCCCTCACTTCACACGGGTGTGATTTTAAGTTTCATTCTGAGATAGTTCTAATGGTAGAAGAGTATGCCTATGTGCAAGCAACTAAGCACACTTTGAAAAAAAGCTGTTCAATTATTGTATCTTCTTCTTTTTTTTAACTCTAGCCACACAAGATTAAGTCAAGCTACAAATCTCTTGCTGCAATTCCCACAAATACGCTTCTGTTGGACCAGCAGGTGAGTGAAGCTTTTTTCCCCCTTTCCCCTCCACATTATAATCCCACACTTAAGTTATTGCTATTGCTTATAGCCGACACAGCTCAATATGTGAGCCCTTCTTACCTGGTGACACATCATTGAGAAATTTAACATCAGGCACGATGTCTACATTGTCCACAAGATGGAGTTGGATGAGATGCTTTGTAAGACTATAAACTCCTGAGCAAAGACTTGGATCTGTCATCTAAAAATCATCATCTCACCTCTCACAGGCAATTGACGACGAGGTGGATAGAAATGAACATCCAACAGAGACGCTAGACAGTTGTGTCACAGACACCCATTTTGAGGTAACTGTTGACACAGCACAAGACTTCACAGAACACTTCTCACCTGTTACCAATAAAATGGCCATATATAACTGCTATCTCTTTCTATAGATGTGCTCACCTGCCCAGCTCCGACAGCAGTCAGAGGAGCTTTATGCAGTCATCGATGAGATATTAGAAGATTCCATTCCAATAGTGAGTTCAGTCATCCATAGCATCGTTACAACATAGTTGCACTCTATATTATGGAACCGTTTTAAAATATAGTTTACATTTTTTTCTTAAGTACCATACTTCCAGAGAGCCTCAACGCCTCAAGGAATCGGTTCACAAAGGGTCTCTACAGGTATGTAGGTAGTAAGTAGGTTTACAGCTTGAAGCAGGCAGCTTGCAGTTGATTTAATAAGCATGATGCAAGGGGTATTATAATAATACCCTTTTCTTTTTTTGCAGCAAAATACGTCGATGCCAAGATTGGGACGTGAAACTAAATATGTAAGTGAAAATTCTAATGTTATTTCTTCTTTGACTAAAGGCCTGGTCCAAAAATGAGCTTGTAGATCAGCACATTTGGCAAAGACTTTGGTGTAGACTAGAGGGAGGGAGGCCCATGGAGGACCGCAAGCAACAAATTATATATAGGGTTTATTTTCAGGGGGTCCTCTGCCAAATTCTTTGGTGGATTTTAATTTGAGGGCTCCTTGACATGAAAAGGTGCAAAAGTGTATACAGTATAAAACAGCTCTAAATATTATTTCATAGAGTAAGGGCTCCATTTTCGTCACCGCTAAACCCCTTATCCCTAAACTTCTTTGCCTTTTTTTTTTTTTTACTATTTTGCAAAACATTTTTGAATAGTTAAAATGGCCAGTCTACAAGCTCACAACGTGTCATAGTTGAACTATTCAAAAATGTTTTTCAAAATAGTAAATAAAGGCAAAGAAGTTTAGGGATAAGGGGTTTAGCGGTGACGAAAATGGAGCCCTAAGTGTTTTGAATGTGTTTTTAAAAATCACATTATAAGGAGTCTGCATGTTTTTTCAGTCTTGAGAGATTTGCCATTGTTCATTGATTTTAGCGTCTTAACTCTTTGGCAATGTCTCGGGACCCCCGCCCCGCCCCCTCCCGACCCCCAATATAAATTGACTGCTACGATAACCTTAAACCATTTTGGGCGGGAACCCCTTTTGGTGTTTTAAGCATTGTTATAATTTAGCTATTGAAAAATAGCAGATCTACAAGCTCATAGCGCGCCACCGAGTGGCGCGCTACGAGCTTGTAGGTCTGCTATTTTAGAAAAATCGTGAAAAAAAAATGAAAAAGAAATATATATATATATATTTTTTTGGAAAAATAATTTGGGGTCCCCCTAAAATAATTTGGCGACCCCCCGAGGGGTCGCGACCCACGGGTTGAGAACCCCTGATCTAGTGGGTGTGTGATACTCAAACACCATAGCAAAGAAATTGTCATACAATTGATCATATTGTGTCCGACTCCTTAGGCATCATTATGCAGCTTGAACTCATCGACTTCAGCTGAGGGAAAATTGCTGGATACTAATAAGGTAAACATCTAATCTAATTAATAATTTTATGAACAGCATGGTTTACTAAAGCCAATACTTTGTACTGCATTGTTTTCACTTTGATGCTTTCTCCAGAAATAACTGTTAGTAAGACAATAAAAAACCTCAATGAATACTGTAATCATTGCATTTCTCTCCAGACAAAACCTGGGGTTATTCGTCCCTTGAACGCGATTCCCAGACTAACAGTAGAAGATGAAGAATGTCATCCCAACCCCTTCAGGCAATATGTTGCAGAGTCAACTGTAACTGACCAGAACATGGTAGGTCTGCCGCAGAGTTGGATATTGGATGGATCCCAAAGAAACACATCTGTGTTTAGGGTCAGTATGCTTTTGCATGTTAGTGGTAATACACCATATAGTGGCATAATTGCCACATATGTTGTTGATGTTTTATGCTTACAAATAATCAGTGGATGTTGTCTGCATATCAGTTACCTAATCAAACCACATTAGCCATAGCATCCCTATTGTGGGCATGTGATAATAGGTGAACATTCCACAAGAACATTAAAAATAGCAGATCTATAAGCTCGCAATTGTGAGCTTGTAGAGCAGCGGCCCTGAAATTGTATTAGTGTACAGGTTTCCGCTTCCATTTCAGAGTAAGCAGATCGAGGCAGACCAGCAGTCTGTCAAGGAAAAATAACAGATTGCAGAATTTTGTGATTGACCAAACGGAATCGAGTGGAGTATTCAACAAAGCCATATAATAATATTAGGGTAGGATTCGCTCTTTCTGAAATGCTTTCTAAAATCCTGAAATGGAATGTCAAATGTTTATAAAATAAGGGGCATAATTTACTTAAAATCATTTACTTAAAATCCATTTGGTATTGTTGACGTGTAATGCCGTTAAATAATCTTTGGCTTCGTATTTACAGAAAAAACAGCCACCTTCAGGTTATTTATCCTGTCTGTAAGCAGATATCTGTATAACTGTGTACTTCATTCACAAGTTCACAACCACACTTTGGTTGCCAGGTTGATGTGATTGTAGGGTGGGTGTGGGTAATATTATACGCTTGTATAGCCACCCTACAATGCATTCCATTCACTACCGTTCAATGGGAGAGATAAGTAGCTTTCCATCGCACACATACTGTAGCATATCCATCCAAACATATTTATGTACATGTTATTTCAAATAAGGTACATGAGTGTAGCAGCTGGTATCGGTTCCTAGACATTAGTACAAGAAGAGTATCAGTGCAATATGGTTGACCCCACTTGGCAGGCTTTTGGCATTTGGTAGTTTTCTTTCAGTGAGCCAAGTCACGGACTTACTCTTTCAGTGAGTAAGTCAAATGACAATCTGCCAAGACAACATAGTGATGCTTTGGATGCCTCTGCATCCGTTGGCTACTCCCCTTCAGTTGCATGTGACCGCGCCCTTCAGCAGTCACACCTGGCATGAGTCCAATTAATTAGACCAATCTAGGTGTGACTACACACACCCAAGATATATCTTATCAACCATCCTTGTGCACACACGCACACACCAGCACCAGAGAGAAAGAGCCTCTGTCATGACAGGTAGGTTACCTTATCTTAGTTCTAACATCTTATTTCCAGTGCTTCTAAGTGACATACATTACAGTGCTTGCCATGGCTTTAACCGTAATGCATAAAGCCACATGGAAACAATATGAAAAAACAACCGTCATGACAAAGGCTCTCCCTGAATGTGTGCTTGCACGTGTGTAGGGCGGGGAGCCGATCTATCCTATGTGCCTCGGTGCACAACAGGTGTGTCGTCACACCCAGCTTAGTTTGACTATACATGACTGCTTAAATCAGCCACCACCGTAAGTGATGACTTCTCTCAAATAGAAATGTGCGTGATACGATCCCACTGTATGGTGATGGTATCCAATTTGGTGGAATGTCTGAGCTATCTACAGTAGGCCTACTAAAATAACCTGATGTTCATATTATGTCCTCCATGCCTTTTTGTCTTTTGTTCTGTTCTTGGACTTCATGCAGCCATCCCACCCTATTGTGACAATCCATGAGAATGAAGCACTGATTTCAAATAAGGTAATATAATGCATATTAAGCATGTACATTATATCTACATATTATTCTGTGCTGTTTATAGTATTTTATGTTCATTCTGAAAAGAAAGTGTAGCTCGCTTAAAAGGCATACATTTCCCACATGCTGCAGAGAACTGGAAACTCAGGTAGGCTACCTGAGAAGGCTGTTGTTTCCCAGTCATTTACAGTTGATGATATGATATTGATATATGATATTGTCAGTGCAGAGTTCTGAAGGTTTAACATACATACAGGATGTACTGTACATTATCGCCTGTATGTTTGCACACTGATGAAGCTTTCATTTGACAGGATTGTGACTTAATACTGACCTACATTCTCATGAGACATAAGGATCAGGATTATACTTAATGTCTGAATTATAGGCTTTGCATCAAATTTGAAAACCAACTACAGCTTATGAGTGATGTAGCCTAACATACTGTAGGCAGTTATAGCAGCTTTAGGCATTCACTGCTGATTGCTGAACGAAAACAGGTTAATTCAAGGCCAGGGTGGATACAACACATATAGGGATCTGTGGCTGGTAGCTACTAAAGATGGTGGATGTTAATGCTATGCAGGGATGTGCAGAGAATGTTAGAGAGGCAGGGGCTTAAAAAGGTTATCTTTGAAAAACAAAGAAGGGTCCCGCACACTGTCAGAAAACTTGCCAAAAATGTTGCTCTTTATTCAATGTTTCGGTCTATTCGACCTTCATCAGGACAGACAATACAGGGCACAATAACCACCAAACATTTATAGACCACACCCCCAGTGAGAAGGTCATGGAGATGCAGGTCATTGGCTGTACAGATAACCAGAACCCTTAAGACACTCCTCAAAACCATATTAGACCCACCCTAAATAAAGAAATACAACAAATATACAAAATACAACAATTTATCAGGGTCAGGGCATCACTAAAGAACAAAGGATCATATGACTGTAAGTCATCCAGGTCTTCAATATCTAAAAGACAAAAGTATTAGTGGACCCAAAAGTTTAAAAACACAATGAGATTACAATATTATAGAGAAGCCACAAAAGTACAAAAAGATAAAAGTACAAATATATAAAGGCAGTCCATCCAATCAACGCATGATAAATCACAGCATAATGTTAAGTGTGAATTCATCATTAAGACCCTTAGGGGCCAGGGTTTACGAGAGGCAGGGGCTGAAATTCCTTGAAAGGGCCCTTTTGGCAAAGAATCGCGAAATAGCAGGTCTACATGCTCACTCGATCTTGTAGATCAGCTATTTTCAGGGTGAAACTTGGGGTTAAACTCACCTTAAAAAGAATAACAAAGCTGCTGTCCAATTCAACCAACACACTGTTGTGTGAGAAACAATGAGGCAATTCCATATAGGCCTAAGTATTCAAAATAAATCAATTTCTCTCATCACAAGTTGAGATTCTCTGTTAAGAGTGTTAGTTGGGTATTCCTGAAAACCATTTATAACTTGTTCTTTCAGCTGGAAAGCGTGCTTCCTGATGAGACAGATGAAGATTCAAATGAAAATCATGAAGGCCACACTTCAAGCAAAGAGAAGAAGCAGGAAAAAGCAAAGACTTTCTCAATGTCTGCCTTGCTCATTACAGAGTCTGAAGAGTCTGAAGTCTGAAGACCATGGCACACCATCCATCCTGGCAAGGTACTTGCAGCCTGTTTGAACCACTAGCCTTGTGAGTTTGCAGCTCGCTTATATTTGCTATTTTTTTAAATGTGGCTTAAGTGGTTAAGTTGTTGAGGGACTCTTGACATGTAGAATTGTGGAAATGAAAATTGTCATTGTGTAAACACTGAGGACTTTTTTTTTTCCTTTTGCGTATTTAAGTATCTTATACGATATTACAGGACATTTCATAGTTATAATATTAAGGTTATGACAAGTAACTCGTGATTGGACTCGGAGTCAAACTAATGTATAGTATAGAGAGACATTCTTGAATGTGGCCATGCAATGTGCATGATTTATATCAGCAATAACGGAGTGTCATGTAATGATAAAGATGGATGATGTATGTATAAATTATATACATCATTATAACATTTCTCTGGTGTAGTCATGTTGTGATAACAAAAGTGTCTTAGAATGGCTTAAAGTCGGTGCTCTAGTAAAATAAATAAATAATAGCCAAATCAAGTATTTTGACCACTGACTCTTTATACTGCCATATTCGATCATACTAAATTAACAGCTATGACAAGTCGTTGCATGGAATGGTCAAAAGTATGAATAAAGCTTTTTTTATTTTTTTTACGGTCGGTGTTTAATTACTGAAAGAGACAAAAATTCTACTTTGACCATGTTGCTCCATTGTAATTTCCTCCAAATATGACAATTATTTTTTTAATTAATGCAAAAGAAAGCGAAAAACATTTTAGCCAAAAGTATGATTTACTTACTGCTAAACTTGCATATAATGAGCATACCTTTATTGGTTGGTAATTTTACATTATTTTTATACAAAAAGAATACACTGTAAGCATCTATAGGGTGTTGGATGTACTTGTAGTACCTTTTTTTTTTTATGGTTCATAACTATTTGATTAAATGCTGTGGCATATAACATTACAATACTGACTTATTGACTAAGTTTATATGTTTCAACTCCTGTTTGGAAATCTTGTAACAATTTATATGAAATTCATGTGTATTGCATAAATATGTATTTATTATTATTCTGTTTCCAATGTATTCCCTTCATTTAAAGTCATGTTGCTTAGGGTCTTAAACCCAAATACTTACAGTAGTAGACTGGGATCCCCCAGGGGTCTATTATTGGTTTGATCCTTTTTTCCCTCTACCCAAATCTCTTTACCAAAAGAGCTCATTTTCAAGCTCACAACATATTGCGTTGTGACACATTGTAAGCTTGTAGATCGGCTTTTTTTTTGTGCCAAATAATCATCCCATGCAGAATAGAGCTGAGATGTGGTTAAATAACACTACTGTATGCCACACAGTTTTTACATAGTGGAGATACTGTTACATCCTGGTGAGTCCTCACAGTGGGGTATAGTGCACCAGTTCCTTTCCTACCAATAAATGTCCAAAAGAAACCATTCTGTTTCTCTTTTCTTCTCTTGGTCATGATGTTAATAATAGATACCTGGAAACGGGTTGCATATTCTGAATGGTTTCCATGCCACTGTCAAGGACCCCCAAATTAATATGTGCAGGCATATGTGAGGCGTTCTGAACTCTGAACAGTATAGTAGTAGTGTTGCACAATTAATCGAAAAAAGATCGAGATTCTCATTTCTAAATTTGAGCAGGAATCGTGCAGCACTAGTTTGCTGTCAATTTCGTTTAGTTACTCTTGTGTTTTTGCCGAGAGGTTTATGTCAAGCTCTTTGTCTATTTAAACTTTAAATGGCTTTAAATTTTAAAGCCACAGTAGTTGGCTCCAGGTGCCACATTTTGAATGTAGTAATGTTCAGCAACTATACGTACAGACTAAAGACAATGCATATTTTCATGGAAGAAATGAGAATCATGTCAATTCTTGTGGAGGAAAATCAAATCACATTTGAGCAACAATCGTGCATCACTAATGTATGGTTAAAGTGGTAAATTTGATTTCGATGCCATATCAACTAAGTTTGCTGGGGACCCCCTGGAACCCCTGAGGGCTGGGGGACGTTGTATTGTTTTCCGCTCTGTTAATAAATTGTTTTATGGGGGACCGCATGTAATTCAGACATTAGTCCGACATGCGTCTGCTCCCGTGCTTGCGGTTATGGTTAGGTTAGGAGACGAGGTGGGTTGTTGCACCTCTTGACCATTGCAGGTGCACAGATATGCCCACATTATGGACTGGACATGCCCAAAGTCAGTGCAAATTGCTGGTGTTAAGCAACAATTTGCTGTCCAAAGATTTGTCTCACTCTCCATACAGCCTGTTAGTCTGGTTGCACTTCAATGTGTAAATACAATCCTTTATTATCATGTTATATCCCTTCCACCCATTTCCCTGTTCCTTTAATATTTGCTCACAACCTCAAAACATGCATACACAGATAATACCAATATATTTGGTCTGTTGCATTTTGTGAGTATAGATTTCTACTGTCATAACAGATCCCCCCTTTGCATAACCCCGCCTGTATTCATTCAATGATTAATCCTTATGCATCACATAATTTCCCCCATCTATGACAGATCTGAAATTTCCTTTTGTGACACTGCCACGTGTGAATACATATATTTCCGGTCCTTGTATGAGTATTGAAAGAAATTAAAACATGGGTGATAACAAGGGAATATATATTATATTGATTAAAATATGGTTGAATATTCAACCCTGAAATGTAGTGTACGTAAAATATGTTTTGTTTTGTGTAGTTAAACCATAAACCATTCATTCATTTTCTGTTGACAAGGTTCATCATAGGTAACCTGACTCCGCCAGATGGGGCAGCAGAGAGTACACTGGGAGGGGGGAACCCAGTGTACTCTCTGCTGCCCCATCTGGCGGAGTCAGGTTACATCATAGGGGGAGCTGTGGGGGAAAGCATGTTAGCAATAGTTCTAGGAAGTGAGGTACCAGGAACATCTATAAAAAGTGAGGCAGCCAGTGGTAAGGCTAAGGGGTTCCATTTTAGGTATCAAAATGTTTGTTTGGTGGTTGTTGTTTGTCAAAGAGACTCTTTTAAGGCCAATACTAAACCAGAACCAGAACTTGTTAAACCACTGAGCAGTTTGACTAAAGAACTTTGTGAAGGGGAAGAAAGGACATTTGGTCGAACATTTCTGATAGTTTAAGCTCTGAACCAATTTAGAGCTTTTGGGACAATGGAACCTGCTGTATGCCTCCTGACTTGAAGGTTAGGTGAGGAATATATATTTTCCCCCTTTTTGAGCAATGCGTTGCCTTTTTATTTGTTGACCCGTTGACTGTGGATTATTAGATTTTTGAAAAATAATAGATCTAAAACATATGGTTCCATTACTTTTGGGATTACTTTTTGAGTGGTGCAAACCACTCCAACAACCAGCTTTGTCTGTACCCGTGTATGTACCCGTGTACCTGTGTGTGTACCTGTACGTGGGACCCAAAAAAATGAGCATGGTTACTATGGTCACTGACATTACGTCAGACCACAGCTGATCAGGCTATATAAGACCTTGCACCACTCAGTTCACACGGGTGTGATTTTTTTTTATACTCGACTCATTGGAGACATTTAAAGAACTTTGCATTGCGGGACTAAAATCAGAGTTCGTAGGTCATAAAATCAAAAAATATTTTCCCCTGGATTCCTTGGGTCATAACGCAAATCGTTCAGCCGTAATTGGCTTCCGAAGTTAGTGGGAGGGGCCTATTTTACAAAAAATGCCACAAATCACGAACCAAACGTCCAATCCACCCCAAATTTGAATCAGATGTTGCGGGTGGTTTACTCAACCAAGAGCCAAAATAAATTCCATTTTCATCCATAGGGGGCATCGCAAATGCGAAAAATGTAAGCAAAACATGATTTTGGGGGGATAAATCCCCTCCGAACAACTTATGACTTAATTGACATTGTAATTGGCAAGCTAAATTAGTGGGAGGGCCCTATGTACGCGATTGCGGCAACCACACTTTGCAAATTTTCAAAATTGTGACTTTTCTAGTTTTGTTGGTTCCAGTTTAAGTCAGATAAAGATATTGCAATCTAATTTCAAAAGCAACAGTTTATGCAGGTATAGGACCTTTATTTCTGTCTTTAATATAACTCTAGAATGATGGAATCCTGTCCTTTACATGCTCTCAATTAAATAGCCGAGAAGATCTACAGAAGTAATGAGGCAAAGAGCAAGTTCAGTCAGGAAACTCAGTGCAGGTCTGAGCTCCACACTTCTATTCTCAATGTCAACCAATCTCACTTCATTGATAGAGCACACTATTTAAATGGGGATTGGGGAACATGCTACCTGCTACCTTCAACTAACCTGTATTGTCTTGTTTATTTTGACCAACCAATGTCTGTCAGCGTCTTTGACAAGAGGTCCCGCCTTCATAAATGAAGAATGTGTGTTAAGATGTCTGCACGTTTGTGTGATTGTTTGTATAGCAGACTACACAGCGGCCTAAGCCCCAGACAGAGAGAAAAATGGAGAGAAGTAGGGCATGCCTCCTGGTGATTTACGCCCTACAGAGCACCCTGTTGTAGTTTGAACTTATTTTGCAGGGAGTTTGTAATGTATTATTGTGTGCAGAGAAAGCTGAAGCTGAAATCTTGCCATATACTTGGCACAGGTGTCCACTCACATTGGTCAGCCATGAGTCAAGCCTGTGTAACTAATCATGATGACATCATAGCACGGGGCTTGGATTTCACTCAATGTGACTTGTCACTGCAGCTCCAGGGTAAGAAACTCCCCGTGATTGTCAGAGTACATACCTAGTTGGCCTACATGGTCACATTCATAGTACGACTGAACAATGCTGCAGATATCTGGTCCCCTTTTGCTCTATTGAAATAGAACATTATGGAATGACCTGAGGCAAACTGTCTCAAGGGAACTGGATGCCTATGTATACATGTTACATGCAACCAAGCTGTAGGGTGGTTGGTTTCTGACTTAAAGGGGCATTCCACTCATTTTCAACATTTTACTATGTCATGTATGTGGAAATAATAAAAAAGTCCCCCCCATGCTGTGTTTCCTAGAACTGTAAGTATGAGTATTTTTTCAGATCTCCAGTTCTAGGAACTGGAGCTCTAAGGTATATTAATGACATAGTAAAATGTTGAAAATGAGTGGAATGCCCCTTTAAGCAGTCACACCTGGCCTGAGCTAGGTGTGACTGCACACACATTGAGCAGATCGAGGCACAAAATCAGCCATCTCCACACTCAACAGAGAGAGAGAGAGCCTCTGTCTGGACAGCTTTTCTCTGCTCTTGTTTTGTTCTTTCTTTAACTCCTTTTGTCCGAGTGGTGATAACTACTTTGACATTATAGCCTACCTATAGTTGGTAGTACCCACGGCCTACCAAGCAGCTCAATTTATGATCCTGTTGATGGTGTGCTGGAAATGGACTGGAACTTTGAATGGAATCCCTGTTCGTCAGCTGTCGCCAAGCTACTACTGAACCAGACACGCGATAGTCAAGATCAAGAATAACGTTTGTCATATGCTAGGATGAAAATGTCTTCCTATGAAGTTGTTGACATGACATGTTGTCAACTCGTAGATCTGCTATTTTTGCTATTTCTAATTTTATTTTGAAAGCTTTTGCCTAAAATCACACACCCAAATATAGGGAGGGATGGCAGGTTGAGAGTTAAAGATGAACGTAGCCTTCAAAGGAAGCAAATCTTTATACAATTTGGTTATATCAGCCTATCAGTTCCCTGTTCTCCAACATATCAGAATCGGTAATGACCTTGAGGATTCCATATTGGACCACCTCTACTGTAATGCTCCTATGTATTCTTTTGTTTTTCTTTCAGTATCACTCCCACATGTTCATTGTAACAACCAAAATGTTAACCAAGTAGCCTACAGTATGCAATTGTAGGCTACTTGGTTTCATGCTGTCTTTTTGTATACTTTTAGTCCATTGAGATTGAAGTTACTTATGATGTTACTGTATGGACTATAATCAGCTGAGCCACACAAGGAAGTGAAGATTAGGGGGTGATACATTATGCAACAGTTCTCTGAGACAAAATGAAACTGCTGTCTTGTATTACGATCCAGTGTCCTATTGGCTACCGAGTTGTCACGACACCGACAGTGAACTCCCTTGCAATGCCATGACTTTAGACCCAAATTAAATTGCATTGACCAACAATAATGAAAGTGCTATTTGTGCTGTGCAATGAGCAAGGGGACACTGAATAACTCCAGCGAGACAAGGAAGATGGATGCATAGAGGCAAAGATGAACCCACAAGGTAAAGAAGAGTGCATTTTCAACAGAAAGAAATGCGTGCAGCAGATTGTTGATTGTTGTTGACCGTGTGTGTGTGTGTGTGTGTGTGTGTGTGTGTGTGTGTGTGTGTGTGTGTGTGTGTGTGTGTGTGTGTGTGTGTGTGTGTGTGTGTGTGTGTGTGTGTGTGCGCGCGCGCATCAAGTTACTCTCTGTTTAAAAGTGTTTTTGTAAGAGAGACAGAGCATGCACATGCGTTAATAATCAACATTGGAGATTTGGGGAGGGCACATTCACAGGGCCTTTTCATTCACAGGGCCTTTTCAGAGGACCAGACATTTCTTTGGGCAGCTCAAAATATTCTATCCTTTGAAGCTGCTAAATTTGGGGTTGCTTTCTATGCACTTTATTTGTTATGAAAGTTGTGGCAACAATCTTGGACTTTATTAGTTGTGTGTGAAAGAGGCTGTGTGCACAATTGCGCATTACAGAGAGAGGATTTGTTTTCAGTGGCGGAAATGGGCTTCCAGAGGTATATTACTCCTTTGCTGCAATAACATTCACTACTAGTCCATCACTCATGCTGTGCATAACCCGTCTCTACAGTACCAATTAGTATTAGATTAGTGTGCAATGACTCATATAGGCCTATGCATCACATAATTAATTTCCTCTATCTGTGACAGATCTGGAATGATGGAGTCCCATCATCTTTCCATGTTCTCATCTTTGAAGAGAGACTTGAAGAGAGGATTATATTCACCCCCATTATAAGGAGTCGTATTGCTCGGCAATTTCACCTGGTGAGTGATCGATTTCACAATTAGACAAGCCTCCATTATCCTGCAGGTACTGGTTATGAGTTAAGATGGCAACATAATGCATGTTAGTTACTGGTGCTGTTAACCTCCCTTCCTCAATTCCTGTAATGTTCTTGATGAAAGGTTCAAATGCCCTCCTAGAGCAAGGCAATGCATTTTACAATGTATTTTATCAAATGTTTTTTCTATCAATGGTTTCACAAATGATTGATGTCCATACATCATATTGTTATCATTTGTAGACTCTCGAACTTCACTGAGATTGAAATCATGATGTGTAGGCTACTATATATGCTATTGATGAGTGAATCAGATGAGCCACATAAAGTGAGGGCAAAGATTAGGGGGTGATAAATTATGCAACAGCTATCTGAGCCTAAATGAAACTGCGGTCATGTTACGATCCAGTGACTAAGGAGATGCCCCAACACTCACAGTGAATTTCTTTGTAATGCCATGACAAGAGAGAGAGAGAGATGTGTTCAGATTTAGGGAGGGCCCATTCAGTGGACATTTTCCATTTTATTTATTTTGTATTTATTTGGGGGGGCTTTTATGCCTTTATTGATAGGACAGTAGACTGATAGGAATGGGGAGAGATATTGGGAGTGACATGCAGCAAAGGTCATGATGTTGTGTAGTGTATCGCCCGTGTGAGAGAGGCTGCATGCACAATTAAGTCTTAAAGGGCCACTTCACCCCTTTTGCAACCATAACTTATTTGAATGATGTTTGGGAGACAAACACTTTCCTGGGGTTTTTACGTGTGTAATATGTGTTTTTAGATATTTGAGTATTTCAAAGTGTCCATGGGCTCATTGGGCTCCATGATGTCATGGACACTGGGCTCACTTCCTTCCTGGACTACAATTCCCATAATGCTTTGGTCCACTGCTCCTCCTTGTGGATAGGGGGTGGGCTGTCTTACCAAAGATGGTCTATTTATGAAGATGGGCCAACTTCATTGTAGCCACTAGAGGCGAAATGGTACACAGCCTACAAATGGTCTCCTAAATATAGTAGGCGTGGTTTGCTCCTCCCCATCCCCCCTCCCCTCTCCCAGGCTGACGACAACACTGACAACGTCATGTGGATGAGCATTGAGAGCATTATACGGCAAATGTCAAAATCAGCCCCCATCAACCAAGAGTCTAAGACAATTATGGAAAATTATATTATTAAGCATTGGAACACACATTTTATTTCACTTTTAATATGTCCATTCATTTCATGTTATAATATTCACATATTATCATCTTAAATATGAGGCCAGAGCCCCCTATGTGTTGTCCGTTTTGCAGATGGACAGAGAGAGGCTTCCAGACTCATCTCAAATCTCGCAAGTTTGTTGCTGGGATAAAGAAACATCATTAACAAAGTAGATTTTCTCCTGATTTGTCTCGCTAAAAGAAGCCATTTTAATATGAATCTCTTTTATATTGTGTGCCTTGTGATGATTGGGTCCAGTATTTAGTTCAGTGACCATGGAGTTAAGGAATGGTTCAGAAGCTGTGTTCACGTTCACTCTCCCATTGGAAATGAATAGACTCCAACATTCTTCCCGTCTCCTAATAATGTTACCGCCCACCTCACGCAGATACGGGAAGTAAAGCAAAGTTGGCCTCTCTTGCTAATTTTCCTCTTGGGTCTTACTGAGACAACATGTAGTCCAGGAAATAAGTGAGCCCAGTGTCCATGGCATCATGGAGCCCATGGACACTTTGAAATACTGAAATATCTAAAAACACATATTACCCACGTAAGAAAAACCCCCAGGAAAGTGTTTCTTGTTGATTGATTGATTGAAGAATTTATTAACAGTTTGCAGAATTACAGTACATTTCAAGCACAAACTCAATACAAAGGCTGTTAACTGTGAGTGGACGACCCAATTAAGCATTACACTTGTTTCCAATAGGGTCCAAATGTTCAAATCATCAAAACATTTAGAGACGTACAAATAGACACTTCTATAGACAGAACAGGAATTCATCATAAAGGAGGTAAAAAGGGAAAAGAAATATATACAGTGAGGGGAAAAAAAGGGGGGGGCGGGGGGGGGGGGATTCAGATTTTACGGGGGCCAGTTTCGAATTGCAGCCATCCGTAGGTGCCCTTTGAGAGCGGTTTTGAAGGAGTCAAGGGATTCGCATGTCTTAATGACAGTTGGTAGGGCGTTCCACATTTTGGTGGCATAGGAGCGAAAAGAATTTAGTCCCTTGTTTGTGCCGAATCTGGGTTGTACATGGTTCGTTGCACTCCCTCTGGTGTTGTGGGTGTGGACTTCGTTAACATTAAGGAAGTATCTAGACAGGTACATGGGTATCTTGGTGGTGTATCGAATCTTGTGGACCAGACCCATTGCAAGATGCTGTACTCTGTCGTCGACCCTAAGCCATTCCAGCCTGTCGAAGTGGGCAGGGGTGAGGTGGGTTCGGGGGGCTAGATCAAGTAGGAGCCTGACCAGTTTGTTTTGGGAAGTCTGGAGCCTGGTTTTAAGGGCCTTTGAGGTGCTGTGGTACCAGGAGGTGCATGCATAGTCAAAGAACCCCTGTACAAGGGCTCCTGTTAAGGTCTTCAAGGTGTTTTTGTTGACCAGTGAGGAGATCCTGTAGAGGAATCTTGTTCTATGGTTGACTTTTTTGATTACGTTGGTGGCCATTTTATCACCGGAAAGATTAGCCTCCAGGATGGAACCTAGGTAGGTAATTTCATCTTTACGTGTGATAACATTGTCACCCACTCTAACCAAGAAGCCATTTGCCTTGCTGAGATTACTAATAGAGCCAAAGAGAATGGATTCAGTTTTTCCCAGGTGTAAAGATAGTTTGTTATCAGCAAGCCAGGTGCAGATTCTACCGAGTTCAGAGCTGAGGGCATTTTCAACCTGCAGTTTGTCCCTGTCCGAGACCAGCAGTGCCGAGTCATCTGCGAACAGGAACAAGTTGCAGTCTCCCAAACATCATTAAAATAAGATCTGGTTGCAAAAGGGGTGAAGTGGCCCTTTAACCCTGTTGATGAATAAACTGATGCTGAAATGTAGGCCTATGCCTTTTGTGAACGTACCACAGTGATGAGCACTAGGGATTCAAATAATCATAGGGGGATTATAGATAGTCAGTGAGCTTTTTTATTGCGACTCAGTTGAGGAGATAAATGCGATTATATTGTGATATTATTGTTATTTATTATTATTATTATTATTATTTGAAGTGTGCATGGCACTACTAGATGGCAAAGGTTTACTTCCATGTGAACTTTGAATCCCTGGAAAGGAGGGGGTGTGGCTACATATCTCAAACAGGTTTATGACCTGGCTTCTGCCTGGGAGCAGGTTCTGAAGCTGAGCTGCATTTGCATGTCAAAACTAGAACCCACACCCTCTATCCACAGACTGCTTATCATGTTGAAACACCTCCCGTCTTTTGTCTCCGTCAGCCAGCAGACATTAGCCATAGACTTACACCAGTCAGATACCGGCAGCATGTTGACAGTGTCAGACTGGGATATATTGGGAGCATTCAAGTGGATTTCCATGTAGCCTAACTCAAAATCTTAACGTAAGTTACTGCTGTACAGTAGACTATTACGCAATGGTAGTGGGGAAATAATTATATTAATAATAATGCTTTCAGTGGATTTAATTAACTGACAGAACCTTGGGGACTGGTGAGTTATTTTAGCCCTTTTGGCTAAAAGGCATATTAACCTGCACGGCTCCAATTTACATTAATTCTTTATTTACTGAAATATTTGGCATAATCTGCATGAATGGTCCTTTACATTTTAAATCTAGATGACTCTACAGTACAATGTATTTGTTTACAATTATGGCAAGTCTTTCATACATTATTGTGATGTACATATTCACAAAGCATAGTATAAGGCAACTTTGTCTTACTTTGAACTTTAGAATAGTTTAATTACGGTTACACATAACCTACAGTCAGTCATTCTACAGTATCAAGACAATGATGAGTGAGAACTTTTAAATGGTATCATACATGTCCATGTTTACGTAGACAAACAGCTTTTATCTATCCACAAAGTCCATTTTCTTGTGTCATGAGCCCTGGTGTGTGATGTTCTACAGTATATAAAAATATACTGGGAGAAATAGAAAAGGTGATGACAGGAAGGAAGATTTTATGGATAAAACACTAGTTTCTTTGTGTGATGTACAATATCAATAATGTAAAGGTAAACATATAGCATGAATCCACAAAGTCCATTTTCTATCTGTGAAATGGCTTCAAACTGGTGTGACAGTGTTATGACATCACAGACTGAACTGGTTTTATCTAGACTTTATCTTTTGTAGACTGCCATTCATGATGATTAAGTTCCAGGCTTAACGAGTGTGCATGTCAATTCTTGAACCGAATGTCTTTACCCTCTGAATTCCTGAAATAAGCTTGGAACTCAGAAGGCTGTTTACTAATGAAAACATCCCTCAATATACAGTCAATAGCACAAGTATTTGGAGAATCATATTCTATATATTATGTTAGACATACACAAGGACAACAAAGAGGTTTTTCCTCATTTTGAGGTATTTATTATCCTGCGTTTACTCTTTATTAACCGCAAAAAAATTACTTGTAGAGATAGGCCATAAAAAATAAATAATTTGTTTCAAGTTCCTAATTTGAGGTCTTAAATGACAAACTTATATAACAAAATTAACACAGGTGTTCCTGTCAAAGTAAATAGTGATCGATTTGAGGGCTAGCTGTCTTCAAATTCTAACATGGCAAGTCTGTGCATGTTTGGTTGCAGCACAGAGTTAGCTAAGAACACCATCTGTTTCTAACTATTAAACACCAGCTTGATGGCAGCCAGAAATCAATATGAGTACACATTGTCCCATAGATTTGTTCCATTGCAACAGGAAATATAAATGTCACTCAGACAATGTGTATGTTTTGTGACATGATGTTCAAGGCTTTATTGTTGCATCTTCTGTCTGGTAACTCAGTCATTATGGCAGCATTCATATTAATACTAATAATAATGATCACTAACAAGGAAAATATCAAGAATTGAAGCAGTATTAATATGTTGATAGTAAAGCGTAATTATTTAAATAAGCTACACTGTGGTCACTGTGGTCACACATGGAGCATCATTATGGGCACATTTTCACAGTTCGGTTTCACTCTTTTCATTCAAAATTGTGATTTTAGTTAACTTCATGCAATTCTGACTTCTGAGGCCTAAATATATCTGCGAGAATTTGGAGGTTTTTTTCTCCTCCAATATAAGACAGACAATTTGTAAGATGTATAGTATTGTGAGAAAACCCCCCTAATTCGGAAATTTGGTATATTACTTACTATTAATCATATATCAAACACCTCTCTTATCCATCACTCATGCTGTGCATAACCCGGCCTGTCTGAGTTCAATCAATGATAAATTAAATCCTTATGCATCAACTAATTGATTAATTTCCCCCATCTTTGACAGATCTGGAATGATGGACCTTTCCATGCTCTCGTCTCTGAAGGGAGACTTGAGGACAGAGGATTATATCCAGCCCCATTATAAGGAGTCCTATCGCCTGGCCATTGATCGACTAGTGACTGACGGCAGGGAGAGTTATCAGAAGTTCCTAAAGGGAGAACGTGTAGGGGGCTTCCTGTCTGAGGAAGAGCTCCTCTTCATCACTGCCAACGCGGCGCAGCCCACGCCTGGAAATCACACAGAGGAAAGTAATGGCCCTCCAGACACCACCAAGTCCTCCACAGGGACATACTGGCCCATGCACTCAGACGTGGCCACCCCAGAGCTGATCCTAGGGTGGCCCGAAGTCTTGCCGCACGAGAGACAACAGACTCACGTAGAGCTGCTCTTTCATCCGCCGAGACAAAACCACCCCACCATCAAAGAGGTCATTCGTAAAAATATTCAGGATGCAAGACGGGTAAGACAATGCTATGCAATGTACACCCTATGTACACCCACCCTATGTACACCCACTCTAGTTTATGTATATAAACTAGATAAGTGTACAGTGTACACCAGGCGATTAGGCGAATAACATGTAGAACACTGGTTCCCAAAGTGGGGTCCTTCAGGGCACTGTTTCCCAAGCAGTGGGTCGGGACCCATACGTATGTGCATGGGTCATGGACCAATAGAGGGTATGCGGCTGCAGAAAGTGAATGGCAGATCGAGTGGCAAATCGAGTGGTAAAGTGAGTGACAAAGTGAATTTAATATTGTTTAAAGTAATTTAATGCAATCAAATATGACTTTTCTGTTTGGATGTATGGTCTATCAAGGCCAGAAAGTAGTTTTTTGCCACTCAGTAGGTGTTCCCGCATAACTTCCGGGTATGATGATGATGTCACGCGCATACCCTCTATTGTTGTGGGTCACGACTCAATTAAAAATACCATTTAATATCTTTAATATCTTTTTTTAAATAAAATTATCTACTTTTATACCTTTTCAAACAAACAAACAAATCTAAGATATTCTGTAGGCTAAATAAAAAATAATAATAATTAAGAAGTAGTGAAAATAGCAGATCTACAAGCGCACAACACGTCGCTTTGCGCATTGTTGTGAGCTTGTAGATATATTTTCACTATATTGGGTCCTGGGGAAACGTCTTAATCTCTCTTTTGGGTCCCGTCCTGAAAAGTTTGGGAACCACTGCTTCAAGAGGTTCCAGGGGGACCCCGACAAAATGAGTAACAGTTTATACACCATTTCATTTTCCAGCTATTTGAAAATAGACAATCTACAAGCTTGTAGATATGACTATTTTTGACAATTTTTGTAATGTTTTTTTGTGGCTTTCGCCTTTATTTTATATTTTTTATGGAGGGACAGACAGTAGGCTGACAGGAAATGGGGAGAGAGATGGGGGGAAGACATGCAGTAAAGGCCGTCGGGATCGGGAGTCGAACCCGCGGCACACTGCCAGATTGGATTACCAGCCAAGGTGCCTGGAGCCATGGCCCAGGCCGTTTTGACAAATTTATTTTATGGTTTCTTTTATGATTTTTACAAAATCTTGTTCTGCGGCCAAATACATATCAATTTGGGAGTGCTTGACATGAAAATGTCAATCATTTGAGATTCAAACATATGGAGGACCGGCCTAGTTCTGTGATTGAGCCAGACAATGACTCATTTGAGAAAGTCTAGGTTCCTCCTGTCTGTCAAAACATGTTGCAAGTCCTTCCTTTCCTTCAAAGCAAATCTACACGCCTTTCTCATCTTTCAACTCAAAGGAGTGCCAAGCAGGGATGTCGGGGTGGAGTAGGCTAAATCTGGTTTTGCAACTTACCTCCACGAGACAAAAGTGTGGGAACCTCTTCATTGTCAATAGAATAGAGTTTACATAATCATATATTTTAGTACGGTAATGAATAATGACGATGATGGTACTGTTGTTGATTCATGTATAATGAAACTGATGTGATGGTTATTCCAGCTTTGTACCTGCATTACTACCCCCGCTCTGACTAGCATTGGAATTTCAGGCATTAGTTAGACTCGATTCCACAGATAAACTTTTATGAGTGTAATATTTCACAATGTCTGCCTCTTTCTTATGTAATATTTGACAATTTGGCCAATTTGGTATTTAAAAAAGCTCTTAAAAGTCATTCAATTGTAACTTATAAATGTGCAGAATGCAGATCCTATATTAACTTTAGGCCTACCATGCTGTGTTCTCACCCCGACCCCCCCCCCCCCCCCCCACACACACACACACACACACAAAATTCAAACTATACGTATGCAATAAGAAGAGAACAAGAACCTTAAAAAATTGGACCGCTGTCATTTTATTTTTAATGTATGTCAAAATAGCCAATAAAAGAACAACAAAGTATAAAATAGGACTTTTGTGATAGGTGGCTACTGAAATTAAATCCAGACAGTAAACAATTATACCCATTGGAAACTTGGATTTGGTAGAGTAGAGGAAGACAAGCATAGGAGTTGTGGTTGACAATTCATTAGAATTTCAAACACACAAAACTCCATGTTGGTGATAATTAGAAGAACTTTTTTTTTTTTTTTTTACATAAATAAATAATGATTTATACCGTTGTACAAATCCTTGGTGAGGGTAGTACATTGTGAATTGTGAATTTCGTAATTTGGGTATATTGTGTTGAGTCTGGCATAGAGGATTGCATTCTGTGACAGAAAAACCTCAATACATTTCAATGAAGTAAAAGAAGTCAGTTTTTGGTCAGCATATAATGTGTCATTTTGATTAACATGGTCTTTGGAGTTTATTCTGGAACAACTTCATGAAGTGACAGTGGCTTTTTTCACTTAATTCAAATATATATATATATTTTTTGATAATCCTCCCAACTATAGAAGTGTGCTGACCATAAGGAGTTCCTCCCTGTCCCCAGTTAACCCCTGGGGTCAAAAAACCTTAGGTTTCTTTTTGGGCTAGGGTTAGGGCCGATTCATACTCTTATTTTACCGCTGTTTCGGCGCTGTAGTGCCGAAATGATTGCGGCTCGTCAGAAATTTTCAGTAGCACCGAAGAGCCGACTTTAGGACGGTACCCGCCCCCCCGAACCTCAAATGACGTCACAAGAGCCGACTTTTATTCGGCTCTAAAATAGGAGTATGAATCAGTCCTTAGCCAGAGCCATCTAATAGAAGAGTTCCGATATTGAGGGGGCAGAAACCGAGCATTCGAGCGCTGTTCATGCAGCCTGAACTGAGACAAGCTGGAGTTGGAAATACATTGTTTTCAACGAGGGCGGTGCATGCAAATAAGAGCTATTTTAAACTGTTTTAAAAGTATTGTACAGTGACAACTAAAGTCTCTGTAATGTTTATGTTGTACTATTACTACAAAGCAATCTAAAATAAAGGGATTTAAGATCATTAAAGCTGGGCTGTTGCCTGAGTCCAATGCATTTCTGCCTACTTCCGGTCCAGGACTGGCCCGGGCCCCATGAAGTGAACGCAGTTTGCGTAACTCTGTCTATATCTAAGGCTCTGGGGTTAGCCAGCCTTCATCCAATCAGGATGAGAGGGGCCTTCCTCCAATCATGATCGAGTGGGAGCGGGCTGTTGGCCTGTTGTGTCCCCCCCCCCACTGTAGAGCATGTGCATGTGCACATCTTGTTACCAGGGCAGACCTGGGGGTTTTCCAAATCACTGAATGCTCCTTTAAACGTGGTCATTGAACACAGTACCTTCTTTACCCAAGTCTCCCTGAAACCGAGATGGTAATAACCATCGCTGTCACTTCAAGATGTTGTTCCCAAAAATAATATAAGTCTGTTATTGTTCCAGCCGGAAAAGGTATAATGACCGGCCCTGTGTTCATCAAGGTCGACCTAAAAATGAAGAATGATTGGGTCGATTTTCATGGGAATGATCAGTAGGCTGCAACCAGAGAGATGGTCAATTTATGAGTCATAAAGTCAAGGTCACAATCAAAATTATATAATGTCATATCTCAGGTAGAAATGGTATACATCGTATCTTTACATTTGCATACAATTGGTGATGTTATGCACTGTAATAGGTGCAATCTTTCCGGTTTCAACCATCTTTTTGGCGTGGCTCTCTTCAAATGGGGAACATGTTTGAGAACCACTGCTTTAAACTATATCAGCATCAACTTAAAGCCAGGCTCATTAGCACTCATCACCAATTCCTGTTGTTAGGTCATTTGTCTAAGCTTTAATTTTTGTGTATTTTCTGCATAGGTCATTGCCATTGTAATGGACATGTTTACTGACATAGACATATTCAAGGAGACTGTCGATGCCTCTCTCAGGGGAGTTTCAGTCTATGTGCTGCTGGATGAGTCACATCTGAAAAGTTTCCTCACACTGGCTGAAAATCAAGATATCAAACTTCAACAACTCAGGGTGAGTATATTATATGAACACATCACTTCCATTCATCTTTTGTGCATCACCAATACCATGGCCAATCTCGTGGGGTTGACGGAACACAGCCATGATCTCAATTAAGGTGGACATTGAATTGCCACTAATTGAAAGAGATGAAACTTTATCCATAACGTTTAGACTATAGACCACCCAGAACGGTCCTTACTAGCACCTTTAACCACTTGAACCCTATATACTTCATTGACCGGAGTCCCCCAGGGGTCCATACCTGGGACACTCGGTTTTTCCCTGTATACCAAATCTTTTCGCCAAGAATAGCAAATATAGAAATAGAAAAGTGTTGAAATGACATAGCATTGTGAGCTTGTAGATTGGCTATTTTCTCCCCAGAATAGAGATGCTATAGGGTACATAAATAATACATTGGATGAATATTTGGTTAATAGATGGTTAATAACTTGGTTTACCTCAATTGGATGTTAGAAGAGCCAGCAAAAGGATCAAACGTCCTGATACCCCTGTCCAGGACAGGCTTCAGTTCAGACACCTCCTCAGGGGACTTGGCTCAGATCTGAACCCATTTGATTTTGTATTAGAAACCTGTTGCGACCGCATGCCCTTGTTGGCGTCGACCAGCAGGGCAGGGTTCAAACTCACAACCTTCCGCATGAAAGGCATATGCTCGAGTCTAACCACTACACTATAGCCCTCAAAATAGAATCCATGAGCACCAGCATATCTGGGATATTCCCAATTTGATAGTGATTGCTCATAGACTATAGTATAAAAATATAATACAGAAGAATGAGATCATTAGTAATATTAACTCCATGCTCTAGTTTAGCCTCTAAGGATATGAAGTTAAATATATCAAAATGTTTAAAATGTAAATTGGGAAGACAAATTAGAGGAGGTACTTCATTGTCCTACGGCGGTGTGCACAGGGAATGTGCTGTGGTTTCCCCAGCGGTGTGTGAGATTAGCTGTGGATACACAGACACACAGGCAGACTAAATACATGCCATGCCATAAAAAGGCAATGACGACAATAACATGCTTCACAATGACAATGCTTCACTGCTCAATAAAAGCCTGAAGCCTTCTTTCAAACCTTGGTTTCTCCTGTTTTAACTGGGTGGGGTGATAATTACTAACCACTTTTAGGTGATGTTGAACACACCCTTTAAACATCTATTATGCACATACTTAACAGACCATGAAGCCAGCTATCAACTACGCTACCACATATTTCAATGTCAATATAGTTAATCATAATCCTAAAAAAAAAATACTATTTAATTCTCCAAAGGGCATTTAACCTCTTTGAATAGTTTTATTTGTTTTAAAGTGTTCTATTATGCTACTATTACATGCTATTCTGTACAATATCATCTGACATGGTCTTTTCTTCTCCTTGAACACAGAACATGAGAGTGCGCACCGTCAAAGGACATGATTACCTCTGTCGATCAGGAGCTAAATTTCATGGAGCAATGCAACAGAGGTTCATGTTAGTTGACTGCCAAACTGTGATCTATGGTACATACAGGTAAAAAGCCATACGTGAAAGAGAATAAATATTAAATGAACTCACAAGGCATTGAACTCTACTCTGCTCATTTTGGTCAATATTGTTTCCCTTGTCAATTGACTGTTTCATAATTATGTTAAGACTTGTTTATGAACATACGAGACAAGAACACTGATAGATTTCAAGAAAACCTGATTAAAACATACTGACAACAATTTGTGGAGAAATGTCAACATGTACTGTGATGTCCATTGATCAAGTGGTATCCTTTTCATTGTAAAACACAGTACAAAGTACTGACCCTTTCTGATCAGTTGGAAACAAAAACCTTAAAAATTGGTGATTTACGCATGGTCCAATCTAAGGTATAAATCATAATCTGGTATTCAAAGGAAACCCCACTTAATGCTGACAAAATAAGTAACATTTTCCACAATCACAGCTCACTTATTTTAAAATGATTATATCATGTTTATAAAGTAAATTATATTCACTCTACTCTCTCCCATACCGAGTTAATACTAATGCTTTTCATGTTTCTTCCCAGCTTCATGTGGTCATATGAGAAGATTCATCTGAGCATGGTTCAGGTCATACGAGGCCATCTGGTGGAGTCCTACGATGAGGAGTTTCGAACACTCTATGCCCGGTCCACTGTGCCAGCTGAGCTGTGCCCTCCAGAGGGTTTCGTACATGATATCAGGCCAAATGGAAGGCAGATTATGAGCAAATATGTCTCCAACTCCGGCCAAGGTTTTGAGAGAAAGGACCAGTTGAGACATACCCTTGACACAGTATATCGTAAGACTTGTGAGAGGCAAATGGGCATGAGAGATATTGAGGAGAGGCTTTATGAAGATAAGCCAACTGAACCCATGCCAGTAATTCATCAAGGGGTGATAGCTCAAAACCGGATGAATCAACTCCAGCCTCCATCAGAGACTATGGACTATCTGAAAAGGCACAGCTATGCAGGGGTGGGGCAAGATGCCTCATGTCTTCCGCAGAATGCAAGGCATAGGTCAAGTAACTGGAACATTGCTGCCGATGTGGGGGTTCCTAATGGTAGAACCAGCTACAACACTAACTTAGACAACTGTTCCCAAGGCCCACAGATGTTCAGAAGTCCAAACATGCGTCAGTCCCTTCACGGCATTGACCAGCAGGTCCTCTCCATGCAGCAGAACATGCCAACACCGGACAGTACGTCCAAGTCCTTCATGCGCACATGGAGGATTGAGTCTTACCTCAAAAACGCAGATTCTCAATTTGGAGGCTCTTGTGACCACTTAGATCAGTATGAAGCACCAGACAACAAAGATATCTCCTTCAACAGGTCTAGGAGGAGGTCTTCACTTGCTCTTCAGTCCACTATTCCAGAGCAATTAGAAATAAGCAGTTACACAAACACTTCATCTTCTGCTTATCAGGTCGACCCCTCAGTCACACCAAACAGCACTTTGCACTACTCGTCAATGCAATTGAACCCGACAGTGGAAAATAGAATGAAAAATGAAGAATTCCTCTTAAAGAGGCAAAGTCTCCAGATTCTGGATGATGAGAGGAATAACATCAGCCATGGTCCAGGAAGAAACTCCCACCAGCCTAATTATGCCAGTCTCGGCAGAACCAAAGGGGGCGCAATGTTAAGAAACCCCAACAGCATGACGGACAACTGGCTCAAAAGGCATAGTCTGGCAGACCCGAGAACAAACACAGATGATTGTGAATCCCCGGGGACTATGTACGGAGGAGCGTTTGCAAGGAGACAGATGGATAGAAATACAGCAAGGGCCAATGCACAGAATGGAGGACTTGGATTGAATCTGAATGAGGATCAGAGATCGGTGTCTCATTATGATGTCAAAAGCATTACACGCACAAAGAGCCCACCTGAATCCAACTGGCAAGAGCGCCCCTCTAGAACAATGTCTGCAGCAATACTTGATGTGAATGATAAGGAGCCAGCATGTAAACCCAGTGACATGAGTTCACCACGTTTCCTAAAGAAGAAGAGCAGAATCAGATCACTACTCCACATACCAGAGAAAAAAGAGTCTTCCTCTCAACCCATAGAAAGTTCAGGTGGCAGTACAGACACCATAACGGCTGAAGATGAGGAGCAAAATGTACATATAAGCACAAACAGGTATTCATCAGATCACCGGAGGAGGACCCACTTTGCAGATGACTCCAGAAAAGCATCATCTCCTCGATTTAGAACTGAAGACCTCCATCCAATCTCTCCGCCATTGCGATCACATTCACAACAGATGCATAGACAAGGTGATAAGACTGTGCGGCCTAGCCATGAAATGGGAGACTGGCGTAAAGGTGCAGACAGCCGTTTGCAAAGTAGATATGAGCCATTCTGTGCATTTGAAAAGAAGCAGCCCTCACATTCTGCAACAGGCGTTAGTAACGCAGACAAAACGAAAGGCATCCCGTCTTCTAAGGGTAGCACAGCTACTGAACAAAACCTCAGCCGGGCTACACACGGACACCATGAGAATAAACTTGAAAGATTCATACGGAATTTAATACATAAAAATAAGCAATAACTAGAATGTCTAGTTTATGATTAAGCTTTTGTGCGGTTGCTTCAATAGTTGTTTACCTGGTTAAAAGATTCCAATATTGCCACTACTAATACATCAAATTGACCCCTGTTTTTGTTTACATTTCCAAACATCCACAAAACATATTGCCTATCCCATAGACTAATATAAATTCAAAACAAAAAGTAGATCACAGGACTCACATTATGGAACGGTGTGGCCAGCTTGTGACGTCTGTCATCAATGACATCAGTCGTCTATGATGTACTATGACAACAGATTTGTTAAATATTACAAAATGTATAAATCATGATATGAAAAAATTGTGGAGCCTACTTCAGTGGCCTACTGGCAGTGTACACAAGACGTGGCGCTGATCTGGCCAACGGTTTGCAAGATTAGCTCCAAACACGTGGACACACAAACCAACTCTCGGTCTGTGTGTCGGACAAAGCCACACCGTAAAAAAAACAAGAAATTCTTACCCAAAATATCAGCAGTATGAAAGAAAATTAACCAAAAGCATCTGGGCATGAAATAAGTCCAAATACAGATAAGCAAAAGGTAAAGATGATTGAAACTATTTTGATTTACTGTAGGCCTATATCATGCCCCATAGAACCCAAGGTGCAAAGCTTTAAAGTTGTAACTTAAGAGTTTGTAATTTCAGACGGAGAACAAATGTGTTTTGTTGTAGCAAACACACTACCTTCCTGTGGCATGACATTGGAAAAGGTGTGTGTAATGTGTTTTACAGTGTTAACTTTGCTTACTTACAGTATGCATTTGGCAAAGGGTGTTTACAATCAGATCCACTTTGAGTACAGAGTCCAATCTTATGGGTCCATTTTGGGTATATTTTACCCTTAACTCTGAGGTACAGGTGTTTTGTATATTTAATTACTTGGTCAATTTCCTTACCAAAATTCCATTGGAAATATATTGTTTCGAGTATATTTTGCCAATTTGTAGTGCCATACTGCATCTGTAGCCTATGTCTCTTTCATGCACTAATGCTCGCTGCAGGTGTCAAAAACAAGATGCCATTTTAAAATCCAATGTTTGTTTATGAACTTCATAAATATGCTACTGTATATATGACAATAGTCATCAATAAATGTGTGCAATATTTTTCTAATTCTACTGGAACCAGAGCACTTATTTATAAATTGAGATGTATGCCCTGTGAGAGCAAGCAATTGTCCTATTTTCAAATAAATTTTATTTTTATCTAATTTATTTAGGAGCCATTATGGTGGGTATATCCATCTGTTGTAAATGTTGTACACTGAATGCTAACAATGCACCTCATTGTTCATGAGTGATTAGCAGGGCCAGATCCATGGGCCTCTGGGGCTGAGACTGCAGTGAGTTTAAATATTTCAAATATGAAGAGGGGCCAGCAGTGAGTTTAAATATTTCAAATATGCCACGAGTTAGGCTATTTAGGCCTTGCATCAAGGCGACTTCCAACACGTTTTTGCAGTGTTAGTTAGTTAATGTTATTTTATGATGTTGTACTGCTAATTAGACTCTTATCCAAAGGCATTGAGTAGTAGACTATTCAGTTCACTCAGATTCCCAGCCCAGTCCTTGCTATATGCTGGAGCTGCTGCCCTCATGTGGTGGACTTGTACTACTACTACAGTTGCCATAAATGTTGATATTCACATTAACAATTAAAAATGTAGGCTATATTAAAATTAAAACAATTCAGTACCATTACTTGTAAGTGTTCAGGTTTCGTTCCAATATTGACATTCAGTGTCTTCTTCCCAGCTGGTCATTGTGGTACCGATGTCCTCAGGTCCTCAAGTGCTGTAGCTAAAGTCTGCTTTAGTTCTTATCATCTGCAGATATCAGCCAACTGGCTTTTGTTAGCCGAGACACAAAATACCGTAGCTCTGCCTGAGCTTACTAAAGTAGTATTTGTCAATGGGTTTTAAATAATCTAGTGAAAATAATTGGCCAATAGATCTTTAAAGGTGTGTATAGAATTTAAAAGGCCTTTTTAACGGTATACTGCCCCTATAAAAGGCATACAATTTTGAATGTTAATGTTTGGTGTACTGCGATGTTTGTCATGCAGGAGTATCATCAAGCACTATATATGAAATCATTCAATTTATTAAAGTTTTGTTTATTGTAAATGAAAATGAAGAAAACAAAGCTCACTCGGTCTGAGGTGTAGACAAGGTGCTGGAGCTTACAAAACACTAGTTAACTGCCATTTTAATGCAGATTTAGGTTTGAGACCTTATTTATGGTATATATTTCAATTGTAGTAGCAGAGGTAACATCTCTATAAAACAGTATCTCTAACAATATTATACATTTTCCTCAGAGCAAACAGACGATGTCTTCACAGTCGAATGAATGCCGAAACCGACATGAACAAATGTTCCTTTTTGAAACAGACTTGTTGGTACACATATACAGTACAGTATACACAATATTAATATTCTGGTTAATTTACTACTCTCACTTCCTTTTGCTTGCTCGTGCTTTAACATTTTCAGTGCCCCTGGACTTTGTCTTGGTTTTACTGTCTGACTCCAGAGAAGCAAGCTTTTTCTTGAGCTTTGCGTCCCCAGCTGGTCTCCTCTGGTCTCTGCTGGATCTCGGCCGACTCCCCTGCTGGCCTCTTGAGCTTCCCACCATGGAACCAGTTTCCTCCTTGTTCTGCTCACTGACCAAGGCGTCCTCTGGGTTCCACACTAGTACGTTGAACCCTGGCGTTGGAAGATTACACAGCTTTAGCATGATAACATCTCAACTTTTGGTCAGTTGGCAGATTCAAGTCTTAACTATAGTTTGGGAGACTCACCCATTCCAGATCCTAGTACATCCCCCAGTGGGCTGAATTTGTTGACCTAAAGGTGACCAGGTTTTAATAACGTTTAAATCTCTTTATTAAAGGATCATTAAATCCTAGAGCGGTTAAAATGTTCAAGAGTGCCCGTTTTAAGCCTGCATTCCGTGTGCAGATTGTACTTACAGATATGATTCCGGGAGCGTTTGGATCTCGCAGCTGACATGCAAGCTCTCCGGTGTTGGAGTCAAAGATGTCAATGGTCCTGAGTTCACCTGGACAGACATTGTCATCAGGATACCGCCCAGCCACTATGAGGTCATACATGGGATGCCACGTAGCCTGCGGTCAAAAACACAATGTACAACATGGTACTTTTGAGTCATAGTCCTGTACAATACATTTCTTTACAAGCAGCACAACAGAAGGAGACGTGTTTGCGGGGAGACGGCCAACCTTAATGGGCGTGATGTGCTGAAAGTGCCTGTGGGGATGCTGGATGATGTGTTGTGGTTTGGACCAATCAGTGGAGGAGTAGATTCGGATCTGGTCATACTGGTCTGTGGTGAGCAGCTTGGTGCAGTCCAGAGGATTGAAGTATGCTGTGGGGAGAAGCCAACAGAAATCATTGTAATTAAGGTATAATGTTATATTAATTAAAGACGAAAACTGATGAATGTGGTTCAAAAGCACATTTTAAAAAAAAATCATCTAGGGCAGGGTTTCTCACAGTGGGTGCCACAGAACACTTATTTGGAATTGATCAATATCCCTTGTTTAATCCGCTATACTTAGTAAAACAAACTTCAGTTGCACTGTACTTGGTAAATTCTTTTTCGATCTACACCAAATCGCTTTGCCGATCTACAAACACGTGAGTTTGTAGATCTGCTATGTTTTCTGAACGTTACCCCCAGAATAGAGATGCTGGGTTTCAAGTCATTAAAACTTAAATGTTAACCAAGTATAAAGTTATTTTCAATCTGTCCTAATGGAAATTCTCTCAAGTTTCCTTCGTGACAACTGTATCCTAGGGTGAAAAGTTTTACGTACCGTGATGTGATATAAATGTAGGGTGCTATAAAGTAAATGTAACTGTAATTAAGGAGTGCCATGGATGAAAACGTTATTTACAGGGGTGACCTGAGCCAAAAATGTTTGAGAACTACAGAGAGAATATTATCTGTAATTCATAAATTCCTCTTCACTTTGGTTTTGATGCGTAACTAAATCTACTATTTCATGGAAATTTGCTAAACCGTTGCTGAAGAAAACCGCACTAAAATGATGATGTTTTTTCAGCCCTTCGTGACGTGTTTTCCAAAAGAGAGTGACACCTGAGTTGACAGCTTTGTCATGAGGCATGTCATGGAGGAAGCTGCTCTTGTCTTTAATGTTCCTCAGATCCCACAGCTTGACTGTGTGATCAACAGAGGCTGTTGCCAACAGCCAGTCATAGCGGGAGTTGAACTCAGCATGGGTCACTTTAGATTTGTGCAACTTATCGTTGAAGATCTGCATTAGAAGAAAAACAAAAGCTATATAAAGACTTTACAGTCTTATGGCATTAAAGAATACTGTATACTGTAAGAGCATGCAGTGATTCATTCAGTGAATCAGTACCTTTTGACCATCCATACTGACTAGTAGGAGGTTCCCCACATTGTCTCCTGTGACTAGCATCTGTCTGCTCACAGAAACATCTAAACAGCAGTACCAGTAACTGGACACAAAACAAACAAAAGGACAGGTGACTATTGTTGATGATTACGCATACTGTCTGCAGCCGAAAATGTACACACAGTACAAGACTACACTAATTAATGCAAGAATATTATCACCATTTATTTTTGGTAAACAATTCATCTGGGTCGAATTATGAATCTGGCATGAATACAACTACACTTGAGGGACTACTTTCTATGTTTATCCTATAGAGGGTATGCACATGACATCATCAAACCAGGAAGTTATGCAGGAATGCCTACTGAGTGGCTAAAATCTACTTTCTAGCCTTGACAGCCCATGCATCCAAACGTCACGAAAAGTCATATCTAATTGCATTAAACGACATTAAACAATGTTAAACTCACTTTGCCTGTGACTTTGCCACTCGATTTGCCATTCACTTTATACATGCGCATACCCTCTATAGTGTATACACAATATCGTACACCTAAAACGCACACATTGTTTTGTTCAATTTCCTCCATGACTGTCCCTGCATTCTCACCAAACATTATGGTGATCATGGCCACAGTCTGTGGCTCTGGACACAACGGTGGATGTATGACCCTCAAAGCTCTGCAAGGTCAATGTGCCATCACCGGAAGCCACGTAGACTTTGGATAGGTCCGTCGGACAAAACTTCATCCCTCCAGTAAAGTCTCCAGCCCCTTTCTGTGCACAAAGACAAATGCAGGCCTATCACAGGGAGCACTACACCAATAGTAATTCAGGATTAGATCCAGACTGATATTCTGACCAATAGATAAGCCATTATCTTTTTTTTTACATTGGTACTATCTGCAATTATCCTTATTTTTATCCACTTTCTTTTTTTTTATGTTATTTTTTTGTGGCTTTCGCCTTTATTTTATATGGAGGGACAGACAGTAGGCTGACATGCCATCTCCATTTTGGGCATGTCATGTCATGTTTTTTAATTTAATTTTTAATTATCTGAGTTTTCTATGTTTGTATATCTTTAATGACAGCACAATCATACATGTATCGTGTTGTCAATACTTTGTAAACTTGACCTTTCACTTGACCTTTTTTCCCTCTAGTCTACATCACATGTCTTTGCCATAAATAGCCAATCTACAACCTCGCACCGCAAGGCGATATGAGCTTGTAGATCGGCTATACTTTGTTACATTTCTCCTCAGAATAGGGAATGGTTAATGTAAAAACAAATCACACCCGTGTGAACTTAAGTGAGGGGCGCTCTTATCATCGTACTTCATCATACATCATCTCATCAGAATTTGTATCCTCACCTTTGTCTTGTGTTAAATGTTTGTGTTTGCACAAACACTCAAAATTGTCCATTCATTGTCAATAGCATTGGGGTGCATACTTAGTTTAGACTAGTCATTGGTTAGACATAAGGTTGGTGAGTGGTGCGTTAAGACGACCGGATTAAGGTTGGTGAGGGGTGTGTTAAGGGTTGGGAGAGGGTTAAGGTTAGGTTTAGGTGTGCTGCCCCGTGGGAGGTTAGGGATAGGGTGAGGGTTTGAGATAGGTTGTAGGACTAATGACTGGTCTAACCAATGACTAAAAGCTGGACATAGGAGGGGCTATCGCCCCTCAAAAATATATCCTGTATCAAACATTTGGCAGCCCTGGGGTCCTTCAACCGGTGGTCTGGGACCCTATAAGTCTTATAGGGTCCCAGACCACCGGTTGAAGAACCCTGCCTGCTCTATACAAATCAGGTAAAACTATGCATGATCTTGTTTTCAGCAAAAGTCAAAAGATGACCATTCTCACCCCTTGAATAAAAGTTCTCCTATTAAGATTGTCAAAGTCCCAGAGCATTATGTCCCCACCCTTGGACCCAACAGCCATTGTAGTGGGATGCGTGGGGTGCCATTCTAGACAGGTGACTCTGCGATCAAATGGGCTGGCAGTGCGGTGTAACTTGTAAGAGCTTAAGGAACGAAGAAAGGGCTCCTGAAGACACTGGAATAACAGAAAATAAACATGAAGATGACATGAAGGGGGGCTGTGTATATATATTATATAATATATAAATATGTAAAGTAAGTTATTTGAACATGCACGGTACATCAGACTTAAATGTGTCCTTCAAACTTCTTGTTTACGCCCCAAAATGACTGTAGCCTACAGGTTTTGTAGCAATATGTACTATAGCAATAGAACTATTAGACGTATTGTCAAATGTTTAAGAATGTCTAATCATACATACTTTACTTAAAAACATTTTCCAATACGCCTATATATATTTTTTAACATTGTTACTGTACAGTGTAGTGTCCGAGCTGTAGGGCATAGTAGAGGCTATGTAGGCTCATGCATTGATTGTTCATGCCCTGAACCTACATCAGTACATTGGACTGTAGCTAGAGACTGCTTATAAGGATATAGATTCTCAGATATATATATTTTTTTTTACAAAAAATTCAATTCAATTGCCGGTTAATCGATCGATAAGGTTATCAAAACGTATCAATTAATTAATTAATTAGTATTGATAATTCCCATCCCTGCTTACCCGTCTCAATTGTGAATGGAGACATTGCCCCAGCGTGCTCTTGTAAATGTAGTGCAGGATGTTTCCATGGCCACTTCTCGTCAGAATACCTGGAGATTTGACGTAGGCTATTTGAGAAAATGCCCTCAAAGACAAAGTTAGCCATGGTTCACATCATGATTTCAGACTGGGCTAAAACAAAGTAGGCTACGCCTAGAGATTTCGATTAAAACTGCGCGCTTGCCTAAATTAGAGTGGTATGCAAAGTGGAATTATTGGCACCATGCAAACCTGCTTTTATCGTTTCCCCGTCTATCCTTTCTCGTAGCTTTTTGGAGATAGTTAGCACTTTATCTCCCGTCACTTTTCCCTTTGCAGGAGTTGGATCTGACTGCGTTTTTGTTTTCATCTCTTCCTGGGGGAAAAAAATAATGGTTTTAAATAAAGTGGGATAGTAAATTGATAAACGATTTCTCAAATAATTGTAAATTGCTTACCTGTATATGACTCGATATTTCACAAAGCAATGCAAAAAATGTTGTATTCGCTAAGAAAATCTCTGAGCAACCACACACGTGGTACTGTTTTATAACTTGTGTGTGTTGTTCCAGCTAACTGACAGTAGGTGTCAGTGTAAACACACTTTCATGACGGAAGCCCTAAAACGCCAAAATAAATAATAATACTAAATAACTCCAGAGTAGCCTACAGATCTATTTAAACGGGTGTACTGTAAATGTTATAACCTGAGGCTATAATTAAGTTGTGATGATGATTATTATATTGTTACTTGCTGTCAGTAGGCCTATTTAGTTTTTGTGTGTTATATAAAAAATAAGAAAAATGTAGTGTTGCCTACAGCACAATGAATTTGGGGCAAAACTGGTTTTATTTCACGCTTAAGTTTCGGTCATATAGATAGATAGAGGACTTCATTAGCCTATTCCCATTGACTGGTATTAACTCTATTGTCGCCTCCAACGGTCTTCACCTGTTTCATTTGAATGTGAACAGCCTTGGTCCCAAACTGGCTGAAATCATTGTTTCAAAACGGTAAGGAAAACATCCTGTGTTTCTCTGAAACTAAACTTGATGAGTCTACAAAGGACCCAGAGATTGAAATAGAAAATTACTCAGTCATTAGAAATAACAGAAACAAACACGGTGGTGGTGTGTGCATGTATATTTACCAAGATACTGAATACATTACTCGTACTGACTTGCAGCATAATGAAATTGAAACTGTGTGGGTTGAATTAATTTTCAAAAATGCTAAATCAATGCTAAAATAGTTGGCACAGTCTATAGACCGCCTGACCAGCATGGGTTCTATGATATTCTTGAGGGGTGCTTAGCTGGGGAGGAATGTGTAGAGAAAATCCTGATTGGCGACTACAATAAGCATCGTAATCAATATAATATCAATATAATGCATCGTAAGGAAGCACCTGTGTTAAGTCATTCAGTCGGTTTTGTGATCTGCATAGTGTCAGTCAGCTAATTACCCAACCCACGAGAGTGTGTGATTCTACTCAAACTGTCATTGATCTCATTCTGACCTCGGACAAATCCAGAATCTCCAAGAAAGGGGTTATTGTATGATTTTCTGTATCCGCAAAAAAAAACAACTAAAGTCACAAAACAGTCATATCTAGGGACCTCAAAACCTACTCTAGCGAGGCCTTTAACCTTAAACTGAAGAATCTGGATTTGTCCGATGAGCTCAGGAGCTCACTAGTCGAAGAAGCATGGCTTGGCTTCAAAACCAAATTTACAGCAGTACTAAACAACATGGCTCCTTTGAGAACCATCAGGGTCCAAACCCGCTCGGAGCCATGAATTCGGACATACTGACTGCAATGAAAGCCAGAGTCAAAAAATGCTCTGAACTTCTTAAATGCAAGTCCAAGCTAGCCAAGCGCTTCGACAGTGATCTCCAAACCCAACTGGGCATCCTGAAAACACAACAAAACATGAACGAGGCACTGCGGAGCGCAAAATTATCCGAAGTTTACAATAGCTACTCCCAGAGTCCCATTGATGATCATCCGATTACCATATAACCTACAATTATTATGCATATGCCATGTTAGTTATGCCTACAGTTTATAAATCATGCTGAGATAAACATGTGTTTTAATTTTAAAGTATTTATATTTAAACAAGATGAAGAAAGTCTCCACTCGGATCCCCACACATGACAGCCCTCCATGTTTACGCACGACAGACAGACAGAATATTATGTACACTGCAGTGTTTTGTATGTGTTTCCTTAAGCAATAGATTAATGTGCTCGTCCTCATATTTCGATGAGGGCTTCGGTCTCCTTATTTGACCACGTCACATGGTAACCTAACGGGACATCTTTGTACTGCGTGAAATTAATATGATTCGAGTGAGCCTTCACACCTGCCAAACGAAGCGCACTTTCGGACAATGTGCAGCAGGATTCGTTTTAATCGCAGTAAAGCTTTCTGGTGTGAAGGTCACCTAACTGTCTATAGCCTAACTAAAGTTCTCAAATAATTGGAGTGGAGTAAAAGTAGCGTATAATATTTGCCTCTGAGATGTAGTGGAGTAGAAGTTAAAGTATTGGAAATTGTAAATGGGCCTACTCAAGTAAAGTACAAATACTTCATAGTTACCCACCACTTCTGACCACGGTTCGCCAACTTGGAAAGGTCATCAATCCTATTAAGGCTGATGACCTTTCTTCCAAGTGTTTTATGTTTGCTGTGGCTCTGCAAGAGGATAACTTCTGTGTGTGTGTGTGTGTGTGTGTGTGTGTGTGTGTGTGTGTGTGTGTGTGTGTGTACACGTGTGTTTGTACTTGCTACATAGTGAGGACCGGAGAGAGTTTTTAAACAACAGCGTGAGGACATTTTGCTGGTCCTCACTTTATTTTCACTGAAATTGGCTCCTAAGACTATATAGATGCCTCACTTTTGGTCCAAAATGAGTTTAGTACCTGGTTTAGACACACACATTTGCTCGCTGACTCCCCCTACAGCGTGTCCCCCATACTGCACCCAAAAGATCCCAAAACTGCTAAGCATATTATGTGGAGCTATGTTGTGCCAGGATGCATAACGAGAAATGGAATGAACAGTTTTGTACTAGATATTTACAATTCCTAATGGCTTTTGTAAAACTAGGCCATTCGACTGATAGAATTGTAAAACTAGGCCGTTCGACTGATAGAATTGTAAAACTAGGCCGTTCGAGTGATAGAATTATAAAACTAGGCCGTTCGACTGATATAATTGTAAAACGTGGCCGTTCCACTGATAGAATTGTAAAACGTGGCCGTTCCACTGATATAATTGTAAAATACGGCCGTTCCACTGAATAATTGTAAAACGCAGCCATTCGATTGATAGAATTGTAAAACGCAGCCGTTCGACTGATAGAATTGTAAAATATGGCCGTTCCGCTGATGTAATTGTAAAACGCGACCTTTCCACTGATAGAATTGTAAAACACGGCCGTTCGATTGCTAGAATTGTAAAACGCAGCTGTTCGATTGATAGAATTGTAAAACTAGGCCGTTCCACTGATAGAATTGTAAAACGCAGCCGTTCGATTGATAGAATTGTAAAACTAGGCTGTTCGACTGATAGAATTGTAAAACGTGGCCGTTCCACTGATAGAATTGTAAAATATGACTGTTCGACTGATAGAATTGTAAAATATGGCCGTTCGATTGATATAATTGTAAAACGCGGCCGTTTGACTGATAGAATTGTAAAACGCAGCCGTTCGATTGATAGAATTGTAAAACGTGGCCGTTCGACTGATAGAATTGTAAAACGCAGCCATTCGATTGATAGAATTGTAAAACTATTCTGTTCGACTGATAGAATTGTAAAACTAGGCCGTTCGACTGATAGAATTGTAAAACGCGACCGTTCGACTGATAGAATTGTAAAACGCAGCCATTCGATTGACAGAATTGTAAAACGCAGCCGTTCAATTGACAGAATTGTAAAACTAGGCCGTTCAACTGATAGAATTGTAAAACGCGGCCGTTTGACTGATAGAATTGTAAAACGCGACCGTTCGACTGATAGAATTGTAAAACGCAGCCGTTCAATTCATAGAATTGTAAAACGTATCCGTTCGATTGATAGAATTGTAAAACTATTCTGTTCGACTGATAGAATTGTAAAACTATTCTGTTCGACTGATAGAATTGTAAAACTAGGCCGTTCGACTGATAGAATTGTAAAACGCGACCGTTCCACTGATATAATTGTAAAACGCAGCCATTCGATTGACAGAATTGTAAAACGCAGCCGTTCAATTGACAGAATTGTAAAACTAGGCCGTTCAACTGATAGAATTGTAAAACGCGGCCGTTCGACTGATATAATTATAAAATGCAGCCGTTCCACTGATAGAATTGTAAAACATGGCCGTTTGACTGATAGAATTGTAAAACGCAGCCGTTCGACTGATGGAATTGTAAAATGTAAGTGTTCAATATTGTTGCAATATTAAAATGGTTATCTATTCCAAGTATGTGCACTTGGAATATAATGTAATCAAATATGATTTTGTAGCCAAAACTGAAAAAATAATAATTGTGCAGTATTTGTTCACCTTCAGGAATAAATGGAAGCATCAACGTTTAGGAAAAAAAAACATAATTTTTTGCCTCAATGAATCCAAATTAATCTAACCCTCTACAATTAATATTACAGTGAAAACCTGCCAGTCAATAAAAACACAAAGTGTCAAAAAATAAGTTTCTAACCAGAGTGAGGACCAGCCAGTGGTCCTCTCTCAGCTGGTTAGAACCTTTTTTTTCCTCAAATATGGTGTTTCAGCTAATTTCGCCTTTATTTTATATTTTGTATAGAGGGACAGACAGTAGGCTGACAGGAAATGGGGAGAGAGATGGGGGGGTGACATGAAATGAAGGCCGTCGGGATCGGGAGTCGAACCCGCGGAACACTGCCAGACTCGGACTACCAGCCAAGGTGCCTGGACCGCTGAGCCACAGCCCAGGCCGTGTTTCAGCTAATCTAAGGCAGTGGGGTAAGGGTGCCTGCTAGTGTCTAGAATTACTATTACTATGTTCTTACATGTATGTGAAGTACAATTGCTGGTCCTCAGTTTGTGGGGTTTCTTACTCGGACCTCACTCGGCCCCAGGTAAGGGTGTGTGTATGTGTGTGCGCGTGTGTGTGTGTGTGTGTGTGTGTGTGTGTGTGTGTGTGTGTGTGTGTGTGTGTGTGTGTGTGTGTGTGTGTGTGTGTGTGTTCGCGCGCACACAATGTGCATGCATGTGTTTGGAGTTAATCTCCTTTTTTCACATTATGTTTTTTAAATTTAATAACCGTACAGTTTATAATGGAAGTTATGTTAGTGGGACTCTGATCGGGCTGAAATCTTGACCAAATTTGGAGTCATACATCATAGATATGTATGTCATCGACGACTGACGTCATAGACTACTGATGGCACAGTCTGGCCACATTCATATTTAGGATTGAGGCAGATTATAAAAACACCTTCTAAATACTGACCTAAGTTATTTTTTGTTCTTTTTTCAAACATTACATAGCAACAAGAACCCCAAAATGGTTTCCCGTCTTGAAGGATAAAAACACCAAAGGGGTTCCCGTTCTATGGGTTAGAACGGAACCCTATTTGGTGTTTTTATCCTTCAAGACGGGAACTGTTACCATGTGGATATCCGGAGATTAACATAATTTCATATTTTCCTTCAGAATTGCATGTCACGTGCAGTGACGTAACTGTGACATCCACTACAAATTGGTCTATTTCTACAGAAACCCTCAAGCGCGGAATCGTTCAACTTGCGAATGAATGGCCAGCAGAATGTTTCTGCGTTGTCTTTTTGGGCCTCATTTGCAGCGGATTCATCGTTCACCAGAACAATCTAGACCCAAAGGCAGGACAGGGAGCATAGGATGGAACTACCAACCCAAGAGTCTGGAAAAACACACTGACCGCGTTATTGGTTTGGTTTCTTCAGTGTGGTCTCTTTGCTGCTACAGTTCTCCTGTCCTCCTCTGCTATCTCTACAGGGAAGGTTACATCTGCAGCAATAAGTTAATACCAGTCAGTCAGTATGGGGGGACAATGCTTGTATGTCTGCTTGGAATGGCCTGTCTCAGAGGCTTGGGGAGATTGAATAACCCAGAGTATCTTCAGTTTATCTCTATTCTGGAGGAAACGAGGAATAGTAGTACGCCTAGAAACAAGAAAACACTGAGATGCTATGATTTTGACTTCCTCCACTGGCCTGCTGACTTCAGCTGGACAGAAGTCAGCAATCAGAGGTTGTCCAAGGCAGGCGTCTCACTGGTGAAACCAGAGCCCAGAATGAGACAAACAGCAGATACCGTTCTCACGCCTGTCTGCACGCTGCTGTACAACATCATTGGTTTTCTCATTGCCCACTCATTGGGGCGGAGGATGATGTACCCAGGATCTTTAAGCTTATTGCAAAAAGCCATGAAACATAAACTTCAGCAAGGCCGGGCTCGACTCATAGAAGAGTTTGACGGCCAAAGGAACAAACTTCTCACCTGCGATGGAAATGAGATTGACACCATGTTTGTGGATCAGAGGAGAGACGGAGGAAAAGGCGGACAGACTCTGGTAATCTGCTGTGAAGGGAATACAGGCTTCTATGAGATTGGCTGCATGAACACTCCATTGGAAGGTGGCTACTCCGTGCTGGGCTGGAACCACCCAGGTTTTGGAGGCAGTACAGGAGTTCCGTTTCCCCAGAGTGAGGCCAATGCAATGGACATAGTGGTCCAGTTTGCGGTACACAAACTGGGATTCCAACTCAGTGATATCATAGTGTACGCCTGGTCTATAGGAGGCTTCACAGCCACCTGGGCAGGGATGTCCTACCCAGAGATCCGCTCCCTAGTTTTGGACGCCTCCTTCGACGATGTGCTCCCTATTGCTCTCAGAGTCATACCTGCCAGCTTCTTGAGGCCGTTGGTGCAGCAAATGGTCAGGCAGTATATGAACCTCAACAATGCTGAGCAGCTTTGCAAGTACCAGGGACCAGTGCTGCTGATCAGGAGAACCAAAGATGAGATGATCACAACCAATGGTCCAGAGGACATCATGTCCAACAGAGGGAACGACCTCCTACTTAAACTGCTCCAGTTCAGGTATCCCAACGTGATGACGGATGAAGGAATAAGAGTAGTCCGACAGTGGCTAGAGGCCTCCAACCACATGGCAGAAGCGTATGTCTATAGTAGCTATAATGTGGATGACGACTGGTGTGTGTCTGTTTTGCAGTCCTACCAGATGGGTGGAGATGTCTTCTACCCATGGAGCATTGGTGAGGATATGCCATTAGAGGGAAGGCAACAGTTGGCTCTTTTCTTGGCACGGAAGTTCATGAGGAACATTGAGACGACGCACTGCACTCCTCTCCCTTTCTCCGAGTTCCACGCCCCATGGAGGCTGTGAGATAGATATCTGTGTTACACATCAGCATTCTGAAGCCCGATATTCCGACACATCGCCATCCCGACTCGCCGCATTACTAACCCTGTCCTTAACCCTAACCCTAACCTAACTGCACGTGGAAGACACATAGCTGGAATGGCGGTGCATCAGAATGCAACTCTGTCCCCCTACGGAAGCGGATGTAGAGGTTGTGTGGGTAGTGTGCATTCCCATTTCCCGGGCAAGGCGTGATCTATTATTGTGATGTTTGGCAAATGTTAAGATGTCCAAGATGTGTTGTTGCCATGCTGTCGTAGCCTGGCTAATAAGCCAGACCGAATCAGCCGCTGGCAAAAAGAAAATTGCACACGACAGTGTGATTTGAGTCTGGCTTATTAGCCAGGCTAATGCTGTCGTACTGTACCGGCCTACTCTGTCAGAAAGTGTGCATGTATTGAAACAATATTGAAACTATCTCTTGTCCTTACTAAACCAGTAAACCAAGGAATAGTAATTATCTTTATAACAAGGAGTGTCACAATATTTTAAGTCATATCACAAAATATTGGTGATATTAAAACATATTTTTCGTTGAGACAAAAGACTATTGTAAATGTATTTATTTTTGTTGGTGAAAGTAATAGGCTTACATGTTATGACATTGCTGTAAACACAGTAGGCTAATATTGTGTATTATCATCAGTCAATCATCAATCATCAGAGTAAAGTCCAGAAAGAGGAAATTATAGTACTGATCAATACATATCTAGATTGCCCCTTATGGATTTACAAGCAACCCTCTCTGGTAAAGGTGCCTTACAAATAAAGTTTATTAAATGTATTATTAACTCAGATTCCACCACAGCAAACTGAAGATGATGGGCAATGTTGATAATAAAAATAATAATAATAATAATAAAAAAAACACCTTACATTTTGTATTCATGAGCCCAATAATAATAATAATAAATAAATACAATTACGAAATAAATAAACTAAGATAAACAATTGCAATCCATGGAGCAGCACACCACTTCTAACAATACCACTTCGGGCCACATACGATGGTCCAGTCCGGAGTGAATTTATCCTCTGCATGAATGGAATAAATGGATCCCATATTTTCCCTCATTCATTGGAGGAGCATTTCTATACTGTCTATAAATAAATAAATAAATAAATACACAGATCTGTGTATCTGTGTCATAGAGTAAGTCCATGTCCCTTTAATGCCCATATATGCAGAAGTTGATGTGTCATCAATATAAGCCATAGACTTGCTTCCAAGTATAGGCCAGTCAATCTAAGCTAAAAAAATCACACCTGTGTGAACTGAGTGGTGTAAGGTATTATATAGCCTGATCAGCTCTGACGTAATGAAATCACACCCGGGTGAACTGGGTGACCGTAGCAACCATGCTCATTTTTTGCGCACTAACAAAGCCAGTTGTAGGAGTGGTTTACACCACTCAATAACAAAGCCAGTTGTAGGAGTGGTTTACACCACTCAAAAAAGGGGCTTGACGCAAAATAAATTGCAATAGTAATCATTCAAGGTTTTCTATGGTCCTTAGGGTCATCCAAATAACATATTAAAAATCACAACCGTGTGAAGTGAGGGGCGCTCTTATCATCTTACCAGATTAGGTGATGTAATGATGATTTAAAACAAACTGTGTCAAAACAAACATTACATTCTCTTTATTGTTAATGGCTGGGTTTCCCAAAGACATTTTGTGTTGCACGTAGCTTGAACACACCCCTCTAGGCCGCAAACAGAAGCCTGTGTGCGGCCTAATTGGCTGCATGGCAGCCAATCAGACACTGTCTTTTTTTGGGGAAACACTGGGAAACACAGGATAGTGTTTTTTAAAAACACTATCCTGGTGTTTTTAAAAACACCATACTATTATTAGTATTATTATTATTATTATTATTTTTTTAAAACACCAGGATAGTGTTTTTATAAAACACTATCCTGGTACACGTTACATGCTACTTAAAGCATAATTAAAATTAGACATGTTTGCCTTATATAGGATGTTAATGGTACCCAACTTTCAACCCCTGAATTTACCATGATCCAAAATTTATATAAATCACAATTTTTAATGTTATTCGGATGACCCTAAGGATCATAAAAAACCTTGAATGATTACTATTGCAATTTCTTTTGGGACAAATCGTAGATTGACTGGCCTAGTAGGCTACTCTCTGATAACGGTGTAATGTAATACCTGCTGACAATGGTTATTGCACTGGTACAATTAAAATTTCAGAAACTATTGTTATCTGGAGAGTTTAATACTTCCTTGAGCAGCTCACTGCCATAGCTCAAGTTGAGCTATGGCAGTGTGGACAAGACATTTGAGACTGATGGCCCATACATTTGCAAGGTTAGCCACTGGATTCATGTGACTCACTCACAGACCCTTTCTAGATGGCTTGGCCCATAGGAGCTTCATTACCTTCATATAAAGGGTAAATATAAATATAAATCAAGGAGTAGTGCACTCAAGAAAACATTGCATGGAGTATAGACGCCTTAACAGACAACGTCACACTGATAAGCAACAGCATGCGCGCGCAGAACGGCAGCAGAAGAACAGAAGAACCTCTCATAAGATGCAATGGAAAAGTCAAAGTTTCAGATGCTGTTTTTATCCCAGTGTGGGGGAAGAATGATTAGGATTTTTATTGTGATCTCTCGCCCTTGAAATATATAATCCATTGGTTTCTGTTGTTTGAACAATAATAGCAATTCAAATCAGTTGTCCTCAAAAGGGTCTGGGCACACTTGAGCCGACAGGCGCGGCCAAAGGAAGCTGACTCCCGGGTATTTTCCCGGGTTTTTAGACAGGTGGTGGATGGAAAAGAAGCTCCACCCACGCGGCAGGTCGCCGTGTCGGCCAGATTCCCGGAAAAACTTGACCCAGCAGCAACCTGCCGCGTGGGTGGAGCTTCTTTTCCATCCACCAGCTGTCTAAAAACCTGGAAAAGACGTCAGCTTCCTTTGGCCGCGCCTGTCGGCTCAAGTGTGCCCATGCTGAAACCACACCTCCAGTCGCTGTCATAAGAACGGGAGGTGCGCTCATGATAACGGCAGCAGAGCCTGGTTGTCCATGGCTGCACGTGCACCTGCAGCCGATCAAGTATAATCTATGCTTCGTCCCGCGATGGTGTCGTGCACGCAGACCTCTACGCTCACAAGTCACATCCGCGATGCGATGTGAGCTTGTATATCAGCTGTTCTCTTTACGTAATACTGTTGCACTTTGAAGTATAAATGTCTCCTAGGGTGCATCTCACGGTACCGAGACGACTCGCCCCTTTTCCAACTCGCCCTCGCGAAAAGTGAAGACGGCTCGCCACAGAATTTCGAAACGTGAAGACGGCTCGCCAAAGAATTTCGAAAAGTGATGACGGCTCGCCCCGAGCCGTGGAGAGCCCGCCCCCATAGTGTGGACGGCTCGCCCCACAGCGTGGATCTCTCGCCCCAACGCACGGATATCTCGCCCCGTGTTTATTTCATGTTTATTTTACCTTATTTATCATATTAGAACATTGTTTGTCAAAGGAGAACATTTAGAACCAGTTAGAACCCGTTCGTTTGTTGTTGGTCAATGCATGGATAATGAATGGCTTACTCCCCTCCATTGTTCTGGAAATTCCATTCCGAAATTATATGCACTCATGTTTACATAAGTACAGTACTTGAAATTATATGCACTCATGTTTACATAATGTTATCCAGTAACATTCGTTTTTGCATGTCATGGTATGGAGTTGCTTATTTCATTGTTTAGCTGGGGACCTGGAGCCTGTGAAATCTTTCACAGACTTACAGTGCCACCAACAGGTGGATTTTTGAAAATAACTCAAATCATGAAGGCAATTTACGTGGAATCTTTCACAGACTTTCATACTAGTCTACTACTACTAGCCATATGCACTCATGTTTATGTTGCATGTCATGGTAGGCCTACCTGCAATTTTGTTGTTGTACTAATATACATAATAATAATATAGGCCTACCTGCAATTTTTCTACCTGCTATTTTTCAGCAGGTGGCACTAAAGTTGTTGTTGCTTCCCACTTACATAAAATTGCCTGCCTGTTATTGTATGCTGTGTGTGTGTCAAGTTCTTGTTGCTTCCCACTTACATAAAATTGCCTGCCAGACACCTTTGATGATGGGCCATTCTGTAGAACAGAATTCCATGAATTAAGTCAATGAATCAATGATGGTCTGGAATGTAGCCTATACAGAATGCAAATGCTCCAACCTCAATACAGATCCATATAGTCCTATAGATTACAGGAATTTAAAACCCGACTATGATGGCCTGCCAGACACCTTTGATGATGGGTCATTATGTAGAACAGAATCCCAGAATTCCATGCCAGACACCTTTGATGATGGGCCATTCTGTAGAATTCTGTAGAACATTCCTGAACCACTGTGGAGTCTCCTTGTGGAGTGGAGGGGAAGTTGATATTTTAGTTTGTGACAACAGGAATGTAAAGCCTTAGACTACATAGCTACATAGTTATGCTTAATGTAGTCATGTGTATGACTAATTGTAAATTAAGTAACCCAGATGTTTATTTATAAATATCAATATAAATCAATACAAATATAAATCAATGCAGCATAAATATCAGGTTATTTCAATGTATTTCAAGGATTTACTATAGCCCATGCTAGCATTTACAAACAAGTTATTACAAGTTCAATCAATTAATGTAACTATTGAGTACATGACTACATAGCTACATAGTTATGGTTAATGTAGTCATGTGTATGACTAATTGTAAATTAAGTAACCCAGATGTTTATAAATATCAATATAAATCAATACAAATATAAATCAATGCAGCATAAATATCAGGTTATTTCAATGTATTTCAAGGATTTGCTATAGCCCATAGCATTTACAAACAACAAGTTATTACAAGTTCAATCAATTAATGTAACTATTGAGAGCGTAAGAATCTGGAGGAATCTGGAAGAATCTGGTCTCAGTCCTAAATGGGTTAAAACACTTAAGTTGACACTTTTTATTTTCTATTTCAATGTATTTTTTAGATTTACTATATCCCATAGCTGGCCCCTTTTAGACTTATAGCATAATGTACAGATAGTAGCCTACAATACATTTCAATGTATTTCAATGTATTTCAATGTATTTCAATGTATTTCAATGTATTTGTAATAGCCTACTCACAGTATTAAGGTGAAAAGTTGTTTACAAGTTGAAATGTATTTCAAAGCTTAGTGTCTGCCTTTGTTTTGAGTGGAGGAGGTGGAGGGTGGAAGTGGAGGGGCTCGTTAGCTAACGAGGGGCTCGTTAGCACGCCCGACTCATATAGGCCTACTGTTATCATGTCTCACCTGCACCTGAATGACAGTCGTTGAGGTAAAAAAAGGGTGGAGCTTAGATTTTCTTTAAAAGGGAAGGTCACAGAGCACAATGATACAGTACTACTGACTGAAGATGCCAAGACAAGTCAGACTTCCACAACGCTTTGCCGGAGGAGACTTCATCCTCCAAAGAGCTCCAATGAGACGAACCAGCACCGCTGAACCAGCAGTAGTTGCTCCAAAGAGACGGCGCCTGCAGCCTGCAGTTGTAGAAGCAGCTTTGATTGAAGCCATTGAACCGCTACCAGCTGACACAGCTGTGGAAGCAGCAGAACCAGCAGTAGTTGCTACCGCTCCAGTTGAACCAGCAGTAGTTGCTCCAGTTTTGATTGAAGCTGTGATTGAACCAGCACTAGCTGACGCAGCTGTGGTCGAAGACATTGGACCTTTGCGGTACTCAACGATAGAAGGCGGCACACAGCGTGGTGGAAGCCTGTTAGTTGATAATTATGGCTACAGCTACGTCATCAGGAGGCTGTGCGGGGCAGAGACATCATGGCGTTGTAGTGTACGGGGAAAAAGTAAGACTTGTCTACACACCCGGAGCACATGACCACAATCATGATGGACAGCTTGGATTTGATACTAAGGTGAAGATCTACAAAAAGACCATCCAAGTCTCTCAGGACAATGTGCTCACGTCAGCTGAAGTCATAGCAGAGGCAGTAGTGAGAGAGCACATGCCTGAACAGCCTCCCTGCGTTGTCAGCCTGAGCAATCTGACCAGAGCTGCCAATAGACACAGGCAGAAACTGAGGCCTGCAGAGCCAGAGGAGTACAACTTTGTGTTGGAAGTAGTCGATCCCAGATAATCCCCCCAATCACAAACAACACAGGAATATGCAAGAGCGCAGCACAATCAAACAGCTGTCAGTGAGACATAACAGCTACATGTAAAAAATCTCTCTCTCTCTTTGTTGGGGCGACTTCTCCGGACTTTTGGGCGAATTCTCCGGACTTTCGGGGGCGAATTCTCCGCGCGTTGGGGCGACCGCTCTTCCCGTTGGGGCGACCGCTCTTCCCGTTGAGGTGACCGATCTTCGCCGCTTTGGGCGAGTTGGAAAAGGGGCGAGCCGTCTCGTATTCCATCTCACTTGCCAACACACAAGAGAGATTGAATGGACTGAAACCAGCGCTCCCCAAAACAACAGGTTTGGAGATCTGTTGGGAATTGATTACATGAAACAGTGAGCCGTGTGCCCAGTCCCAATGTTTGTAAACAAATAATTGGTCCATATACTGCAGTGACATCACGTAACCGTGATGTAACCGTGACATACACTCCAAATTGGTCTACTTCTAGAGAAAGCAAGCAAATGCAGGAAAGATTGCATGGAGTAGTATGCGGAGAGGGTCAAAATGCTCCAGAAACTTTTAAACAAAGCAGTTGGTCCGAAATATATTTCCATTCTAAGGACCTGGACACCAAATATGATTGGCTGGGGCACTATGGGCGGAGTGGCACTGATCCATTTTACAGACTGGAGGCTCATTCTGAACTATGTGCCCTACATTAATGGGAAGTTCAAGGACAATGAGTAAAGTCTCATAAGAACCTGAATTTGAGGGTGAGAGATTACTCAATAAAGGCTGACATAATGCCCTGGCACACCAATCTGTCAGTGAAAGTTATTTTTTTTGTAGATTAGGGGTAAAGGATGACACTTACAGGCTGTGTATGTTTCAGGGACGCCTGCTTCAGAAGAACAATGCCTAATTTATGCACCATTGCACAACGACGAAAACGACGTTTCTATGCCAGCTGCTCCGGAGACCCCAGCCAACCTGTTGAGCTCAAAACAGATCAAACAACCAAAACATGGCTGTGACCCCTGGACTGGCCCTTTAAAGGCTTGAATCAGCAGCACAGATGCTCAGTGTAAATTCCATCAATTCCTCATGTGACACCTGCAACACAGCACTGGGCCCCTGGGAGATGTTGTACATCACTATGTGGACTGGAGGACTTTCCATGGGCAGGGAGGGAGGAAGTGAGGGCCTGGCTGTGCTGTTGGGTATCCGAAGAACTCGCCAGTTTTCCCACTCGCCGCGGTTTAGTGCATTTTAGTTTTACTTCACCTTCATTTAAATTGCATTGAATTGAGATAGAGAGGATATTTGTTTAGAGTTGACACTAGATGAAGTAGGAATGCTAAAGTTTAAACACCAAAATACAGAAACAATGTAAACAATATCCTGAATTTGTAGGCCTACTATCATTGGTATTCACATGCTCAACTTTTTATCATCATACAGCTGACCATTTAATTGCACAAAATAATTGTATCACTTTGGAAATGAACTATAACATCTGTGGGTTTGACATACTACACTGATGAAGACAGCATGTTAGCCCAACGATGAAGACATTGATGAAGAATCTTCGCTATGGTGAGTTGGTAAACTGGCGAGTTCTCCGGTATCCTGCTGTCCCCTTCTCTCCTGCACAGTGGTGGTGGTGGTGGTGGAGGTTGTGGGCAGCATGAACTGGGCACTGCAGCTGGTGGGGGTGCCTGGTAGACTGGCCACGTTGACAGATTGTTTCAAATCATCATTAGTGCCCCACAGGCTCTGACACTTGGAAGGTGAGGTCCCTCTTCTCCTCGAAGCCCATGGCAGCCGCTCACATCCATGGGCACATGGATGTTGTGGACTGGAGTGATTGTGGGGAGTCCAGTGGTGAGTTGAGGCACAATTGAATCAGGGCTTTGCCTGCCTCACCAGTGAGCATGGGCTTATTTGTTGAAAATTCGTAGACGTAGGTTATTTAGACATACTCACATCTTCGGGCCGCCACAGGGCCCTCACGCCTCACGCAAAATGATGAAAAAATGATTTTCATATTTTTTTCATAATTTTTTCATACTTTTTTCATCATTTTTTCAGCTAGCTAGCATACGATGTAGTATTCATATTGTTTGAATGCTACAGAATATACATCAACACTCTTTCGTGGTCTTGGCCTAGACAGTGCAGTCTGGCCTACACTACACACTGTTATTTTATTTTTCATTATTTTCATAGATTGTTTTTTTGAGTGGTGTAAACCACTCCTACAACTGGCTTTGTTAGTTTACATGTCTGTCTGTCTGTGCTCAAAAAATGAGCACGGTTGCTACGGTCACCCAGTTCACCCGGGTGTGATTTCATTACGTCAGACATTACGTCAGACCACAGCTGATCAGGCTATATAAGACCTTACACCACTCAGTTCACACGGGTGTGATTATTTTTTTAATAGACCCCACAAACTTCCCTAGTCTTGTGTAGCCAGACTTTCACAGATCTCCACGCGCTGATACATTTCATGTCATTCTAATTCTGTGTGAGCTAGAGAGGTGGGTGATAAAAAAAAGCAACTGGACTGCACAACGTGAAGGATATTTCCTATCATGGACGGAGGTATTTAGTCAGTTTGGTTATGGTGTGTCCTAAAAGAAACATGGCCATCCAATAATGTATATCCAGACAATTGGTGGGCAGCGATTGAGCCCTCATGGTTCCTTGAGGTGGTTCCTATTTGCACACTTCTAGAGTTATGGGGGTCCTTATGGGGGGAAATTAAAAGGTTTGAGAACTACTGCTCTACACTTGAAACCCACCAGGCAGGCAAGCATAAGCGCATGGACACTGATTTTCTGCCGCTCCATGTTAATGAATGCAGCCGTTCTCACTGGCTGTGCATGGATGGTCCACTCGCACACGTGAAGATTTATTTTCTGCTCCGGATGGGGGAAAAAAGGTTTTTCCCACGTGCATTCTCATTGAAATACATTGACCATATGTCCTGCTGTGGTCAGGTTTGGCGAGAACAGTGGCACACAAACTTCCGTTCACAATAAAGAGCGTGAGCAACACCCTTTTTAGTGGGTTCCCTATGCTATGCACTGCTATATCAACATTTTGGGTTGTGGGTCCGTTTTTATGGCTCACAAAGAAACCCCTTTTTTTTAAAGGACTGAGGCCGAATATTGCTATATACTGTAGCTAGCCTGTCCTGAATGGGTTGAAATATTCTTTCTTGTCTGGCCTACACGAAGGCATGGGGAGAGAGTATGTTTTGCACTCCGTCCGTGTGTCCGTCCTTCCGTCCGTCCGTTACCAGCTAATCTCCGGCACCGTTGGCCCAATCCATGCCAAACTGTGCACATACACTCCCTGGATGCCAACGATGAATCTCTGCCCCAAATATTCCTCAACGGCCTGTTATAGCGCCACCATGAGGCCGATTTAGGCAAAACACATTTCTGTAGATAACTCGTACACATTTTATCCATACATCACACAATTCGGTATACACTATCTCCATAGATCATGTGATCAACACGGATCTGCACAATTTCCCATCTTCCATGCTGATTGGCTAAGATTGGCTTCCAAAGCTCACATGATTGGTCCGTTTCGAACAAAATGCCACAAATCCAATTTCCATGAAATTATACACACACATTTCCACTAGGCCGAGGACGACATGCCACAATTTCTTACCCAAATCAGCCTCACGGTGGCGCTATAACAGGCCAATTCCTGTTTTTACCTATAATTGCATCGATCTGTATACAACTTATGTATGCGCACTCCCTAGAGGCCATGGAAAAACATTTTCCCTGCATCCCTCCACATCTGCCGGTTATAACGCCACCATGAGACCGATTTCTGCAAAACATTGTTTATGTTAGTCGCACAGATTTCATCCAAATCTCACGCAATTTGACGCAATTGCGTGTGATCTCTGTCATGTGATCAAGACGAGCCTGTTGGATTTCTCAGATTCTACACTGATTAGCTAAGATTGCCTTCCAAAGTTTCCAGGAGTAGCCTGGAGTGTCCTGCTCATCCAGAATTCTATCCTCAAGATGCTATGAGTGATCTGGCTCTGCATTTCCTCAACAAAATGAAGAAAATTGTTGCAAGAAACAAACAAACAAATAAACATATTTATATTACTCCTAAACATTTTGCCAAACATCACACACACTCCTATCCTCCCGGTGGAGACCTGTGCCCAGAAGGGCACTTTTTCTAGTTTGTAATTTTTTTTGTCCCTTATTTTCGTACGGATTACGCAATTTTTTTGCAGTTTTGGCAGTGCTATGCTGTCGTTTTCCACGAAATTCGGCAATATGGTAGAGGGTTGTGAGAATCGCTCAAGAACTGAAGCTCACAGTAATTCGTCAAATGACCTCTGACCTTTAGATCTCCCAATGAGTCAATTATATGATTTACTCAATCCACTTTTGACGACATCAAAAAAGCGACGTCCAAGAATTTCGTAGTCTGGTTAACCACTCCACCATGGGTTGGAAGTGGGAAAGCCCATGCAGGTCCAACATGGTCTACATATGAGCTAACTGGGCATGGGTTGGAAGTGGGCAAGCCCATGTAGGTCCACCATGGTCTACATGTGGGCTAACTGACATGGGTTGGAAGTGGGCAACCAATTAGAAGACAGGCATTGCGTATAGCTTTTTCCTTTATTACTTTTTTTTATTGCTGCTATATTTTTGTTTATTTTCATAGATTTGTGCCATTCCCTATGAAGGGAATGGCACTCTTCCATGTCTCTTAGTAGTCTGTGGCTTATACAACACTCTCGTCATCTATCCAAGACAATATTCTCTTGTCCTCTGTCCCCGGGGACAGAGATGGCAGAGACTTCATGTCTGTGTCCGGAGACATGTTCTCCAAATGATGAGGACCCCAAACAGGAGTCTTCAGAAGGTCCCAACGCTCCTTGAATGTGCCTTTGGCATGGTATAGCTTGTAGAGCAGGACAACAGGTACACACAGCATTGAGGACAGAGAAATACACCAGCCAATCAATGTGGCCCACCACGGATACACGTATGTGTTGTAGGTCAACGGCTCATAATTAATACAGCTAAACAAGAAGACACCCACACAGACACAGGGGCTAAAGATGGACCAGCACAACTTGATCCACCATGTCAAGCGCGGTTTGTAGCCCATCATATTAGCAACATCAACCATGAAGCGATCAGCTCCATAAACCCAGGCCACCACCACACATTGCCAAAATGCTTGCCATAGTAGAGTGATTCCACTGACAGCATAGTAGTCAAATAGCTGCAACACATACATACCCCCCTGTGTTATCATGGAGAGGCCCATGAGGAAGCATATGAAACTGTATAATGCCACGGCAATCTCCCGTTGGTAGCGATGTTCGAATCTCTTAGGAAGCAGATCCAGCAGCCCCGTGATGACCCCTTCAACCAATACAAACTGACTGTCCACTCCCAGCAACAGCAGCATGAAGAAGAACAGCGCAGCCCAGACAGGTGCTCCCGGCATCATAGACACAGCTTTAGGGTACGCTATGAACGCCAGCCCCGGACCTGCCGTGGTCACCTCCGAGATGGCCACTCCCTGTTCAGCAGCCATATATCCAAGTATGGCGAAAACGACAAATCCGGCCATGAAACTGGTTCCGCTGTTTATCAGAGACAGAATGTAGGAATCTCTGAAGCAGTCATAGTTGTATCTGTTGTAGCTTCCCAGAGCAGGCAGGGCTCCCATTCCGATGGAATAGGAGAAGAAGATCTGAGTCACTGCGTCGATCCACATCTGCCCCTCGCCTAGTTTAGACCAATCAGGTTTGAGGTAGTACACAATGCCATTGTAAGCTCCAGGAAGTGTGAGTGCTCTGACCAGTAAGATGACGAGTAGCACATAGGGGGAGGTGGCTGTGAAGTATGCAACCTTGCCAGCAGACTTAACCCCTTTCCACACACAGAAGTACACCATGACCCAAACAGCCACCAGACACAACATCATCTCCCAGTTCAGCACACCGGGGTGCTCCAAACCAGCAGATAGGTTCAACACCTTGTTCTCCCAGAACTCGACAACGGATGATCGTGAGTGCTGAGCGAGGTCCTCACAAGTCGTCATGTTGGGAGGGAAGGTGACGTCCCCTAGAGTTCCGTCCAGACACTTGGCAAGGCTAAAGTTCTTCATGCACATTGGCGTGTTCCATTCATTGCCACAGGTGGCCCAGGGAAGGTCAGACCAGGTGAAGATGGAGGCCATGGACATGGCTATGTAGTACAATGACCAAGCCATGATAATGATGTAGTAGGTGGTTAGGAAAAACACAATGATCATGGGTGCAAAACCTACACCTTGAAACAGAGGAGCAATGCCCCAGGCCTTGGTGCTTCCTGCTTTCATAAACTGACCCACAGCTATCTCCATGAAGAAGAGCGGAATCCCGGCCAAGACCATGACAAGCAGGTATGGGATCAAAAACACTCCTCCACCGTTCTTGTAGCACAGGTACGGGAAACGCCACACGTTGCCCAGGCCCACTGCGAAACCCAAGCAGGACATGATGAAGTCCATCTGTCTGGTCCATGTCTCCCTTTGTGGCGGGGTGCCGTCGGGGGGGTCTTCACCTTTCGGGGGGTCTTCTCCGATGGGGATTAGGTGTTCCCTCTCATTTGCCACCGGAACCTCCTCCAAACCACCCTCTTTCTTCATTCTGTTGTTATTCACTGAATTAACTCTTCTCGGACTACTAATAGAATTAAAAGGATTGCTTTCTACCTGTAGATATACCTGCTAACCACTGATTCAGTAAAGAGAATCCATCTTCCGTCTTAAATAACAGCGTGAGGAGTCAGGACATGACTTCACTGGAATCTGTGATGTCACTCTCTTCAGGCCACAGCCACTTTCCAACGCATGAAAAAGTACATGAACCAGAGGCGTATCTACAATAAGGCGAGGACAGGCAGCCGCCAAAATCCATGTACACTGAGGACAAAAACAAGACCTGAGAACTGTTAGTGGACAGCGGATTGGCCATTGCACGTATAGAGCGCGACCCTCAATCACCCATTCGAATGCAAGCATGCCTTTCAGCCTTTGTATCCTACTGTCTGGCAGGTATATCTCTCTAAAACCTTTAGTGCTACTGATTGTGGGAACGACAATTAACACATCTTGCCTGCCCAAAATGAAATTCCTGGAAACGCCACTGACATGAACCCGTGGACTTGCGCCCTCTACCGATCTTGATGTCAGACTTATGTAGAGACGGCGCAACTGACGATATGCACACTGCTGCCATCTTGCCAGCAAGGTGCTAAGGTGCAACTTCCCATTGACACATTCATCCAAACAGAGAAGTCCTTTCTGATGGTATTAAACAACGTCAAACTCACCAACATTGCAGCTGTACGAGTACGAAAAGCTTGAATTATCCTCTTACTATCTGCAAAGTGTTTGTTTCATAAAAATCCACCGTAGACATGTTATGAGCTACTTCCTGTCAAGAAATTCCTTGCAGATGATTATTATTTTTCTAAGTATCAGAGTTTGGAAGCACTCCTTATCTGTAAAGCAACCTCCTGCTGCCTCCTGCATTATGTGCAAATTCAAAACAGGTTGTACGCATGGGCTGTTCAGTGTTGAGTGATGGTCAACGAGCACTTCCAAACTCCAGCACTTGGAAAGAAATCACAGTGAACTGAGTGGTGCAACTCCCCTCTCCCCCTGCCTCTCTCTCTCTCTCTCTCTCTCTCTCTCTCTCTCTCGCGCTCTCATTAGCAGGCAACAGTGCAGCACTATCTCTCTCTGTTTCTGGCACAACAGTGCCACTTTTCCCCCTACTGGTACTCTAAACATAGTAACATAGTAACAGTCTCATAGTAACATAGTCACATACTTCCCATAGTGACATTGCTGTTCCTTGGAGTGGTTGCACCACTCAAAAAATCAGACCTGTCTGAAGCGAGTGGTGCAACAGCACCCCCTATTGGTACTCTAAACATCGGGACATAGGGACAAAGCTGTTCCTTGGAGTAGTTGCACCGCAGAGGTTCATCGTTGGCATCCAGGGAGTGTGTGTGCAAAATTTGGCATCGACCGGGTTAACGGTGCCGGAGATTAGCTGTTCACAGACGGACGGACGGACGGACACACGGACGGACGGACGGACGGACGGACGGAGTGCAAAACATACTCTCTCCCCATGCCTTCGGCCTGGTGGAGACAATGACAAAAAACTCCCATATCTGTTGGGTGAAGTACAACAATGTGCAAACACGGCAGCGAGATTTGTGAGCTGCTGTGACAGGAGAAGGATGTCAAATGGAATACAAGCACCTTAAGGAATACAAACCATATGTGTACACTGTTTATCAAAAGTATAAAACTAACATATTCTATATGGATGTATATTGTATAACTATCTCTGACAGAAAATGCTTTTTATAGTTTCACAAGATAGTATACCCAAAGTGCTAATATAACACAACTCTGTTTACACCTTTATTTAATTCCTATTTATATCCAATATTTATTTGTAAATACATTGTTCTGTTTTGATTGTCTTGTTCCACTTCTGCTTTGGCAATGTAAATGTACGTTTTCTCATGCCAATAAAGCTCCTTTGAATTGAATTGAATTGAGTGAAATGAAATGAAACTAGAAAAAGTGCCCCTCGGGGCACAGGTCTCCACCAGGGCAGGTCAGGTTGTGGCCTCCTGGTGGCGCTATAATAGGCCAATGTGAAAAGGGTGCCATTTCTTCATACGCCTTTGATGGCATTTGGATGATTTGAGGCATTTTGTTCCAAAAATGTGTTTTGCAAAAATCAACCTGTTGGTGGCGCTATAACAGGCCAATGTGAAAAGGGTGGGATATATTCCTCAGCCTAGTAAGAAAATGTGTGAAAGATTTCACGTAAATTGCATGCTGCGTTCATGATTTGAGGCTTTTGTTCAAAACGGGGCAATCTTGCAAACTGTGAAAGCCAATTATAGCCAATTAGGATGGAATATGAAATATCGGACAGATCCGACTTGAGCACATGACCATAGAGATACTGTGTAACGATTTGTGAGATTTTTGGACAGAATCTGGAGGAGTAATATCAAAAAATGTGTTTTACAAAAGTGGGCCTCCTGGTGGCGCTATAAAAGGCAGATGCGGAAAATGCAGGTCAAAGGTTTATCCTTGGCCTCTAGGGAGTGTGCATGGAACGTTTCACGCAGATCGGTGCAGTTTTAGGTAAAACATGTGAAAAGCTGCCTCATGGTGGCGCTATAACAGGCCGTTCTGGAAAATGTGGGGCAGAGGTTCATCGTTGGCATCCAGGGAGTGTGTGTGCAAAGTTTGGCATCGACCAGGTTAACGGTGCCGGAGATTAGCTGTTCACAGACGGACGGAAGGACGGAAGGACGGAAGGACGGACGGACACACACACGGACGGAGTGCAAAACATACTCTCTCCCCATGCCTTCGGCCTGGTGGAGACAATGAAATGAAATCTATATTTACCCAGGGTATCTGGGCTAAGCTCAAGAACTTGTTTCCAGCCAGGCCCTGCTCATAGAACACATTTCATCGTAGTGGTTGATGCCTTGTTCAAGGGCATTTCAGCGGTGGTAATTTTAACGTGTCGGACGGCTGATTCGAACTGGGAACCTTCCGGTATCTAGACCGCGCCGCTATCCGTTCGGCCACCGCTGCCACCGCTGCCACGAGTGGCGACAGCCGCGACACTAGCGTTGACTCCCATTGTAACAATGGAATGCGGATGTGCTCATTCTATCTCAACGGGATAGTTCCAGCCATAGGAGCAATGTTTGGAACTATAGCCCATAGGCACCCGCTTTGCGGCGAGATCAAAGCGTATCGCTACTCTGGGCCCCATGAAGTGAACGGAACGAATCGTTGCAAGTTGTCAGACGTTGTTTCCGATCGGACGTATTTTTATAGCAACACACGGTTTGGATATGGACGCTGAATCTACTCGTGTTCTGCAGTATTTGGCAGAGGTTGAAGATGCTGCAGAAGATGTTCTCTCCAGCAAACAACAAGTAACTATCTGACCGTAACGTTATAATGAATACAGCTTGCTTTTGGCCAACTGATAGCTTTTGACTAACGTGTTATGTTATCGCAGTAAGGTAGCGATAGCCATGTTACCGGTGCTAACTGCTAAGCTAGCTTCTGTTGGCTCCTGTGCCTTAATTTGACTGATTGATTGTCAGTATTTATTAACAGTTTGCAGAATTACAGTACATTTCAAGCACAACTCAACACAAAAACTGTTAACTGTGAGTGGACGACCCAATAAAGCATATACACTTGTTTACAAGAGGGTCCTACTCCTTGTTCAATTCATCAAAACATTTAGAGACTTACAAATAGACACTTCTCAAAGTCAAAGAACAGAACAGGAATTCATCATAGAGGAAAATAAACATATACAGTGAGGGGAAAAAGCCCTTTGAGAGCGTGCTTGGTGCACCCCTGGTCCGGCCCCTGATTCTCCTGTGTTAATATTACACCAGAGTGCTTACATAGTCCCCATCAGGTGGAATGACAAGGAAACTGGTGAACGGTATTTTATTTATTTTAATGGAAATTAGAATAGAACACAAACGTATACGTACACATTCTACAGATGATTGGTTAGAAAATCATCAGTACTAGAGGACGGTCCTGGTAGGATATAAAACCAGCAGTCCTAGAGGTCCTGGTAGTATAGAAAACCAGCAGTACTAGAGCTCCTGGTAGGATATAAAACCAGCAGTCCTAGAGGTCCTGGTAGTATAGAAAACCAGCAGTACTAGAGGTCCTGGTAGGATATAAAACCAGCAGTCCTAGAGGTCCTGGGATAGGAAACCAGCAGTCCAAGAGGTCCTGGTAGTATAGAAAACCAGCAGTCCTAGAGGTCCTGGTAGGATAGAAAACCAGCAGTGCTAGAGGTCCTGGTAGGATAGGAAACCAACAGTACTAGTATGAGGAAGGTCTAAGTGGGTAAAAGCAGGGAAATACAACATATGTATGTGTCATGTCACAATATTATGCTATCCAAAATCCCAGACAATATACTCTCATATCACATACCAATTTAATATAAATTATTATACAATATTGCCCAGGCCTATTCATAATGACCAACTTGCCTGTGGAATTTTCAGATTGTGGATCTAGATCTAAAACGAAACAGGAACAGGGAGGCATTGAATGCATTGCAGAAAGACACAGATTCAGGTGGGTGACCCAGGTTAATTTGCTTTGTCAGCTTGACCTATGCTAGACTATAACTGATGTGTGTTGTTTCTTTCTTTATTTTTTCAGGGAAAGTAAAGGTTTGCTTTGGAAACATGTTTATACAATTTCCTAAACCGAAGGCAAAAGTGATGATCCAGAAAGGTATGAGCTGTCCCAAGTTATAGACCCAGCTTAGTATTTAGAACAGTGGTTCTCAAAAATAGCAGATATAGAATATATCTATATATCAAGTTTGCAGTGCGTCACTTCGTTCCGCACTGCAAACTTGTACATCTACTATTTTTGAAAATATATGAGAAATATCGAAAATGAAGAAAGAAAACAGGTCGGGATACCAATTTAATTATCCAATCAGGATAGAGAACCCATATCAGTCAGGATACAGATTAAATGAGTGAAATAGAAGTAATGACACAAATGGGCAGACAAAATTGGAACTGGAACCCTATAAAAATGAAACCAATAAATGGGTACTCTATTGGCTATTCTTTTGATAACCCGCAGTGGCGCCCTATGGAGACACAAATAGTTTCCTTTGTGTCTCTATAGGTAACCACTGCTGGTCATCAAATTATTGTCTTAGGAAAGTGACAAAAAACTAAACAAATCCATGAATTCAAGTCTCCATCGGGTGAGTAATCAATAGACAAAAATACATGTTTTGGGTGCCTTTTACCCATGAAGACCCATAAATGGGTTAAATAAAGATGTCATTATTAATAATGTTACGGTCCTTAAAACATGTTTTAGAAGTTGTTAGCTGTTCAAGCAGGCTGTTTTCTTGTTTGTATCAGAAACTGCTAATTGCGTTTGTCTGCACACCCATCTCGGCAGGCAGGGAGGCATACTTTGGTTAGACATAGCATTGGTCCGACTGGATTAAGGTTGGTGAGGGGTGCGTTAAAACGACCAGATTAAGGTTGGTGAGGGGTGCGTTAAGGGTTGGGAGAGGGTTAGGTTTACCGTAGGTGTGCTAGGGTGAGGAAAAGGTTTGCGTTAATTATGTTGCTTATACAATTACAACAATCTGTTGTTCATTACAATTGGCCGCTGAGACCTGTTGTTGTGCCTTCAGTGCTAAATTATTATAATTAGAGTATAACTGTAAACCCTGTTGATCTTTGCTTCTTCATTCATAGACCAAGAACAACTAGACAAGGAAATAAATGATCTTCGCAAAGGCCTAAAAGCAAAAGTAAATCATCTCAATGAGATTCAAGGTAAGAGATATACAGTATTAAAAGTGGCTGGCTACGTATTACATAATGTTATAGGAATTTTCAAATATTATTAGAAAATGCTGATTCAGTAATGCCTTGCGAAAAGACACTTTCTAGCTTTGCGAAAAGACACTATCTGTTGCTTGTATGCACCCCATAAAAGGGTCAAATTTTAGAATGTATGCCATTCGGAAAATGCATTGCTCATTTTGTAAACCTAGGTTACATCTGTGTTGGAGTATCTGTGCCAAAATACTAAGTTTCCGAATTTTCCTCTTAAAAATATGATTTCAATAGGCACAATATCGACTCAGAATGTCAAGCGGAAACCGGAAGGTCCCTTGTTCAACTAACAAGACAGGGTTTAACAGCGTGGCATGTCATGTCATTGTGATGTCATATTGACTTCTAATGGAGTTTGCCTACCTTTTAAAAAGTTTTATTGATGCCACCTCCTCATGGCTCCAATAATAAACTAGAAAAAGTGCTCCTCAGAACACGGTTCTCCGCCAGGTCAGGTAGCTTATTGTGGCGATATAACAGGTGTTCTAGAAAACTAGATGTTCAAATCTTGGCATTGGGTATACCGTGTGGATTTATGTATGTTTGCAGGTAAACCAGAGCTCCGAGGCTGCAACCTTTCCCCCCTCTCTGGTGATGAGATCAAAGCTATTAACAGCCTACTGAAGAGATGACATTGTGGCTATGCTCAGACTGGCAGCTAATATCACACTTGGACTATAAAGATTGGAGTCTGAACAGCAACGAAACACATGGAAACAGATTTTTGTGAATTGCATTTGAACCAGATTCGTAAGTGGTGTTTGAAATGTGACTCAAGTCTGAACTGTCGTACAGCAGAGTTGAGTTTCAGTTAATCATTACCTACACCTATGTCCTTACGTTGTTACCACAGCAACCAATGCAGATAAGATTTGGTCACTTGCAATGCAAATAACAGTCGGCCCTATAGATTAGATCAGATTTACCTGAACAAAGCCTAACTGACATGTGATACCTACTTATTGGGTTTTTGGACTCAGAAAGTGCCACAGAATCTCATCAGGAAGTTTTAAAGCATCTTCTGTGTACAGTACTGTTGTGTTGACCAGTTATTGATGGTGGATACTCCCACACAACAGGCATTGATGGCTATGGACAAGTCTCGCTTCTATTTCAGTTTCCCAGTTTGACATATATATATATATAGTCTGTTTTCTTGACTGTTTGTCAAGACCATTAATAAATGCACACCAACATCTCTCTCCCTTCCTGAGATATGACCAATGTAATATTGACTGTAACCTTGAGACATTTTTCTAGGGCAGCCCAGAGATAATTTCTACCAAGTTCCATGAAAATCTGCCACTGTTCTGGAGTTACCTGACATTTGCAGTATTAATGCTGAAAGACTAACTAACCAAAAGTGCTGCCCAAATGACTATTCTGAAATAGGAAGAAGGCGATTACCGTATACTATACAGTCTATCAGCCACAAGATGGCTGATGTCAGATAGGTCTTCTTCGTTCAGTAAATGTATTTAAGCCATATGAAACCACTTTTGTTATTGTATCTATCAATTTCTGTTATACACATGTAAAGTACTATTTTATGTGTTCTCTTTTACATAATTAGAAACAAATGTAGGGTATTAAACACTGACTCAAGTCTTGCTCAGTCTTGCGCACAAAGAGTCAAATACCAGTAGTCAAATGACAGTGATAACTAAGACGGTATTACTATATAAGCGGCATAATAAATATGAATACATGTTTATCCAAGTAATTTAGGAGCAAGTGAATTAATGTCCACTGAGTGGATCCTGATCAGATCTGATTTGGGAGAACTGCAGTATATTTGTAGTAAACACTACGATTTAACATACTGTGAGAGTGTGGTCTGAGTCTGACTAACCAACACCAACTCAGGACATTTCAAATGAAAATGGTGTATAAAGTTGACTAACAGAACCCTAACATTTTTAACATTCACAATTATGGAAAAAATATATATATAAATAATGAGAGAAGAAAAAATAAAACTAATGTCCATACTTTTAGTGGCATGTCCATAACATGTGTACCAGCTGAGCTTAATCAACCAGGCAATGGATGTGGATCCATTTCAAAATGTGACATCAAAGAAGTCTGGAAATAATCTGAACAAGAATTAAGAGGGATTTGTACTCGATATAGGTACAACAAGCAGTGAAATGGTGGGACCTGTTTATACCTGTTTTTAAAGTAACAATACTGATGTAATGAAGTTGAAATAAAATAATAGATGACAGAAATATAATTAAAGTACAGATGGAACAGCAGGTATGATAAACCTCTTAAGACACGTATGTTGATATCTGTAGCAGCAGTGCCAAATGTGCAAAAACAGAAGGCATACAGATATACATCAAAATCACTTGTCTATGCACATTGTGCAAGTAATGTCAATTGGTCACCTGGTACGACCAGGTGACACTTTGCTGACTGGGACTGTCCAGACTTATTTTCCATTTTTTTCAAGTGCTCTCCGAGCCCTCTTTCCGTGCTCTCTGAGCTCTCATTCCGCCTCTATCACGAGCTCCTGTGAACCATTTGGAGAGAGCCAGCTCTGCATCCTTCTGGTTAACTCCTTGACCTTGAGTGACTCCATTGTACTTTAGTGCCCCTAAAAAGAGAAGCCAACTTAGTAATTCTAGCTTGATTTTGCATTATGAAACCTCCAAAAGTTCAAATGTTTTGAATCACTGAGGAATGTGTATGCTTGTGAAAGGAACTCCATTGAATTCACCATGACAATCTAAATCCTACCGAGCGCACAGCCAATTGCTATTGGGTGAAAATTCACATGAATAGAGTACCTGACAGGCTGACAGTAAGGATGCTCAAGGTCTGTAAAAAATATCATTCATGCACACAAAAACAAAAACATTGAGTTTTAAGATCACTAATACCTTGGCCGTTCTTTCAATGTAATACAACTTGGGGATTTCTTTTTACAATACATTTCTCAGTGATTACAAAACTTTCAATGGTATATTAAAGAAACAAGCTAGTGCACATTGGCAAATTTTAAAACGGTGATTTGCCCCCTATAGGCACATGCCAGCTGTATTCTGTAGCATGCACTATACAGTAGTATGCATGTAGCATGCAGCTACATATATACCATATATGACATCAAAAAGTCGCAGGTCTCGGAATTTGTTCTTGCCATGACGTCCAAAAAGGTTGTACTGGATTGCCAATTCATTTGACATGAGGAACGCCATCATTCTTCTAGTTGCATCATCCAGTGTAGTACCCCCTATGTCTCCAAGCATGGCAACCTGAAAGTATAATATAAGTAACAGCAATGAAACGCCACACCAAGTTTTCATTCCACCTTTACCCCACTTAACTCTATTGGTCCCATTCCACAATTCAGCATCTTTTTTTTAATGTTTTTTTTTGTGGCTTTCGCCTTTATTTTATATTTTTTATGGGGGGACAGACAGTAGGCTGACAGGAAATGGGGGGATGACATGCAGTAAAGGCCGTCGGGATCGGGAGTCGAACCCGCGGCACACTGCCAGACTGGATTACCAGCCAAGGTGCCTGGACCATTGAGCCATGGCCCATTCAGCACTTTATTATTGATTAAGCTACCCTGCTATTCTTTCACAAGTCCACTCATCTCCCTCCAGCCCTCTGCCATCCTCACCCTTTAATACCTCCCAAGAGGTCCCGCCTTAGCACTGCCCTGCCCACTACCGGCTCCATTCTCCACCCTCTCGGATGTCAAGCAAAGTAACTCTTGAGGGGTATCCTTCTCTGCATGCACACACAAAGGGGAAGATCCTAACAGACCAGCAAAGTACAAAAACGTAAAGTGAATAAGTTATTTGAAGTGAACATACAACTCCAGACATGAACTTTGAGTCACACAGCTTCTCATTCATGGATTGTACATCTTGGATTGTGGTCAGTGGGAACTCTGCTCCTTCGGGTGGCTCCAGCGACGGCGCCACAACCTCTCTTTGCTTCATCAGGGCATTTAACATTTGACTATGTACCTTCTGGGTGTCCTTCACTTCCTCCAGGAGAGTTATCAATTTGATCAACAAATTCTCTCCCATGCCATGTGGGTCTGCACTGGGGATGTACCTCACACCCGGGGTACCGTGGTGGCTCATTGTTGGGGACGTACTGGGGCTGTCCATTATATTGTATACTGCAGACTCCAACTCTTCTTTTGGAGTCCCAAGAATCTGTTTGTCTGTTTCAAATGCAACCAAGTCCTGCAAGTGCTCTGCAACACTGGCATTAATGCGTCTTCGTTTGGACCGAGAGCTATCACCATAGTCTTCCATTTTCCCACAATCTGCAACAAAGATTTTGACACATGAGACATGTTTTACTTGATTACATACTACCTATAGATTATTATTAGATTAGCCAAATGGCTTCTATATGCTATTTGACATTATTACTTTTGATAGATTATTGGTTAATTAGATGAGTGGGCAGTGGGCACCAAGGACACGCCTCTCCAGGCCTGATTGGGAAAGGGTAGTCACCTTGGTGCACAGACTGTTTTTACCAGGTGTAGTTGATTAGTTTGTAGTTTTTGCCGCCTACTTTTAGTTACATATTTGTATATGTATCTTTAATGTAATACATAAATAAGAGTCTCTCAACCAACCACTATCAAGAAGGGACAAAAAGTTTTGTTTTGGTTAAACCCAGCTGCCTTTTTTGGAGTACATGAAGGAAGAAAAAGAACAAAGGCTCCAGGTATTAAAGACAAGACAATGTCATGCTATTGCTACTCAATGAACTTTGCTAAATATCGACATGTGCAATACAATGTGTTCACGTTTTAAATACCGTAGGCATTTAGCTCATGTGTTTTCTGTTAGTGTTGGGCTACTGTGTTTCTGTTTACTCGAAGAGCTGGGGGAACCCGTCCCAGCACCATGGTCGCTTGGTTAGGACCGAGCAGACTCGAGACCTTATATATATACTCTATGCTCGAGACTCGATCCTGTTCTATCAGAAATTCATCCAGCCACACATTCCATCAGGTCGCCCCCAAAAAATAGCAAAGATCGCGAGGTCTTGTGAGTGAGCTTGCAAAGATCGGCTATTTTTGGCGAAAATATAAAGTGTAGACTGAGGTAAGAACAGAGTGGTCCATATCAGAACCAACTGGTAAACTCCAACAAACGTTGTTTGAAACAAATACCACTTGCAGCACATTGAATGTAGACGAGACTTTTTCTTTTGATCTCAGAGCATGTTTAAAAATGCTTATTTAGCTGCTCAGCCTCTCGCCACGGACAAATAGCCTAGCTTACTACACATAATGTCACAATACAACACTTACCTTGTGCTTTTCAAAGCGCCCAGAATGAAGCAATGGGTGTTAATTTCCCAGCAGACAAAGACAGTACCGGTAGAGTGAGTCTTAAGTGTAGCCTATTTTTCTTTATATGCTTATAATAATAATATCGGGTCGGTTTGTCGTCGGGGTTTTGTTAATATGCCGGTTGGCTTGGCACTGTTGACAGGCATCCATAGTCGATGCATTACTGCCATCTACTGGATTGTGATATATCATCTTCACAATGCAAACTACATATACATCTTTATCCTGTCAGATTCCCCTGAATTTACACGGCACAAGCGATGCATTACCGCCATGTACTGGATTGTGATATCATTCACAATTCAAACTTGGCTTTCCATTGCCAATGTGATCCCAGTCATGACAGTATTCTCATTTAACCCAGATAGTTGTCTGACTTGGTGTCAGTAATGTTCAAGAATCACCTGGCTGCATCCGATACCATCTTTATCCTTTCTGATTCCCCTGTATTTAGACGGCACAGTTTATAACCATGAATGAATTCCAGAAATTGCCTCTTGTCCATGCATATATTTTAATGTAATATTTCAATCGGCTCCCTTTCCTTTTGTACTGCAACCCTTATATTGCCCCTTCCAGTCTCTTCACAGCTTCAGCATAAATTAGTCTGAAGTATTTATTAACTGTTTGCAGAATTACAGTACATTTCAAGCCCAACTCAATGCAAAAACTGTTAACTGTGAGTGGATGACACCATAAAGCATTACACTTGTTTACAAGAAAGCAAAGCAAAGCAAAGCAAAGTTCTTTGTTTACCCAGGGTGAATGGACTAAGCTGGAGATGCTTGTTTACAGCCAGACCCTGCTCATAGAACATTTCATGGTAGGGGTTCAATGCCTTGCTCAAGGGCACTTCAGCGGTGGTAATTTTAACGTGCCGGTCCGGGGATTCGAACTGGCGACCTTCCGATAACAAGACCGCTCCGCAAACCGTTCGGCCACCGCTAAAGAGGGTCCACCGTTTTCAATAAGCCTATCTCACAGAATTTCCCCGCCCCCCTTAATACGCCCCCTTTTGGGGTTAGTGGTGATAGCGTGACGTCACTCCATAGACGCTACATGTTAACAGAGGTAATTTAAGAAGTCTACAACTTTTGTTTTCTCAAGGTAAGGTTTGTTCTATCTGTTCGAGCTGATTTACCATCTTGTTTGCTTCATAATAATATTGGTCTGTCACATTTTTACATTAGAAAATGTACTTAGATTCTCCAGAGAAAAAAACGTGTAAATGCTAATGTTAAATGACACCACTATTTACCGGAAGTGGGCGTGGAAAGCGGGCTGTGAGATAGGCCTATTCATCATAATTTAGAGACGTACAAATATACACTTCTATACTCCTGTGCTGATCCTGCATAATGATTTCTTGTTGTAGTAACCCACTCACCTGTAACCCACATTTAAGCTGTAAGGGGTCCATATTGACATGCTGGCTGGTGCCTAGCCCCTTTCGGGACCCATATACCGTTTCTGAAGTTTGGCCCACGGTAGGGTCCCTGAGTAGTTATTCCACTCTCCATGGGAGACAGATGTACATAGCCTCCGTTCACGCCGTGCTGTGCTCCGCTTGAGTGTTGGTGAGATGTTTCAAAGATGCATAAAATGGCTATAGGAGACCGCCGCAACGTGTATGAAATGGCATTAAGCGCTGATGCCGTTAAGTATATATATATATTTTTTTAAAGTTTTGGCTGCTCTGAAATTCTCTCTTTCTCACTTCCCATGTCCCGCCTCCCACGGCACAACAGCATTATAAACATCCTGCATGTACGCGGTCGGCCAATCAGAGGCAGTAACTAGGACGCGCAGCTAGCCAGTCTCGGTTATAGCCATAGATATTATAAAAAATAATGCCTCACTGGCCGTTGCAGTTGGAGCGACGTGTATCCCAAAGGTGGAAGTGCAGTGCTTTTTTTTTAATCTTTATCTTTCTCTAATCTTTATAACAGTCATGACAATACATTACAATACAAAACAAGACAAAAACATACAACAAAGTTATTAATACAACATCAGAGCCAGGGGGGATTAGATTACTAACGGAAAACATTAAAGAGTGAACACAAAGCAACAGTTCTCCGCAGCTTTCTTATTTAGAAGTGCTGAAGGCATTTGCTGAATCACAGCGCGTCTTTTCCGGGACTTATGTTACGCATGCGAAAGCTGCTCATTGAAGGCAAATGCTTTGCAAGGAATCTTGGGAAGATTGTGCCTTCAATTGTGACACGCGCCTCAGAACCGGAAAGGGCGTCTACGTTTATATGTCTATGGTTATAGCTCTATGGTCTCGGTGCGGGAGGCGGTACAATGGGAAGTCAAGGAAGTGAGGAAGAGAGAATTTCAGAGCAGCCAAAACTTCTAAAAAATACTTAAAAATACTTAACGACATCAGCGCTTAATGCCATTTCATACACGTTGTGGCGGTCTCCTATAGCCGTTTTATGCATCTTTGAAACATCTCACCGACACTCAAGTGGAGCGCAGCACGGCGTGAACGGAGGCTATGTACATCTGTCTCCCATGGAGAGTGGAATAACTACTCAGGGACCCTACCGTGAGCCAAACTTCAGAAACGGTAAGGGTCCCGAAAGGGGCTAGCTGGTGCCCTGCTGTATTTCACAAAGCCATTGTGTTCTGTCAGTCCATGCTCTCCTAGACTCCTGCTGCTATACGCCTAAATCTTAAAAGAATAAAGGCCTGATATTCTACTACTACTACTACTACTACATTATAAACTTACATGCCTATAATTGGAACTATGCACCCCTTAATCTCCCCATCAACATGCAGATTTGTATTTAGCGGTCAAACCAGATTCACTTTTTTTGTTGTAGCCTAATTACAAAACGTATACATTGAATTGAAAACAAACAACCAAATAAGCTACAATTTTGTTTTGTGAACATGGCAACCTTAAAATAGCCCAAATCCTAGTTAAAATACGACTTGTCTTTTCCATGACCAGCAGTGGAAGTAATTTACACTCCCTAAATTGTATTACGTTCTGAGCTACATTTGCACCTTGATTTCAAATTGTTGACTGGAGGTGGTTTCTACTACACATGACGTCATGAAGGGTGTTTAGCTGAACAGCAGATGTGGAACTGTCCACTTGACCTGCCCAACCAACACGAACGTAGCTGTCATGCAACCGATATATTTGGCAATAGCAGTAACAATAGGTGAGTGAGTCTGACTTAAATTAATTGCATGGTCTGATATTCTACTGTTAGTTATGAATACAACATTAAAATGCATTAACAAATTTCTCATGTTTAGTGAGCTTGATGAATTTAGCAGAAGAAAACATACCGCTAACTGTAACGTTTGGATCTCATCATGACTGAATTGCCTATAGTGACAAGCGGTTTTCATGAAACCTGCAGATTTTAGTTACACACTTATAACTTAACTCATGTTTTGTAACCCAAAAGGTATTTTTTGTCTTTATTTTGAGTCACAGTTTCATTATCCTATTTCAGGAACTATTCATCAGATAATGAGCATCAAGATTTCATCTCATCCTTCAGACTGCTTGGCTCTGACAGATACCTGTATATCAGACTTCTGCAGCAGTGAACATGCATTTTCCAGTGGTACATGTGATGTCAAAGGTAAAAGTCACATTTATCATTTTTAAACAATGCTGTAGAGAATGTTCTATTGTCTAGTGACGGCAATGATGTCTTGGGACACAAAGCTAACAAGGCATTTCAATTCAATTGCACTTCTTGGAATATGGTTGAAATCTAATACTGAGGCAACCGCCTGGAGCATGGTCTGTGGCAAGTGGCAACCAAATCAATAATGATGAAGGGCCTTCACCTGTCTTCGGTTGCTGAGGGAACAGTAAAAAAGGAAGCTTATTGTATATTTGATGTCTATTTTTAATTTTAAATTTCCCTCATTTTTCACTCAACATAATGTTATGATAAACCATAGAGGTAGGTATTGGATGGAGCCCGCACACCACAGGTATAAGAAAGACGTTCTTTATTGAAAATTCTGACGAATGTCAGAATTTTCTGAAGTTTCTTTAGCCCAGCACCCAGCCTGTCGATGTGCGTATTCTACGTCCGCTCATGATAAACCATAGAACCAAGCCTTTAACTGCATGTAGAAAACACCTGCTGTATAGAAAAGACCTTGCTTGCTTATGTAAAAAGAAATCCTGTTTTTCTGCCTCCCTCTTTGTATATGTTACACAAGATGAAGCGTGCCAAATAAAAGGCTCAAAGGCGTGTAATGTGAGCGTACAGTCCATATTGGAAAGATTTCCGTCACTGCACGGCTGTATGTGTGCCTGGGAGGAGCGGCTTTGTGCCTTTCTGCAACTGCTTAACACACAATGCCACCAAACACCAGGTGCAGTATTCTCACTATACTCAATGATAAGCATTAATGGCTAAAATTACATATTTGTTCACTAAACAAACTCTGAATGCTCCGATACATTTTGGGTGTCCGGCACAATAGACGGGCTGTAATAGATATTTTGTAGATAAGTCCCACAATCATGTGAATATCTCCAAACATTTGTTTTAATCATCTTTGCTATTATGTGTACAGTTCCTCAACAAAACAAAGGTGCCCCACTGATGGACTGGCAAACTAGCGATCTAATAGAATATGGTAATTATTTTGTCAATGATTGAAATGAACTACTATCAAAAGGTTTTTTGTGTGTGCTCTAAAGCTGAGCTCATAATTATTATTGTTATTATTATTATTTATTTTTCAGTATATGACAACACTGGATCCTGCTCAAAACGAGTGACAGTCTGCATCAGTGACCACATTTGCAACAAGTATCTGGTACCTCTCGTAGATGCATGTGCACCAGAGCAGTGCGACAGCACCCGCTGCCGGCAGGTATCTCAACACTTCTATGGCGGCATGCCCAGCAATGTGGCAGAGATGCTCGTCATGTGTGATTGTGAGCCGTGGGATCAAGCCTGTGTGCATTTCAAGAGTATTCTGCACAGTGGCATGTGTGGAGGTGAGGCCTGGACCTGCCTGGATGCGCTCAACCACTGCCTGGGGAATTGGAACTGCAGGTATCAAGCTATAGTCTCCATCTTCATATTTGATTCTACATGATGTACCGGTAATCTGACTACAACATCTTCTAATACAGTTTCACTTTTAGTTTATCCCCAGTAATGTCCCTAATGGGAAACAAGTGTGCTGTGTTATGACTCGGTGGTCTAACTTGAACATCCTATAATTAAACATCACAGCCGATCATTGTCATGCTCCATAAGCTAATGAGATTTTATAACAATCTCATTTTGATTGATTGAATACTTAGCCAAAAGTGTAGTCCTTGCCCTGAAGAAGTGTTTATTAATTTATATTCAGGAATGAATGAAGCAAAACTAGTGATCAACAGACATAGGCTATATGTAGCATACATGCCAACAACAGTTTATAGAAATGTTCCTACTGTCTGCCATCACCACTGCCAGCTGAATGTTCGCCTATCATAACATGCCCAGAATAGGGTCGCTAGGGTTTAAGAGGTTCAATTATTTATACAGTACATATTTTCCTGATTTTACCCATAAGATGTTTTCTTCAACTTCACAGGGAGCTGTTAAAAACATACCAGGCCAAATGCTGGCATGATGACTATCCGCAGTGCAGTGACATTGATGAATGTGTCAGTCAAATGGATCCAGTTCTTATCCATGGTGCAGATGTTGAATGTAGAAAGGCCTTTGTGGCCACCATGGGCACAGAGCTTCAGTATCCTTGTACATGCAATGGACTGTACAATAATGATGAACAGAGGTGCAAAATACTTCATGACGTACTCCATAATCGGTCACACTTCAGTGAGTACAATTTTAGTTTGACTCTGCTAGCCTTATTTATTTATTGAATTCTAATGAATGGCAAAAATGGCTGTAAGCTCTGAAAATTTTGAAATCTTGTAACAGTTCTTTCTGATGAAGCGACAGCCGTTTTCATGATGTTGGGAACTTCCTGTTAGCTCTTTTTCCTGTTCCTTTCAGTGATACTTTGGAGACGGATGAACACTCCTTATGAGCTGTCGGAAATGAATGAATCAGAGGAAGGTCACAGGTGGATAACCAGTAAGTGTCCATTTGGACTACAGAATTATAAACTTTATTACATGTCGCAGTCAGTATACAGTATATACACACATACAGTGGCTTTCTGTATTTTACTGCTTGTTCTTTCAGATCAGTTACTATATGTGTTTTCATACGTGATACTTGTTGGAGTTGTTCTTCTAGTGACCATCATCGTTTTATATAAAGTTGGGTAAGTACATAAAGACACTAATAAATGATAATATGTATTATAATTCAGTGATACACATAAAACATTTTTTTCCACCCATAGGATGAGAGGAAGGGATAACACAAAGTTTCAGTCTCCTGAAAAAGCATCTATCCATCCATCCATCCATCTTCATCCACTTATTCGGAGTAGAGTCGCAGAAGTAGCAGTTCCACTCGAGAATCCAAGGCTACCCTTTCCCTGGCCACATTAGCATGTAGCTCTGACTGGGGGAACCCAAGGCGTTTTGAGGCCAGCGTGGAGAGATGATCCCCCACCTGGTCCCCGGGCTGCCCCATGGCCTCTTTCCAGCTGGGTGCGTCTGGAAAACTTCCCTGGGACTCATCCTTAATCCTTACTTACTACCCCATATCACCTCAATTGTTTCCTTTTTGCGCAAAGGCAGTGGCTCTACTCTGAGTCCCTTCCAGATGGCTGAGCTTCTCATCCAAACCCTAAGGGAGATTCCAGCCACGCTCCTGAGAAAACCTTTTTCAGCTGCTTTTATCCACGATCTTTTTCTGTTAGTCACATTTCAAGACAAATCACACCCGTGTGAAGTGAAGGGCGCTCTTATCATCATACATCATCTCATACTGGCCAATCAGAATGCCTGTTGCCTGTGATTGGTTAGCTGATTTGCTTGTTTACATATGACGTAAAATTTCCCTTCAATGGCGTTTAATGTTTTGATGTTTAATTTGCGTCATATTTAGCGGAATTTTGACCTAATTTCTCTGTTCATTGTCAATGGCAAATCTTGAGACGTGTGGGGACAGGATTTAGCGGACATTTGACCTGAATTCCCCTTTCATTGTCAATGGCAAATCTTGCCATTGACAATTGGCAGACGAGCCGACAGACGAGCCGATTTGCTCGTCTACATATGACGTAAATTTTCCCTTCATTGTCAATGGCATTTAATGTTTGTTGCCAGAAATTTATGTCATATTTGAAGGGCATATGACCTAATTTCTACTTTAATTGTCAATGGCAAATATGAGACGTGTGAGGTCAAAAGCTGTATATAGGAGGGGCTAGCGCCCCTCAAAAAACAACTGTGATGTAATTCTCTATAGCCTAATGTGTAGTTTATAAAGAAAAATCTGTGTTATTTAGATTTTTATATCATGATCTAAATTGGGCATGAAACTAACAAAAGAGAACCAATGTGAGAACCACTGTGTTATTGCACACTTTTTGTCCTGTGATTAATGTCAATGTGTTTTTTCATAATCTTCACTGGCTCCATGAGTTACATTTGAAGTCATTAAAAGACAATAGCAATGAGTTTGATTGGATATGTGCTCAGTTGAATTTTCAATGTTATTGGCAACACACCAGGTCTGAGCCAAATACTCCCTTTAGTCAAGAATAAGTTTCTGTGATTTGTTTAATTTTTGTGAAACAATGTTCTGTTTGTATATTTTTCACTCTAATATATCATTAAACTAGTATTTAATTATACTCTTTCCCCCTGCACAGAACTTTCTTACCTTTATTTCATGCTTTCACTGCCTGTCTTGGCATACTGTAACAGAAAAACTATTATTACTAATATATACCTCCCAAAAGGATAGTTTTCTTGGACTAAAAATACATTTTACCACAATGACTTTAGACTTAAAACATTCAGATTTATTGTCAAAACAGATTAAGAGCTTAGCCCCTTTCAACTTGCCATACCCTATTTTTGCTATAGCCAATAGGCAAAAATAAAGATGTTCAAAATGGCAGATGTACAAGCTTGCATGTCCAACAAAAGCAAAGGATATGCAGGGGAACAACTCAAAACGCGTCATTAATTCTCATATGGAGGCCAGACACGCATGATCACATTGTGATGTGATGGGTTGTGAGCCTGAAATATGGCTTGTTTAAAGGTGCTTTAAGTGATATATTATTTTACTAAAATACATGTTAAACGGCTATATTTCTATAGAAATAGTGTCTGTTTACTAAAGAGCTGGAGACGGGGAGAACCCTGTTACTAAAACACTATATATAGGGTTGTCTCGATCGGATTGGGTGATTGGAAATCGGCTCCGATCACATGATTTTCAAAAGATATGAATCGGGGATAAAAGATCGGATTTGTATAAGTATAAGCAATGATATTTTGAAAAACCGCTGTGTTTATGGACTATGGTGGTAGTTTTCCTTCTGGTCCCAGTCAGAGATCATCAAACAAAGACTAGTCACACTCGGCGTGAAAGACACCTATGATGAAAACAAGGAAATGCAACCCCCGCTATGCATGATGGCATAGGTGTCTGTAGTACTCTCTCTGAATGACAGAGATACTCTTTAAGAGTTTTAACTTGACTTCAGTTCTAGAAGCTGTAGAACGTTTTTCACTCCTAATTAACCAATACATCATTATTTTGCTATGATTCCATGCTTTCATAGAAAGAAAAAAAGACAGTCATTCTAATAAAAGTATAGTCACATTTTGCCTTTCAATAATTGAAAGGCAACACAACAGACTAGACTAGAGTGACATACATTAGGATATTTGCTATTGTGATATATATATATATATATATATATATATATCACAATGTTCAGAGCTATGAACTATAGCCCCATGAGCTGAGTAAGGAATGCTATATAGAGTCTGGAACTATAGCCCCATGAGCTATGAACTATAGCCCCATGAGCTGAGTAAGGAATGCTATATAGAGTCTGGAACTACAGCCCCCATGAGCTGAGTAAGGAATGCTATATAGAGTCTGGAACTATAGCCTCATGAGCTATGAACTATAGCCCCATGAGCTATGAACTATAGCCCCATGAGCTGAGTAAGGAATGCTATATAGAGTCTGGAACTATAGCCCCATGAGCTATGAACTATAGCCCCATGAGCTATGAACTATATGAACTATAGCCCCATGAGCTATGAACTATAGCCCCATGAGCTGAGTAAGGAATGCTATATAGAGTCTGGAACTATAGCCCCATGAGCTATGAACTATAGCCCCATGAGCTATGAACTATAGCCCCATGTGCTATGAACTATAGCCCCATGAGCTATGAACTATAGCCCCATGAGCTATGAACTATAGCCCCATGAGCTATGAACTATAGCCCCATGAGCTGAGTAAGGAATGCTATATAGAGTCTGGAACTATAGCCCCATGAGCTATGAACTATAGCCCCATGAGCTATGAACTATAGCCCCATGAGCTGAGTAAGGAATGCTATATAGAGTCTGGAACTATAGCCCCATGAGCTATGAACTATAGCCCCATGAGCTATGAACTATAGCCCCATGAGCTATGAACTATAGCCCCATGAGCTATGAACTATAGCCCCATGAGTATGTGTAATGATATAGTAACTGCATCAAAGAAAAAGAGGGGTCTAATTACTTTCCCATTCAATATCTCTACACTTGGTCTATTGATGTGTGTATTCTGTGTTCATGTCAAGGTACGGGTTTGTCCATATGTGTTCAAATATGCTCTATGTATAAAAAAAACCTGCACTATCCACATGTATTACCCAGATTTAATTTCTTTGATAAATAGTTACTGTATCGATTTTAAATCATTGTATCGTATTGTATCGTAGAGATCATGAACCAATATAGTCCATGTATTGTGATACGTATAGTATCGCTGTTGAAATTTATCATTACACCCCTAATGCCAATGGTTACTACAACAATTCAGAGCTTTTGTTGTGAAAAAGAAACAAAATAGAAATCATATATCACCTATAAGTGACCAGAGCCAGGATAATAATGATAATAAAAAAACAACCTTGTTAGCAGTCTCCTTGTACAAATACAGACTTAATTAAGTGCATTTCTCAAAAGCTTTTTAATGGCAGTTGATTAGGAGGAAGTGTTTACTCATACAGTCCCAAGTTTGCTTTCTGCAGTAACTACTAACAAACACTGGTCATTCACCTTCTTTTTCATTATCTCATAACATGTACAGTATGATTATACTGTAGTTAAAGGGATAATGTACTACGCAATATTAGGTAAAATAACTACCACATTGACTGTTACTGCCCCCTAAAGGTTAGCTTTGAGATTACCATCTATTAGTAGGCTACTTCAATGGTATTATGGTACTGACTGATGCATCAACAGAATTGAACATTAAGTACACATTATGTTTATTAACAGTATATTACTATATGTAAACATAGGATAAAGAGGAGAGGACAGCAATGTTTAGCATTCTACTGCCATGCTATTATATTAGAGAAAAATATAAATATATGAACTATGTACAATATGCAGTATTAGTAAATAATGTAATATATAGAATATGATAATATATCCAATATAGGTACATAAATAAACACATTTGTATATGTACAGAGTTTAGTAGCATACTACATTTTGTTTGGCACTTATTTGTGTGTGTGTGTGTGTGTGTGTGTGTGTGTGTGTGTGTGTGTGTGTGTGTGTGTGTGTGTGTGTGTGTGTGTGTGTGTGTGTGTGTGTGTGTGTGTGTGTGTGTGTGTGTGTGTGTGTGTGTGTGTGTGTGTGTGTGTTGTCAACCAATCTGTAGGCAGACTCGTCCCCATTGGAGATTGGACCAGTGAGGGTTGTCACCTGCAAACTTGGACATTTTGTAAAATGCTTCTAAATTGACAAAGGCAATACATATATATAACATAGGCATCAAATCTATATGCAGCAACAATAGCAAAATAAAGTAGTCAGGTATTTCTCCTTTTGAGTTACAATGATCTGCTTCTTGCTTGAGCAACCTTGGAGTTGGTCTTGCGGTTTAAAGCTTTGCAGATGAAGTCGCCGGCCTCAATCACTTTAGAAAGGTCCACTCCCTGTAATGAATCAGTAATGACTTTCAGCAAGTAAACCTTCGCTACTTAAAGGACCACTTCACCACTTTTCAACCTATCTTCATATAATAGGTCCTCACTAATAATCATGATAAAATGGCACAATTTTTGAGGGGCGCTAGTCAAATGCCATTGACTATATACAGGTTTAATGTTTGTTTTTAGTTCAATGTTTGTTTTAAAAACGCCATTGATAATGAAGGGAAACTTTACGTCATCTTGTCCCTAACACAAACATTAAATGCCATTAACAATAAAGTGAAAGTAATAAAGTAAAGTTTGTGTTGGCACCGTTTGTTTTATATCACCTAATCAACATGAGTTAGACTTTAATATATTAGCGCCCCTCACTTCACACGGGTGTGATTTCTTTTCTACTCAGTCTGTGTCTCATAGGAGGGCTGTGTGCAGTTCGGAATCCCGTCCACCAGTGACATCATCGATGGGGAATCCAAGCTAATAGAAACTGCAGGCGTTCTAGTCCTGAAAAGTTGCAATGCGAAAATGGAAGCCATCGTTCTCACGATAATACAAATCTAAACATTTTGTAAAAAGTCTTCCTAACGATGATGTCACTGGTGGACAGGGTTCTGAACTTCTTAGCCCACAGCCCTCCTATGAGACACAGACTGAGTAGAAATAAATGGTGCCATTTTATCATGGTTATTAGTGAGGACCTATATGAAGATTGGTTGAAAAGTGGTGAAGTCGTCCTTTAAAGATGTAATTCTCTGTATTAGCTCCAATATGTTCCCTGAGGGAACATATTGGGGCTACCTCTGTATTTGCGATTTCCAAAAAGTAATTTTGCTTGTTTGTAATTAGTGATGAGACCTGTGGAAAACTATTTGGAATTTGCAACTGGACTGGCTGGAATGGCAGAAAAATTGTAGGCTTTCAGTCAAAAAAGAATATGGCTTTGTGGGCTTGTAGATCTGGCTTTGTGTGATCGGCTTTTTTCGCTGTTTGTCATACGAGATAGTTGACATGTCTCAATGTCTGTGCATCCGTGTGTTTTTTGATTGATTGATTGATTTATTAACAGTTTGCAGAATTACAGTACATTTCAAGTACAACTCAATACAAAAACCGTTAACAGTGAGTGGACGACACCATAAAGCATTACACTTGTTTATAGGGCCCACCATTTTCAATTCATCAAAACATTTAGAGACGTACAAATATACACAACTATATAGTCAAAAATAAATCATCATAGGAGGTAAAAAGGGAAAATAAATATATACAGTGTGCGAGCACATCTAGCAGTGGTTCTCAACCTTTTCAGTTCACGACCAGCCAACATAATCATATTTCAACTGGGGACCCCCCAAAATAATATTTGAATTGGGGACCCCCAAAATAATCATATTTGAACTAGTAGGGAGGGAGGCCGGAGGCGGACCCTGACAAGCATTTGAAATCGTAGGAGTTGAGGCATTTAGTGTGATTTAGTGCGACGGCTACAATTCGAAACTGGCCCCTGTAAATTAAGTCTGTCCCCCCCCACCACCCCTTTCTCCCCATACTGCACATGTTTTTCCCTTTTTACTTTCTCTATATGATGATTTCCTTTTTTTATATAGATGTATATATTTGTACGTCTTTAAATGTTCTGATGAATTGAATTGAAAAAGGGGGACCCTGTTGTAAACAAGTGTTAGTGCTTAATCATGGTTCGTCCACAAACAGTTTTTGTATTGACTTGTGCTTTCGTTTGAAATGTACCCATTCTGCATAATGTGAAATACAAAAATCAATCAATCAATCAATCAAAACTTGGTTCAACTTCAACAGATACATTTTGTGAGCTCTGAAATCTGTGAGCTTGTAGATCTGCTATTTTCAAACAATGTTGCCCCTTTCTTATACTGTTTGACCAATGTTTGACCAGATTTTATAATATCCGTATCCGTATTTATTGTAATTTCATGGTTAACTGGGGACACCCCTTAAAATCAGACCCACCTCTAGAGAATGTGAGAAGGCGCTCCAAGTAAAGGTTAACCACCAGCAGGGGGCACAATTGTAAAGCAAATTGTCAAGATGACAGTAGGACACAAGCTTACAGCAGCAAACCACTGATATTAAAAATAATTATTTAAATTTATATTATATTTGAAGGATGGCAATGTACACAAGTAGGCCTATCTCATGACTTCCAGAAGTCAGGTGAATGTGACTTCTGTCACATGTCACTATTTTTTGTGTCCAGTATCACTAAGCCAGCAGCAGCACAAAACCACAGTTCCATGTGACAGAGGGGTCAAAGGTGAACGAAAGTTGCGTTGAAATTGGTCATCGATACAAATTATTCTAGTTTTGTGGATTCATTTCTTTTTAATTCGTGGCCCCCAGTGCCACCCACCAAATGTCCGGAACTACTTAAAATTCACCAAAACCAGACCAGAAAACTCCCACCACGGGACTCAGGCAATCAATTTAAACCTTTGCAACCACTATATTAATGGCAAGTATTTCCTACAGCAAGTATTTTGTACAGCTTTAAGTCCATAAATCTGAACTAACCCTCTAAGGACCTACTTTACTTTGTCACGAATAGCGGAAAAAATTGCCGATTTAAAGTTCAGAATGTATCACATTACGATGTGTAGATCATAGATCTTGTAGATCTGTTATTTCTGCTCTTTTTGAAAGGTGTTTTTTCTGCGCGTGCCCAAATTTGGGACCCCATCAGGTTTTAAAGTGGTCAACATGCAAATTTATTGTGAACACTTACAGTTTCAATGTCCATGCCGTGGAGCATGTAGAGAACATCCTCTGTTGAAACATTGCCAGATGAACCCTGAGCATACGGGCATCCACCCAGACCCGCTACCGAGGAATCTACCACACAAACCCCCATCTGCACAGAAACACAAGAGAGACATTCAGCACCTACACGCAGCCTTAACCCCAGGTAAAATCCCAGAACAATGACCCTTTTTCTATTTGATTGTTCTGTTTGGCACACTGAACCTTTGCCAGGGCTGGAGACCATGTTTTACAGCTGTTTAGGAGAACTGTTGGCTTGTGTCTTGAATATATGAGTGGGCACAAAATGTTCCCCGCAATGAATATGGCTTACTCATCCTCTTTGTCATTTTAAACCCCCATAATTATGGCCTTGTTCAGAAGAGAGGAACATAATAAATGTTGAACAGGACAAGTCATATGTTTCTGATTCTTGGATGCTCATGTTTTTACTATCTACATTTCCCTTAATGATGTGGATTCACTTTCATGGCACTTAATTCAGGGACTTTTCATGTGTTATACACAGTCTTATCATACAATTATTGTACATGATGGTTCAGAGCCTTTTCTTTGAACCTTTTAGATACATTTACATATGTAACTCGTTATTTCACTGTTTAATTTGTCCACTGCGACAACTGGACCACCTCAGGCTCAGATGGTCTATGTCTTGCATCATGTTCCGATTCTCTACCAGTCGCCATGTGTAAATATAACACCCATGAAGATTTAGTTTGGATTTTTATTTTTGTTGACAAGATTTTAGTTTTGGTTTATGGCTTGCCCACAGTCAAAGTAAGTCATATTTCTCAGTTTTGTGGGAAAATGTATTTTCCCTGACTACAATACCAAGTGTCTGGCTTCCATATGAGAATTAATGATGCGTTGTGAGTTGTTCCCCTGCATATCCTTTGCTTTTGTTGGACAGTTTTACCAAAACTGAAAAACTTTTTCTTTGTGGACACGAAATATATATATAAGTAGCCTATGAAAAATATACTGTATGATCAATAAGAAGTGAGTTATCTACATTTCACCTGTTATGATAATAGAAAACTATTGCTGTACATGTCATACCATATTTCATGGCAAATAAATGAAGGATACAGTATTTTAATATTCTAAAGAATCATTATTTATATTAAACCTTTATTATTCTCCAAGAGAATATAGGTTTCAGCATCAGAGATAAAAGTAAAGTTACTACTATGTGGATCCTTATATAATTATATATATAACCCACGATCCTGTGGATCGTGGGTCTCTCTTATATAATTCAACAGCTACAAGCATAACCTTTGTCTTCACAGCAACACAGGTCAAGATATCAGGATGTTTTCCATATGTCCCTGGGACTGTCGAGAGAATATTAAAGATGTTTTCCAGCTTTCATGGCACAGCCAAATGTCAGGGGATCCCACAGTGAGACTAAATGAACACAGCGATCCTGACCTCCAAGTGGCATCAGGTCAGGTCACCTCAACGTGGAGTCATGCAGGGTTTTTTCCCCCTCGGGGACCAAACAAGGCAAACAAAATTATTAGAAACTCTGTAGCGCTTTTTGAACAATGCTCCTAATTGGTGCCTTCTCTTCCAGACAAGGCTGTACTTCTTTAAGGGGCTGTCTGAGCCAGCTATAATTACTGTTTGTGTTGGCAGGGGTAGAAGAGGTGGAGGGAGGGGAGAGGGGGGGGGGGGGGGGGGGGTGCTAGAAGGAGGGAGGGGGATCCACTCCGGTGTGTGCTGTGCACGAGATTTCCAGACCTTGGTTAAAGCCAGAGCAGGATATTGTACTGGGCAGACTTTTTTGTTGTATAAACACAGAGTTGTAATCTACCATGCCAATGCTTTCACTTTCAGCTGTTAGTCGTGTAAAGCCAGGGTTCTTCGGGGTTCTACTGTTTCTGAAGGGAACAAAAGACAAGGGAACAACGATCCCCTTCAACGGGGCATGCCCTGTTCCTCTGGACGCTAATCACGCAGAGTTTGGTGGTCAGAAAACCCCAACTTGCCAGTGTTCAATTAGCTTCACACTGCCCAGAAACCAGATGTGGATTTGCTGTTAAATAGCCACATTCAGTCAGCCATGGCTATATAAAAACAATACATTCCTGGGAAAAGGACACCCTATGTTGAACCGTTTTCAAGCTCACTTGATTTTGGATAAGCTTGTTGACATTCTACATTGTAAGTGGACCAGTTTGGAGATGTACAAGCTCCTATTATGGTTTCATAAGTGCGTCAGAGAGAGGGAGAGCGAGAGAGAATGTTCATTGAATGGAATGAAGCAATGACGTTTTTACTTTCACACGATCCATGAATGTGAAAGGAACTATATTCATGTAAAATATCCATAACATTGGACAGATTTAATAAATAAACATGCCATTGCATGAATATGAGTAACAAAAATAAAATGAATGGAAAAGATTCAGCATACCGTAGTGTAAATTTAACTGTAAAGTAGGCATTTCATATAATTATTTGAGTGATAACTGGAATACAGAGTTATATTGGAAATGATCAATGATGACATGTATGCATTTAGCCTATATGACTGAATATGGCAGAAAATGTAATCTTGTAGTTGAGTTTTATCCCTTTATGGTTATGTTCAATTATGTACTTTTCCTCGCATGCCTATGTTGGGTGCAATTAAAAATAAACAAATTCACAGTTAAAACAGCCAATCTGCAAGGTGACAACATGACTGATGCATCACAACTCGTTGACAGCATGTAGATCTGCTATTTTCACTATTTGTTGTACATCAAAGTATAGCGCATAGGGATTCAGTGGTCAGACTAATTGTGTTGAGCATGTGGTAATCAGTAGGAAATGAGTCCTAATCTTTGAGGAAGGTAAACATCTGCAGTACCTTGTTGGCTACACCTCCTGTGTTCATTGGCTCACTCGTATAGATGCCTACATCACACTTCTACACTACACAGTGGCGGAAAGTAACTAAGTACTTTTACTCAACTCAAGTACACTTTTGAGGATGTTTTACTTTACTGGAGTGTTTCCAATTTTCAATACTTTTACTTCTACTCTGGGCAAGTATTGTATTTTTTACTCCACTACAATTATTTAAGAACTTTAGTTACCGGTTACTTTGTCGATTTTGATTATTATTACAAATCATGCATTAACCACTTCAGCCCTATGCATTGCATACTTTTATCGGCTATTAGAAAATAGCCGATCTACAAGCTCACAGTTGTGAAAGCGACACTTTTTTAGATCTATTTTTTGTGAGCTTGTGAAATGCTGCAAAATGGGTATTTTTGCTTTCAGTACTTAAGTATATTTTAATGCAAGTACATTTTGAATACCAGACTTTTATTTGTAACAAAGTATTTCTACTACTATTGTGGTATTGGTACTTTTACTTTTACTCTCCCATCAATGCTTCCATCATGTTATACACATTGTTTATCTCACTATGCCACTATTTAATTGTGACTTTTAACCATTGAAATCACGTAAAACAGTGTGTTTGTCACTGTAGTACTTTAGACAAAAATACATACTAGATGGTTAACTTGAAACAGATACAATAATTGACCTTATGTAACTTCACCACATAATTATGAAATTGTAATATTCAATTTATTTTAAATTACTGTGACTATGTATAATGCATCTGAAAGACTACATGATCAATGACACATTATTTCTGTGTCATTGGTTATACCAACAGTCTGGAAAATAATTAAAATATTTAAATACAAATATTTGTGAATACAGTAGGATTATAAGAGTTTTGTCATGAAACCATGAGTCTCACATGAATTAAGGGATCAACATTACGTTTCTAGAAACCTCACAAACAAACCTACAGTATGTTGGTTCTCAGTTTGTTTGAAGAACAAACTAATTTACCCACTTTTGGCAATTATCTTAAATTCCCCCACTGTTTAAATACTACCTGGTGAATAAACATGGGACGATACACTGAAAGACAAACGTCTTGTTTGAGGAGTTTTACGAGTGCTAAAATACCCAACCCATGTTCATTCACCTACCTAACAAGTTATAGGATACAGTAGGTTATGGTGAAATGCTGGACTACATGAAATATATTTCCCTGCCTCGATGGTGAAATCTAAGTACACACTTTCTCATTGTGGGACCTGCCAGGAGTAGGTTTGTAACAAAGACCCCCAGAACTCCTGAAAAAAAAAAAAAAAAAAAAAAGAAAGGTACAAAGAGCATGGAATGTCTTTATCAGGAACAAAAGAGGTGACTCAGGGTTGACAAGGTTGGGGGTATTCATTTCTCTCCCAGTTGGTGTCGTGGCCTACTGGCACCCAGTAATGAAAAGCTATGATAAAAATCTTTCATTTCCATTTTGTTGTGAGTGAACAAATATCCATGGCTATGATTATTTCTGTGGTCAACCATGATGAATACATTCCTCCGAGGGGAATTTCACTGTTTGGCAAACAGAATCAGCAGCACAAAGTGTATACAACATAGTACATAATGATCTGTAAAGCATGAATGAATACTTTAAAAGTTACATCAAACTGTAATTTTGTTCTTTCTTCGGTTCTGAATGAATGTCTGTATTCCTCTTGGACTAATGTTCTCACTTGACCGTGACTCAAGCCCCTTGGTTTATCCTGAGAGGTTTGCAGATCAATCCCAGCTCCAGAGTTGCAGCTGCAGTTGCAGTGCCATTTGTCATATTATGCGCTCCGTAGCGGCCAGTGAGCGGATCATCTTCCACTGGCCTTTAAGCACAGCATTGTCAGATAGCTCAACAGCCAAGCGACAGATGAGTTCGGAGCCCCTCGGGGAACCGTCTCTCCACCTAGCTCTCGCACTGGCTTTGTCAGACAGACACTGAATAGGTGAGCCATTGTGTCGACCCCCTCACATCTGCTGACCCACCCAGCCCCGATGAGCAGCTATCCTCTGCTAAGACAATGAGCCCCAGAGAACTGATACAGCCATATCTGTATTACCTCTGTTTTATGTCCACTTTCCCTCACAAGTTTTAGGTTCGCTATGGGGAAGTGATGAGAGGGCTTTTCCCCAAAGGTTTTTGTTCACCTAATTAGATGTTTGTGATCTTAGGCGTCGTAGAGCGTTATTAATGTTCCATGAAAGCTCCTTTTCTTCACAACAATGCATGAGTCCTCTGATGGGAGGGCCCATTGGAAATATCTTATGTTCATTAAGATTCTGGGATTTTTTTCCTTCTTCCAGTGGGCAGTTCCTGAATCATTTTCCTTTGTGACAAGGGTTAGATCGTGTTTCTTAATGCCCCCCCCCTTCAGTGTTGACTGATGGGTCCTGCTCTCATGTGTCTCATTGTAATCTACACATTTTGTTTTGAAGAAAACAGGACCTTTTTAATATCCACCAAACAGTGGATACATTCATAATGATAATGAAGTGACACATTACAGCTGAAATGCATGGCAGACTCTATATCATACATGAACCAGGACACACTTTTTGGCTCCATGCTATTACTTATATGAAATAGCAAAATGTTGTTGTTCTTAATTTGAAGGTATAATTTCCACACATTTAGAATGAGCGGTTAAATATTACTCTTTCTGTGTCTTTTTGAGCGCTAGATATCCATCTTATGCGTGGCTTCGGTGCAAAAATAGTTTGGACAAATTCAAATTTGATTAGATTGTATTCAAAGGCAAGGTATTATTTTAACATCCTACTCATTGTGTCATTTAAATGCATAATAACATTGAGAATATTAAACAATTTGTAACTAATATCTCTTTTTACGAGAGCTCAAAGTGGATGCCTAAATACAATGTGAAATGCTACATTTAGTATGTAGCGCCTTTCTCCAAAGCACGTCATTCATTCACTAATTCAGACACAGGCGGTGGGGGAAACCATGCAAGGCACTGGATAATTTAATTACCTTGTGCCACTTTATATTCCACAATAATCAAAACTAAAATGTGGTGCTGGTGTTTTATTTTCCAGCTAAAGGTTTTCTGTGCAAATCTATGTTTTACACATTGGCGTAATAGGTGCTAAATGTTCACCTATTATGGCATGGTTTAACAGGGCAAATGAGCTTCTATGACCATATAAAACACCAATACTATGCACTTAAAATAACTAAATTGAATCTATGAGAATCACTCTCTATTCTCATTTTAAATTACTCTCTTACTCTTCTCATTCTCTTGGGTAACATCTCTGATATTATGCAAATGTTCTATCCTGATCCCCTCAATGTTTGCATTCGGCCCAGGCCGGCCTAGCGGTCCTGGCACCCAGGCTCCTAATGCAGCCTGACAGCGCATTGTGGGTTCGAGTCCCATTGCTGACAGACTTTGTTGTATGTCACTCCCCGTTTCTCACCCCTCGTTTCTAGTCTGTCTCCACTTTCCACTATCAAAGGCAAAAAGTCCCAAAATTATATAAAAAAGGACTGTTTGAATTCATCATCCTTGTCAGGGCACCAAGCCAGAATTTAAAAGTACTTGCAGGCCTCCAACACCTTTTAAAAAGGAGGAAGGTTGGGGTGCCGACCACATAACTTCTGGTTTGACTCTCTTTTTCGTCTCTCGCCAAGAAATAAAAATCTTTTTGGCATAGCTGCCTCTTACAAAGAGGATAGAGCTTCTCTATGTCAAACTCCAAAGAAGAATGTATCCTCTTCCTCTAAAAGATGCCAGGATTTGTGAGCCAGAATTGCTCTACAGATCTCTGCAAGAGAAATCAATGGAATATTTTACATCCCTCATAAAGCGATCAGCTTTTTTCTTTTTTCTTACACTTTGCATGAAATCCCCAGGTTTTCCTCCTCTCTCCTCCTAGAGATGTCAGGCCTCCCCTCCTCTTATTCAGGAGACGGGAGTCCTCCAACTCCCCTCATTCCGAGTCCCCAGGACTTTGTTGTGTTATCCCTTTATCCGGGTTATATAATAAATTACAAGAAAAGTTAAATGTTACTACAGGTAATATCACTGTATGGAACATAGATCTAAAGGACTACAATATCTTCATAAATTTGCAGAACGTATGGAATAACATTCCACTAACATCTTGTAATTATAACCCATTACAAATTGATTCAAAGATTTTATTCAACACCCAGGAAACTGCCAAATTAAAATACTACAAAGCCCTCTATGCTCACTATGTCCGCAAAAACCCATCGGAACATTCGTACACATGATGTGGGAATGCCCAGGAGTACTAGCCTTTTGGGCAAAGGTAGCATTATTCCTGTCTGATATACTCGAGACAAACATACCGTGCTCACCACACATTCTGTTACTAAATGACGATTCATCTCTAACACACAAAAAGTTGGTCACAAAAAAAAGGAGACGGGAGTCCTCCAACTCCCCTCAGTCTGAGTCCCCATGACTTTGTTGTGTTATCCCTTTAGCCTTATAATGTCTGACTGTACCATGTGCTGTTTACATTTCTAACTAATAAAGTATTAAATCAATCAACCAATCAATCATTATCAATCAAACTCATACTCCATAGATGCCAGGTCCATCCATGTATCCAAAATGTTCAAGTTCCTCACAGCTCACACAACCAGCCTACACCCTACAGTACCCTGTCCCACCACCCAACATCCAAAAATCAAGTAAAAAAAAAACCAATCCTCTGCTCAACTTTTGGCCCAATCTGGATTCGATTCCCTTTCCTACCCTCTGCCCTCAGATGTTGAGCGACTTGGTGTGATGCCAACCTAGAGACAATCATCACACCAGCGATGGCAGATGCTGTTATACTATATTATGTTCTCGATGGTCTCGCGTCTGTCATTTCATTAAGTATAAATATTTTTGCCTTATTCAAAAGGCTCTTCCTCATAGTTCAGAGAGCAACATTGTAGGCTACTAGAGCTAAAGGAAAAGGTCATTCACTAGCCTACTGTAGGCTAGTATTTGAATTATGTAGCTAAATGTATTATTTTAAAATGAGTGTGTTAATGAACTTGAACTTGGTACCTGTTTCAATTGCACCAGTTGCATGGTCAAAGTGTTCATTGGGTCCATTATGGTTTTTAGTCCCCGATATGGATTAATGGGCCTATTTTGCAGTTTTATTTTACCATCCTCATTATTATTTGGGATATATTATTGTGTATTTTTACCTGGAGTGCGGTGAGGATGTTGGCCAGTGCTTGCCCATAGGTGTCATGGCAGTGAACTGCTAAAGCACTGATGGGCACCTCCCTCATTACTCTCTGCAGCATCTTCACCATGGAGCCTGGAGTGCCAACACCAATGGTATCTCCCAGGGACACCTCATAGCAGCCCATGTCATATAACCTTTTTGCCACCTATAACAGAGAAGAGAGGGGGCTTGTGCTCATGTAGGACTGTTAGTGTTCAAGTGATTTCAAGAATAATTTCAGGGTAATCTAAAACATTTTATCAGATATTCTAGGGTTCATGGAATGCCCGTTTCCCCCCTCTATTGAAATTCTTTTCTTGCCCTTCAGACAGTCCGTGTACCGGTTATAGCCCTCTAGTGGTGAGGGAATTACGTAAGTTTACTACAGTTAAGTATGGCCACTTGCATGGTTTAGCTGGCATATCGATAAACTAGACTACACTCACTACAGTAAAGAGTTCATACTAGAATCGATCATTTAAAGGTGAGATTTGTACACATTTTCACATTTTACATTGTGTCGGTTTTATAATTGGCTGCCTGAACAACATGAACATCTAGTCTCTCGTCTGAAGTTTGAAACCAGAGCACCAGTCTGATAATCACACTGATGCACTACACAGGACAGCACGCCTGGGGCAGGCTGCGCCATTGACATGACAATGAAAAGAAGAATGACGTTTTTCAGAACTTTTACATCGTTGAAATAAGGATTCTTATTAGAGCACTGCTATCAGTTTACAATGAAGACAAAATATATATTCTTAAGACAATATTCTTTTCTATTCAAGTTTGATTTATGTTCACCACATTCTTAGCAGGTGAACATGTTACATGCAGGGTGTGACTGGTATAGCCTTTATTTTCTTTTTCTTCTATAGGCTTAGCAGGCTAAACTAAATATAAAATACATACAGCCTGTACTAAACTGCCAACTCATTGTACTCAAGCTATCTGAGATTCAGTGAAATTTCAACTAGGTTCATCTATCCTACCTCTGCAACTTTAGCTGGGTCAATGTATCCCTCATGTGGACACCCTAATGCACAAGAAACATATCTGAAACAGAACGAGATTAATTAGTAACAATATTATCCTATGAATCAATTTAATTAGAATAATAATGTTTTTTTCAAAAGAGAAGTGAGCTAAACTAACAGTTGACATTTATCGTCATATTATTGTTTCTTCTCCTGCTAGTGAGTTGGGGTCACTAACAGGCCTTTGCTCTTTCCATAGTGGTGATGCACAGACTGTGGGACTTAATTGGGACCAGTGGTGGACAACGGATGTATAAGTAAGTATAGGCCTATTCAACAATACAAATTACAATGTGATTTTGTTTATATATCAATAGTACATTGAAGTTTAGAACACATTACAAAATAATATAAAAACAATAATTTCAGACATTTGCATTGCATTTGCATGAGCTTGTAGATTTGCTATTTTCACTATATTTGTGGCTTAATGGGGCTTAAGTGGTTAATAGTATGATACAATGTGTCCCTTCATAGAAATGTAGTCAAAAGTACAATATTTTTATTTGAAATGTAGCAGACTGAAAGTCTTGTGCTTGCAAAAAAAAAAGAAAAAAACTTAAATTAAAATTAAGTGCAGTACTCAACTTAGTAATACTTAGTTACTGTCCACCACTGCTTGGGACCCAAACTTGGGTTGCAGGAGGTCGGCTATGTATTGAATTGTGTATAATATGGAATGGTAATGCAATTGATTATTGCCATTGTAGTTAGTGTTTGGACTGTGACAAACATGGAGAATCAATATTTTTGATCATTGCTGAAAAAGTTTGGTACCCTGCTGATCTGTAGGAAATCTCCACTGACTAACATACCGGTATGTGTTAACACAATAGTTTATTGTTCCTGTACAACTTCTAGGAGACTTACTGTTAACTATTCTTGATGATAAACTATAGACAATCCCTAATTTTGCTATTCAAGTATAGATCTCATATGAACCGGGAATCCTTTTTGTCAAACATTAAATAAATACATCACCATCACTGGATTATTTTCCAACATGCAGCATAACAACAGCTATTGGAGAAATTCCCACACTCTTTAATGCACATATGGGCTTGTGGTTTATTAATGCATAGAATAACTTATTACACATCTGGAATTTCGCTATGAAGCTATTCATTCTGGATAGTGTGCAAATGCATGCTTCCTTGCATATAGAAAAAGAAAAAATATATTTAAATTTAGTATGAAGAGTAAATGGCTTCGTTAGTTTTATAGCATAAAGTGCATAAAACAGATTTTAAAACGGACGTTATAATTTAAAGAATACGAACCCACGGACTGGAATTTGTCGTTCTTTGGCGGTGTTAATGACCTCCTCAAACCTAAGCATACTTTCATCGATGGAACAGTTGATATTTTGTCTACTGAAGGTCTCGGATGCTGACCCAAACACAGCCACCTCAGTAGCACCAGCTGCAACCTTAAACCAGAGAGAAAATGGACAGTATAACACACATTCAAGCCTAATTTATGCTTTGTCACACCTTGACCCTTTTTCACAGAGAGGAATCAGTTAAGCTTTTGACAACACAAATTATATTGCTCTAAGCATCAACCTCACAAAAAATAATGAATTATGAATGAATGCTTACAGCATCCTGGAAGCCATGCATGTTAGGTGTCAAAACTGGATACCGAACATTAGGTGACCTCTGGATTCCCTGAAGAACGTCAGTGTGATCTGCCATCTTAATGAGAGGTAAAGCAAAGACATGTGCAGATTATTAACCACTTAGATCGTATATACTTTGTTGATACATTTGCAGATCTACAATCTCACATGCTGTTGTAGATCTGATATTTTGGCCAAATGTTCATAACTTTCCACCAAATGTTTATATGTGGTTTATGTGGTTAACCCTCCAGATTGACCTAATCTGAATTATCATACACTATATACTAGAGCAACGGTTTCATGTTCAGGCCTTGGGCAGCATTGCACAAATCCATAAAGAACAAATACTCACTCAGTATGTAAAAAAAGAAAACCGACATAGCTGTTTGTCTGTTGTCATGACATTGGTATAGTAGCACAGTTTATTGTCCTGAATGAAAAAACACGCTATGAAACTAGACCAACATTTTCCTCCCTAACATCTGTGGGTCCAACACATAAGAAGCATTTTCCTTCGCCATCCCACAGAGAAGAATGAGAACCTAATAAATCACTCAGCACTTCTTTGCCGTGCATGAAGAAGAGTTATTACCTGCGGTACCCACTTTGAAGAGACAAAGCTGGTGGCCTCGATCACAGGCAGGCCTGTTTCTGAGAGCATGTCGATCAGCTGGATTTTGACCTCCGTCGGAACGATCTCCTGGAGAACAATGGAGTTGAAATAGGTCTTATTGGATATGATTTCAGTCAAGGTTTGAAAACAAATGACATTTGACCAATTCTACTGCCATGTCTTCTCACACTTCTGCAATCAGAATGATTTACTGCACTCACTCGCAGCCTAGTTTACATTCTTTGCAAACTGTCTAATTTACAAGTATAGGTTCTGTCATTGTGTCAATCTGTAAATCTCCTCTTCTGCAATAAGGAACTGATTGTGGCCGCAAGTCTCAAGACATCTTGGTCTCAAGACATCCTTCTTGTGGAATTTGAGGTTGCTTATGTCCATTTGATTTATACATTTTTTGAGAGAAATTGTAAAATGTGTCAGACAATAGTGGAAAAACAAGTTTTCGTGCTTAAGAAAACGGCAGTAATGTTGGGTTCTTCAAGAGCTAGGTGACCACCATTTCTAGCATATATATTATATTATATACACTGAAGATCCCATCTTCGACTGAGGAGAAGAAATACCAATATATACCTTATTACCTTTTCATTTTGAAGTCCATCTCTAGGCCCAACTTCAACAATTTTGACAAAGTCTGGATACTCATGTGTTGTTGAAATGCTCTGGAACAATATCAAAGGTGAATAACGTTAAGTACCCCTGTAAGTATTCACATAGAGTAAACCAATCCTTCGGGTTAGGGCTGGGCAATATATTTATATTATAGATATGAGACTAGATATTGTGATGGGGCACAAGTGTTGTGTTTTGTTGTGTATTTTATATTTTTGAAGAAAAAAAAATATTTGAAAAAAATATTTGTCGAAAAATAACATGAAAATCATCGTCAAAATATTGATAGACTCGAGGTATTTCGTCACAAATATTGTGATATGTAATTTTGTCCATATAGCCCAGCCCTATTAGCCTGACACTGAATTTTCATCTCGTTAATCACCAGGCTGGAGCCAGGCTACAGCCCTATACCTTCAGTCTAGGATTGAATTCTCCTAAAATGTATGACATGTACATTCTTAAACTGGTTGTAAAATGATTAAAATGGTATGATCCACACCCATCAAAGTCATGTCATATGACTTTGATGGGTGTGGCTCATACAATATGATGTGACTAATTTCAACAGTCGACAGAAAGCCATCTCTGGCTTCAACGCTGTTGGCAGCGGCGGCCGAACGGATAGCGGCGCGGTCTAGATACCGGAAGGTTCCCAGTTCGAATCAGCCGTCCGACACGTTAAAATTACCACCGCTGAAATGCCCTTGAACAAGGCATCAACCACTACGATGAAATGTGTTCTATGAGCAGGGCCTGGCTGGAAACAAGTTCTTGAGCTTAGCCCAGATACCCTGGGTAAATATAGATTTCATTTCATTTCATTTCATTTCATTTCATTTCAACTGTTGTGGAGATCAGTCCACAATGACAACATGACATTTCATGTGTATATTCCTCATACTGAGTACTTGTGTCTGCTGTGGAAATATGAGGGATATTTGTCACAATATCCAGCTGTTAATTGTATTTCTTATATCTAATGTGACATAAATCTTAGAATAGATGAGAAGGGGAGAGAGTTAAGCCTCTGTAATAATTTGATTGTCAAGTGGCAAATGAAAATAAACACAAAAATATTGGGTGGAAATAGAATTTACCCTAACAGTATAAACCACAAGTAGCATTACATAAGCATCTCATGCCATCTGCCCCTTTCCACATGGTTACTGTGCAGCCCCCCCCCCCCCCCCCCCCTTGTTATGAGAGCATCATGTGCGGGAGCATGTGCAGTGCAGTGCAGTAAAAGCCAAGATAACCACCTACCTTGCGTTCTAGAAGCCAGTTCGTCAGCCATGGGTAGTCTCGAACGAGTTGCTCATATCTCAGGCAGTGTTTCACTGTGGTGGGGACGTTACCCATCCGAATGTCTGCCCCTCAGTGCCTCTTGCGCCGGAATATCCTTCCAGTATTTACACTCGGAGACAGGTCTTCACGCTCTGCTGCGAACGAGTGTGTGGCGTGCACGGACGGATCAATACGCTAATGTATAGGATGGATGATGGAGGGCCCTGGCTGCACGGGGAAATGGAATTAGATGTCGGCCGACAGTGGAGAATGACTCGGCAGTTACCATAGCAACAACATCCCAAGTTGTGAGATGATCACATCAAAGAGGAGAGGGTGGGGGGTAGAGGGAGAGAGAGAGAGAGAGAAAGGCAGCATGTAATATTAGGAATGAGCAGTGTATTGTGGGCTGGGTTTTGTAGTGAAAACAAGTATTTTGTATCCACTATTCTGATGGTTTTACAACTTGCGCATTGAGCTGCGCATTGAGCTACACTCGCACATACAGGAGGAAGATGCTTGATTCCAGCCTGCTTCCAGATTCCAGACTAAGGATCGGTGCTCATGGGTCATTCTGTGTTCCACTCTGCTTCAGCAGAAACTCAGAGCTTCAAGGGAATAAGTTGCTGTGATTGATCTCCTGTGACTTGAACAGCTGAAGGGTTTCCATTGCTAGACGTGCCACTGCTGCCAATGTCAACTGCACGCGGTAATAAAATCCTTGTTAAGCCAGGGCAAAATTGACCAGAGAAAGCCCCATTCTTCAGAACCCAGATGTTAACAATAGAGGGTCTTAATGAAGTCCTAGCACTCAACCATCCTGCCACGATAAACGGGCCTGTGATGAGAGACCGCTACCCTTCTCTGTGGCGGGGGGGATGGGGGGGACTCAGGAACAGCTTGAGAAAGGCTAACAGACTTCAAAGTTGATGTCTATCAGTTGCCATCAGTTGAAGTTGAAAATCTACCTCTTGGTGTATTATTTCCAATTACTTACTCTTTATCCATTCCTAATTGGTATCATGAAACCAGCAGAGGTTAAAAATCAACAACAATGTTAAATGTAAAACCTATTTCTCTTTGTCACGGAGCTGATTCCATTTTGGAAGTAAAAATACCACAGGGGAGTGTGTGTGTGTGTGTGTGTGTGTGTGTGTGTCTCTCTGACTGACTGACTGGACAGTGTTTGTGCTTTCATTCAGGAAAGTTTGGAAGCCTAGATGTGTGAAATGCTTTCAATTCCTTTCAGGCATAGGCTACTGCTAAATGCTGCATTAACCACTTACGCCCTATTTCATACTTTGTCGTGTAATAGTGTCATGCAGCGAAAATAGCCACAACGCATCACATTGCAATGCATTGTGAGCTTGTACATCAGCTGTTTTAGCTATTTTAAGTGTGGTGATAACCTTTGAGAATTTAATTTCACCTAAATGGACAAAGTTATTTTTTTGTTTTCTTGCCAAGTTCCGTTGTCTTCTGGTCTGGAGACACTATTCCGTGCTGCTGTGACAACCCCATTTCCTCACAAAAACATTTATCTTATTATCAAAAGCAGGAAAGGAAAATGTTACAAAATCTAAAAGTTCACAGAGACCAGAATGTTGAATATTCTATTATATGGCTCACAGCGTTTAGTACTATTTACATGTGGTATGTTTCAAAGCATTAGCAGTCATTCAAATACAGTTACTGTTTGTTAACCACTTAAACCCGTTATTTTCTGTAAAAGCTTTCCCCACAATAACAAAAAGCACACTAGTATAGAGCCGTGAGGGACTCCACTCAACCACACAGCAGTGGTGGAAAACATATAGAAATACGATAGAAGTAAAAGTCCAGAATTCAAAATGTACTTGAGTAAAAGTACAAAGGTATTGCCTTCAAAATGTATTTAAAGTACTACAAGTTTCACGAGTGAGGGGAGGACGGTAAAGGAGATCAGCCGGAAAATCGTAGCAGCAGGGGCGGTATTGCAGTCGCTGTACCGCACTGACGAAAAGAGAACTGAGCCAGAAGGCAAAGCTCTCTGTCTACCGAGCAGTCTTCGTTCCTACTCTCACCTATGGTCATGAAGTGTTCCTACTCTCACCTATGGTCATGAAGTGTTCCTACTCTCACCTATGGTCATGAAGTGTGGGTCATGACCGAAAGAATAAGGTTGCGAATACAAGCGGCCGAAATTAGTTTTCTTCGACGGGTGGCTGGCATCTCCCTTAGAGATGGGGTGAGAAGTTCAGTTACGCGAGAGAGACTCGGCGTAGAGTCGCTGCTTCTTTGCCTGGAAAGGACCCAGCCTAGGTGGTTTGGGCATCTGGTTAGAATGCCTCTCGGGCGTCTCCCTAGGGAGGTCCTCGACGCACGTCCGACGGGGAGGAGACCCCGGGGCAGACCAAGGCGCAGTTGGGAGGAATCACATCGACTCACTGGCCTTGGAACGTCTCGGGACCCCCCAGGAGAAAAAAATAGCAGTTCTACAAGCTCATAATATGTCGCATCACAACACATTGTGTATATATATATATATATATATATACATATACATGTGTGTGTATATATATATATATATATATAAAATAATCAAAATCTTTGATATATTATATTGATATATTTGCATCTGAGATATTGGATGTTGAAAATACTCAAGTAAAGTACGAATACCTCAAAATTGTACTTAAATGTACTTAGTTACTTTACACCACTGCCAAACAGGGATTTAAGTGGTAAAGAAAATCTCAATAATGTTTCCATTAATGTCCCGTCACTGTCAGGAAAACAGGCTGGTGGTGTTGTCTTTTCTGAACTCATGGCATCTGAATTAAAGTGAAACTGTCGCATGTCATTAGATGTTCCTCTTTTTAGGATATCTCTGCAGCCATAGTTAATCTTGACACATAACAGCTGTAGAGCGTTATTACAAGAACTGCCCCCCACCCCCCAGGGGCTTCCGAGCTTTTTAGGAAGCAATGACATTGCAGACGAGTGAGGAATTTTAACATTTAAAATGGTATTATCAGTGCTTACAGGGGACTTTTCTTTTTTTTGCCATTATTGCATTCTGCCTTGTTATTATGAAGTGAGAAAGTGTCCGTGTGAAGTCAGGATGTAGATACATAAGGTTAAGTGTAGCGTGACACTTATGACCTGCTAGTATCATAGGCTCAATGGAGACATGTGCATTGAATATTCATACCATTTGGTTTCATTTAAAGTTATTTATGTTCAAGTTCACATATGCAAAATTGAATAAAGTAAAAATGTTCTCTTCTCGATTCAAGTCTCGAGGATCATCCAAAAAAAGGACAATATGGCTCTTAGTGGCAAAGAGACATATTTAATCTACTGTATTACTTGCTGTAAATTGGGTTCACATGCCTCCATAGGCAAAAGGACGCCTATGGAGCCTTATTTTGTGATCAGTCTGCTATAAGTACAATATTTTACACTGGAAGATCACAGAAAGCAACCATGACAAATTCCTTGAGTGTTTTAAATAAAAGTCTGTCAGCGAATAGCACGACAGTTTTCTGAAGTGGAAAAGTTGCATATCAATGCTAACCCTGACAGACCTGTAGTCTATTCGGAATATCTTTGTTTTCGCACTCAGAAAGAAACAGATGTGCAAGACACAGTTTATAGGGTACAGGTTTCAGCATGGCATCAAAGACATTTGAAGCTTTCAGATATATACTGAAAACAAAGTGGACCAAAAGAAAACAGGAACCAGATTAAATCAATTTTCACCCTGCATCCGTCTTCAATTTCTAAATCATGGATTTAAGTGAACTGTAACAACAAGAGAGCCTTGTTACTGAGAAAATGGCACATTATCCTGAACATGAAAGCAGTGTTGTGATATAGTCAGTTATAGTCAATGCCACGGTAAAGGAATGGAAATATTAAGTTAACTAAAAAGAAATCCAGCATAGATTTGGGTATTATTGTAGCTTTGCATGAGTAACAGTCCGATAGATGTATGATTCAAGATGATTGATGAGTCAGATTTGTTGCACAGAAACGGCAAAGGTCTCAGAGAACAAACACATATAAATCACAAATTTGAATAATGTGCGGGGTTAGGTACAACAAATGTAAAATCATTTCAGATCCTAACCTTCCATGAAATTCAACTGTGTGCAAAGACAGAAAAAAAAAAAGAATTACCTCAGGGATTTTTTTCCTTTTTTTTTTGTATAAATGTAAAGCCTTTATAAAAACAGCAGCCTACCTTACAGTTCTTTCAGGAAGGTTGGCTGGACGGAGCCAACTTTCCACTGCTCTCCCCTCAGAGACAGCATGTGGGTTAAAGATTACCTCGCAGCAGTCACACTGCATAGTAGCCCCTTGGCTTTTGGTCACAAAAGTCACTGACCTGTGCGTCAGGATTCTGTCCACAGATGATCATTCATCATGGTGGCAGCAGTAGGGCAGTCAACTTTGTTTAACCACTTATGGCATGTTTTATACTGTTATGCTGTCGTGAACCAGCCGTCGCTGGTCCATGATGCAAATCGTGGTGAGCTTGTAGATCTACTATCCCCCCCCCCCCCCCCCCCCTTTTGCCTAGATACGTCATGCCTAAAATAGGAATGCCAGATTTAAAGTGGTTAATCAAGAGTTTAAATGTAATGTTTATTTCATCAGGGGGTATATGCACAAATATAATGAGAAGACATGCTTTGTACCAGACTCGGCTAATTACTATTTTCTTCTTGGCATTGTGAAATAATCAATCTGCTTTATTTACTATAAAGCACATCTGTGTGTTGTTCCAAGGTCAATGAATGCTTCTGAAGGTCACCATGAAAGGGAGACACTACTCTTGTAATTAATAGGAAACGTGACGAGAAATAAAACTCAGTATGCAGCAGGATACAGTGGACTGGCTGTAACATGGTCATGTCAAGTTCATATGAGAGGGCTATTGGCTGGCTTTCAAAAAGGTTAACTACATGTTTGGCATTGATATATCACGGCAGTTGTTTAAAAGCAGCCAGAGATATATTGTGCGGATTGTTTAATTGCACTATGGAGGAATCCATGACTGGATTACTGCTCCCATTGGATCGAAAGGTTGAAGGGATTCTTAAATGCATCCATTTCTTCCGTGGAAGAAGCTGAATTTCACGGCAGAATTTACAGCTGCTCAAACTCACACAAACTGAGATGTGAAGCCATTGTTGACATCTCTATTTCTCTGTGTGTGTGTGTGTGTGTGTGTGTGTGTGTGTGTGTGTGTGTGTGTGTGTGTGTGTGTGTGTGTGTGTGTGTGTGTGTGTGTGTGTGTGTGTGTGTGTGTGTGTGTGTGTGTGTGTGTGTGTGTGTGTGTGTGTGTGTGTGTGTGGGGTGGGGGGGGGGTGGGGGGGTGTAATTTCATTAAATACATGTGGTGTAACTGAGAAAATACTATGGGAGATCAGCATTTGATCTCTGAGATTCATAAAACTCAGAAACCTACTTAAAATTACAAAAGAATACCATCGCAAAACAATAAAGTAACTGTTGCTATTAATGATGATAATACTGTATAACTGGAGTCTACTCTAGGCTGTAAAGGGAACAACACAAAGAGTTATTCTTTGGGATCCCTGAGTGGGTTGGAACACATCATGTGTTTTCAATGTCATGGATTCAAGTCTAATTTGACCTCAAACAACTGCATAATGTCTTGGGACGCACAATGTCCTGAAAAAGATAAAAAAGTGGTTATTGAGCCTTCATCGTGAGCTGCTTATTAACAAGGCACCACTTAAGCCCAACTTACATGTATGAAAATAGCCCCAAAAAAGCTGATACAGGCTCACAATGCGATGCATCATGGCACGTTGCGAGCTTGTAGATCTGGCATTTTCAGCGTGCACCACCATTGTATGACGAGTATGAATCAGTTATTGCGGTGCTTTTTCAGAGTGATGTTAAAGGTTCAAACACAGAACCACTTGGGGCTATACTGGACCTGTAACGAGACTCTTCAAATAGCATGTGAAGAAATGCTTCAAGTACTGCTTCTGTTAATTGGCACTTATCATGTGAAACCATCTGAAGAACCTTTACTTCATTATTATTGTGTTTTGCTGAACATACAGTAGAAGTAAAGCTACTGTATGGATCAGAGTTATATACTTGATAACATTCTGTTTAGCTGGTACCGTTGTGTACCTGGTACACAGAATAACCGTGCTCCGAGGCTATTTCAGGTCTTGCAAGGTCTCTCTCTCTCTCTCTCTCTCTCTCTCTCTCTCTCTCTCTCTCTCTCTCTCTCTCTCTCAATTCAATTCAATTCAATTCAATTCAATTCAATTTCAAAGGAGCTTTATTGGCATGAGAAAACGTACGTTTACATTGCCAAAGCAGAAGTGGAACAAGACAATCAAAATACATTTATTGTCCAACATGTATTTACAAATAAATATTGGATATAAATAGGAATTAAATTAAGGTGTAAACAGAGCTGTGTTACATTAACACTTTAGACCATCTTGTGAAACTATAAAAAGATTGTGCATTTTCTGTCAGAGATAGTTATACAATATACATCCATATTGGAGACGTTAGCTTTATACTTTTGATAAACAGTGTACACACAATGGTTTGAATTCTTTAAGGTGCTTGTATTCCATTTGACATCCTTCTCCTGTCACAGCAGCTCACACATCTCGCTGCTGTGTTTGCACATTGTTGTACTTCACCCAACAGATATGGGAGTTTTTTGTCATTAGTTTTCAAACTCTCCTTGGGTGATTGTAATCCGTGGAAAGTATATGTCTCTGATGTCTTGGTACAGTGGACAGACGGTTAGGAAGTGTAGCTCAGTCTCTACCTCGTTTTGTGTGCAGTGGGTGCACAGGCTGTCTTCTCTTGGGAGCCAGGTCTGCCTATGGCGGCCTTTCTCAATCTCAAGACTGTGTTCACAGTCTATATCGAGTTTTCCTTAGTTTTGGGTCAGTTACAGTGCTCAAGTATTCTGCTACAGTGTATTCTCTGTTTAGAGCTAAATAGCATTCGATTTTGCCCTGGTTTTGAGTAGATCTTTTCCAGTGTGTGAGATAGCTTTCTTTTTGTTTTCTTATGATTTGGGGTAGTCCCGTTTGTTTTCTGTCTGGTGGTTGTGCTTGTGTTAGTCCCAGAACTAGCTGGCTGAGGGGACATTTTTCCAGGGATTCACTGTGTGTGAGGGCCTTTTTGTGGAGCGTGTCCGGTTCACTTTCCTTTAGGTCTTTATAGAATTTCAATGCTCTCTTTTGGGTTTTGATAGTTAATGGGTATCGTCCTAATTCTGCTCTGCATGCGTTATTTGGTGTTTTCCGTTGGATGCGGAGAATGGATTTGCAGAATTCTGCATGCAGAGTTTCAATTTTGCGTTTATCTCATTTTCCGGTTCTTGATCGGCAAGTGGGCCCCAGACTTCGCAACCATAGAGGGAAATGGGTTCTATAACAGAGTCTAGTATCTTTAGCCAGATTTGTATTGTATTAGAGAGAGATTGGGAATGGGATGTTTAACTTAATGTTTCTTTTGATGGCATAGAAAGCTCTTCTCAGGTCATTTACAGTTTGTTTGAAGTTACCTGTGCTGCTGATGTTTAGGCCGAGATAGGTATAGTTCTTTGCATGTTCTAGTGTGGTTGTATTTAGTACAAATGTTTGGTGTTCGGGACTAGATCTTTTTTTTTTGGAAAAAAAAATCACATCATAATTTTAGGTTTCTTTAGGTTAAATGGTCAAGGCCCATGTCTGGGAGAAAGTGTGCTGGAGATCAAGTTGCTGTTGTAGTCCTTTGGTTGGAGATAGCAACTGGCCCAGCCAGTGTGATTTCTGGTCCAGAGGGGCGGGCGCCACTGGGATCACAGCGGTGGATCCTATTGGTTCACCTGGATTTGAGCGACCACCCCGCCCCCCTCCTCTCCTCCCCGGTAGAAAACAGCGGAGAACACTGACATCACCAAATTTGGAGCGACACCCCTCTGCACTGTAGTTCACTCTCACTCCTAGACCAGTAAATGTGACTCGTATGCCCAGGCTTTTCTTTTTCTTGTGAAAACGAAACGCCAGCCTCGAAGACCGCACCATTCACACACACACACACACACACACACACACACACACACACACACACACACACACACACACACACACACACACACACACACACACACACACACACACACACACACACACACACACACACCATTTCTTAAGTGGTGTGTCTGTTCAAGGCTGGTCAATGGGAGGGACTTCTTGTTGCCTTGACTTGCAGAGGTGTGCATTTGATTGGTAGCTGGCTGTTAAGATCACATGAAGAATTAATCATAACTGAGTTTAGTTTTGCACCAACAACGCGCGCACACACACACACACACACACACACACACACACACACACACACACACACACACACACACACACACACACACACACACACACACACACACACACACACACACACACAATACTATAACTAACCACACACACACACACACAATACTAACCAACCACACATACACAGTTACACACACACGCGCGCGCTACTAACCGCACGCACTACACACACAAACACACACACATTCAAATGCTTGGGCACTTTGACAAACACGTTGGATATATGAGGCTAATTCTAGCCTTCCATAACAAAAGCATAGTATTTTCCCCCCTGGATATTATTAGTATAATATTACATTCTGTTTGCAGCAACTGAATTGTATTTCTAACAACCGCTCATGCATGGTATGAGATGTGATAGATGTAGAAAGCAGGTGATTTAGTTTTTTCGATGGCTTCCATTCTGGCAGCAATTGAACCATATGATATGGGAGGATTTTAGCCCGACTTATATCTCGTCATAAGATGGTGTGCCGCGTCAAACATAGCATGCAATGCGTCGCAGAAGCTTGTACAGTAGGTCTTCTATACGTTGCTTAAGTTGAGCATGAATGATAAATCATTAGGATGAACACAGGATGCAGATGTCGCTGGACTTGTTTTCTCAGTCTGAGAATGAAGTTGATATAATAGCTTATTTGGTTTGTATTTCCTCTCTCAACGTCTTGCTTTGCGGTTGCTCTTTTGATATATATAATATATAGGAGTGAGAACAGGAGGACATTAATTATGTGCTTAACTAGAGCCGTGGCAGGGGGCCTGGCACGGAAACAAACGACGCAGACATTCTCTAAGTGTCAGGCTTTTATTTCCACTGAGATATATATGTAAAACAAGTTTGAGAGGCTGATTCTCATGGAAATCTGGTTTCAATAATAGCAGATATATCAAACCATAAAATAACTGCCAAGACCTTTCTTTTTTAAGTCAGTGTATTTGTTTTTAAGGCAAAGTATTTGTTTATTTTAAATGCATAGTTTGTGTAGCTGCTTAAACAGCCTTCCTGTTTTAAACAATGATTGATGATTTATGTTGCACGTTCCGCGAACTGAATAAAATCAGCTGTGTACTCGGGGCTCGTCCAAAATGTGCAGCAGAAAAAAAACAAGATGCAAGAAGAAAACAAAAATATAAGGTGTACAAGTGCATCTTCTAACTGTGATTGGATATGACATTTTGATTACAGATCAGTCTTTTAAGACGTGGTAGTAGAACACAGCATGCTTTCTCTGGTTGAGGAAGCTAATGTTCGTATGTGAATGACAAACAAACAGAGCGCCATTAAAGCATGGCCCTCTCTGAGGACACATTCCTGCCTCAGCCTTGTCATACCAAACAACATGTAAAAATGTGACCCATATGGTCTCCCTTTCAAGAGGCACTGATTGAGCTGTATGGAACTCGTAGGCCACCCACAGAATACAAATAAGGAAAACCATATGTGGAAAGATGAATTAGGTAAACTGCAAAACATTTTCATTAGATACAATTTCACTGGCTTTGTTGACAGACCAGCAAGGTGACACTTTGAAAATAAACTCTGCCACAGAAAAGCAAAAAGCCTTGTAGTTTACGGAGTGTTAATAGAAATATCAGTGGAAATTGACAAACAGAATGAACAATAGATTCCAGAGGAAAATTTTGTCACACTTTTGAAAAATGTACCCTTTATTGTATCGTTTTCTGTTATGTATTTAAGAGAAATCTAAACCATGAGATAATGTTATTCAATCAAACAAATCAGCATCAGAGGTACACATTTTAGGACCTATTTTATTTGTTGTGTGCTACGCTTGACTCAACCTTATAAGACTTTACTTATGTTAATTTAAGCAACTTTTCAAATATATCTTGCCCAATTGTTTCATAGATACACGTTACACCATTGTGAGCTGATGATTTTCCTTTGGTGTTTCTAATTCTGTGAATATTCTTTACATGAACTAAGCCCTTTGATTATGTGACAAGAAATGCAAAGTTAATAACAGTGACTTCACACTGTGGCTCTGACATTGTCCTTTAGTTTTGCCCTCCGCCCATCTCGATCTAAAGTAGGGGTGCGAGATTTAATTGATTATAAAACATGAACACTGCAATACAATAATCGATTTAAAAAAAAATAGAGACAATAGCAGTTCTAAAAGCTTACAACAATGCAAAGCGTTGTTAGTTTGTAGACCGTCTATTTTTGCATGACACCATTGTACAATTATGTATAAATTGTGTCTTAAGTGGTTAATCAGACCAGTTGATTTAGTTGAAATTAGTTAGAATGAAAAAAATATGAACAATATCAGTAATCAAACACAATATTAAATCGTACCAGTATTTCGCAATATAATCCCAAAACCTGCATGTTCAAGTCACATAAAAGCTGGGTTTATGTCAACACTACATAAAATGCACATTTTGATGGTATGAAGAAGCAGAAAAAACAACTGTCATTGTAGTGCAACCCTGTTAGCCGACTTTTATTTCCAGTAATAGGTCCATGCAAATCAATGCTAATGTTAGCTTTTTCTCAGGAAAAAGAAGCTAGCTGTGGAATGTAATGCTACTGTCAAAGGTCAAGGAAAAACTACAAAGAGAGAAAGAAAAATCATCTTGAGATAAATGTCTCTTATTCTGATAATATGAGAGCAGGGTTGTGTTGGTGAGAGTGAGAATACCAAAATGCACGCCCCAAAACAGTCACCCTGGGGCGCAAATCTGGCGACCTCGGAATGGTCTCTAGACGTATTCCTAAATGTATAGAAACTATATGCCTAAACCTAACCTTAATTCCTAACCTTAACCTCAGTAAAACTATAGCAAAACCTAACCCTCTACCTAAACTTAACCTTAACAAAACAACAAAACTAACCCTGAACTTATTTCAAATTTTATCCTCAGTAAAACAAATACAAGAATACAAGAACCGCCCAAGCATGCGGTCGGTGGAAAGAAATGGGGGCGAGAGTGTTTGGGGTGTAGTGAGCCTTCCGAGAGTGACACAATCAAGGCTGAAAAGGCTGGAGAAATCTGAAAAACAGAAGACATATTCCTTTGGTCTACCAATGGTGTTAGCAGGTGACTTGATGATGTTCCTCTGTGTCACGTCACGTGACCAGTGTTGCCAGATATTGCGAGAGACATAAGCAACCAGGTCTATGAAAACATGCCCAAAAGACGTGACTAACACATGAGCACTTTAAAGCTATACATGGTTAAAGATATTGTCTTGACCAAAACAATGCTTTATCAAATGCACCAGTTGGCATATACTGTAGGGACTTAAACTGGGCAAGACCTTTGCCTCCCAGCATAATAGATGGTAATTTCTCCAAATGACCCGGCCAATACAAAACAAATCATTCTTTAGAAAGCACACAGTCAAAATAAATAACACAATATATTCTTGTGTTTATTTAGCTCGCTTGCCTTTTGAATTATGATGCTGGCGATGCTTTCGGAAGACTTCATTATTTAAAACAGCCGTTCGTCAGGGTCCACTTGGACGGTGGCAGCTGAATCCGTCTATTCGTGGGCGTGTATCATTATATGACCTCCAGGGGTTACACCCTGGTGCTTATGGTCTGACAATATGCAATAATGTGGTTGCTTGTGGAGACACTGCATTCTTTCTGTCTTTTCCAAACATTTGTCAATAGACTATTTCCTACATGTGAAGGATATACTCATTGTGAAACTCCAGAAGTGTCCGATGGTCTGCTAGGAGCTGCGGATAATCCCCGCAGAATGTGATGGATGAGCCATCTCACATTTTCTCTCTCAATATATCAGATTGTCCGAACAAAAGGAAAATACGCTCTGAAGAACGGCTCACATGGGTATGTCTGTTTTCTCAATCAGATTAACAGAATAACCATGCTGTGAGGTCTTAAAAAAACCACAACATAAAGGTACCAGAGTAAGCACGTCTGCATATTTTCCGCAGAATCAAAGGTTAGCCGTCCACCAGTAGGCTGTGATGGGACAGATTCAGTAAATCCAACATGGTGCATAAATGTATGGGAGCGATCCTATGTTCCCCAGGTTCTATGTTCCCCACCATGCAAAAAAGGTTATTTGTTTCCCACTTAGAATAAACCTAAACCAGAAACCTAACCTAGTCATTTTAGTAATTCTAGTAAAGGTATTTTAGCAAGTTCGTCTTAGTGTTACTTTTAGTAGCAAATTCTGATTTAAGTCTTTGAACTTTAGGCCTGCCTAGGCTACTTAAACTATCTAGTCTTAAGCCAACTAAAAATGAACACTGGCATAAAATAAACTAAAACATAATTTCTTAGACTCTTCAACAAAGATGGCAAAAACAAACATTATTTGTTCTGTACTTATACATACAATTGTATAGTACAAAACACTGAAGTCCTTAAACCAGAAACCTAACGCTACCCTTAAACCCTAAGGTAAGTGGGGAACATAGAACCTGGGGAACATAGGGATGACCCTAAATGTATGATGCATAAACAATGTTGAAACGTTTTGTGGCCTGTCCCCCTGTTGTTGGATGAGATCAACCCATTAATACATCCTAACAGTTTTCTGAAATACTTCTGTTGCAGTCAGTGGTTCTCAAACGTTTTCATTAGGGTTGTCCCGATCGGATCTGGTGATCGGAAATCGGGGCCGATCACGTCATTTTCAAATGATCGGAATCGGATCGGGAGCCAAAAAACGTTATCGGGACATCCCTAGTAACAATATTATATCCATATCATGATATTAGACTGGGAATTGTCTGTGATTTGGGATATTGTACTATTGTGATATGGCATAAACGTGTTCTCCCAGCCAAACCCAGACATCTGGTCACTGTAATGTCATGCCAGCAGGCTGTACAATCTTAGCCTGGTAAACCCCTCCCCCTTGCTTAAAATTTCCTCATTTTGGCAAAACTATTATTTTTTCAAGCAAGGGGGAGGGGTTTACCAGGCTAGTGCAATCTAGGATCTCTTAAAGGGAGGAGGGGAATATGCAGCAGTGTTTCCCAAACATTGGGTCGGGACCCATTTGTGGGTCGTGGACATATTTTATAGGTCACGAGTAAATATCCCTTCATTTTTGGTATCCTACATTTTATTATTATTTCAAAACATTTACTTTTTCATTCAATGATTTTTCTAAAAAATGTCATGAATAAATAAATAAAAAATAAAAAATCTAAGAATTTTGTGAATTAAAAAATTATAGCCGATCTACAAGCTCACAATGCGGTGTGAAGCGACGTGTTGTGAACTTGTTGATCTGCTATTTTCAATGGTTTGGGTTCCGGGCAAATGTCTAATTTCTCTTTTAGATCTCGAGCTAAAAGGTTTGGGAACCACTGGTATACAGTAATCTGTCCTTAGTATTGTTACCTTTTGCTCTCATGTGGTCAGAAGGGGTTTTCTGCTAAGAGGGATATACCTGTATACCGTAGTTTTGGAGAATTCCTACAAATGCTCATTCATAGTAGCCCATAAATTACAGAAAGGAAGAAAAGTAGCTGAATTGGAAAGAATCCATGATATTAAACAGTAGATGGGTTTGTGAAGTGCTAGAAGTAATCATGCCAGGCAACAGGCCACAGGAATGCAAATCATCCCCCAAGCCAGGAGTTAAGTTAGCAGGTGGCCGCTTCTATTCACTGAATGTCAACACTCCTTTTAGTCGGAGCCCACATAACATCTGGGCAGGCCGGTCGCTGCTTTTAATTAAGTGAAATACAGTTACTCAATGTTCTGGTGTGTCAGAAAAAAAGATGTTATAAAAGTGAGGGGGTGAGAGGAGAGAAAGTGTAACACTACGTATCCTGTGTTCACTGAAGGTCAACACAGTTGTGTAAATAAATATTAATCCTTAACCTAATCCCTACATTTCCATGTCCATTGAAAAAAACGAAAAAAAAAGATCAGCCAAGTTTCTGGAAATGGCACGTTCACGCACACTTTTCAGGAAACGCTCCATGCACTGAGATGTGGAACAGCAACATTTGATAGTTTATAGTGTCCACACTTCAAATCCAGAGTGTTAACCACGTTCAACCTGGTGTCCCTAGTTCGGGCATTTCATTATAGGCACAAAATGTCAATAGCAAATCTAAATAATTAGGGGAAAGAAATCTGATCTACATACTGTGCGATTGTAGATCAGCTATTTTCTCTATTTATCATATGCCAAGGTAAGGATTAAGTGGTTATAGTTTAACATAACACTCAGGGGTTGAGACTAGGTTTGGAACTTCACCTAAAGAGGTGATATCATCATGTCGATACACTGAAACAGTACTGAATTGTAGTGTTTGGTATTGAGAGATAGCTATTTGATGAGGTATGAATTACCAGCGGACGACAAATTGAACGAACAATTTGTCTAAATTCATAGTTCAGTATCTCAGTCAATATCTTTTCATCAGGAATTCCCTTCCCTTTGTCCCCTTTCTGGGAAGAAATGTGCATAACATAATTTGTAGTGAAGACAACAGTTGAGCTGGTTAGACAAAGTTTATTATTTGTGATACAACATTTAGGCTCATAGTTGGTGTTGAATCAGTACCACACTGAAAGTACAGACCCCTAATTTACATTGCACACTATGTAAATTACGGGATTTAGTATTGCTCAATCTAAAATTGTACCCCTGCAACTGTGCAAATATCTGTAGAATGGACACATGGACAACTTATAATCGAAAGACTTGAAATGGATCCAAAACAAAACTAAATTCTGCAATTTTGTAGGTAAAGCTAGTTTGTAGCCTAGTACAATATACTGCATCATGAACTCAAGGTAACACAAGCACAAGGCAGAGTTTTCAAAATAGTACTAGTATTTATTGGAATCGACAGCATTCTACTTTTAAGATATACTTTTACCAAACATTTGGAACAGAATATAACTATCGTAAGGGTGTGGTCACACCAAACTTACATTCTGTCAATGCCTTTCAATGGGAAACTTTTTGTTTTGTTTTGCAGAAATTTGCAAATGGCAACAAACCGCTCGGTTTCCCATTAAAAGCATTGGCAGAATCCGCCCTGGAAATTCCAGTTAGGTGTGACCGCACCCTTAGGTCATACAACACAGAGTTAGATAATGTTGGGAACGGCTTTACCAAATAATGAATACAATTTGCTGACGATACATTCAGAAAGTGAGTTTTGATACAAAATGCATTGCCATTTTGGACATTAATAGATAATTAAGCTTTTGTGAATATTGATTGTTTATGAATGAGTGTCATGTTATGTCATGTTTGCAATTATGTAAACCCTATACAAAAACAGTATTCTCCAAAAATAGATAGATGATAACTAGTGATGCAGAAGGTTTAAAAGTGAATGACCTTTGACTCTGGTCTGAAAAATTGTACAGGAAAGGGGGAGAAGTCCTTAAAAGCATGGTAATTTTACTGTAACATTTCTTAACAGACGCTTAAGCCATACAAATACATTATACAAATTCACCCTAATAATGTCGAGCTTTCCCTATTTTGGTCATTATAGGCTAAATCATTGGGAATAATTTGAAAGCCTTTTGGATAGGGATTTAGTAAACTAACAACTAGTGTGCAGAAGACCCTTCCTCATTTTGTTCAAAAACAAAACATCCTTCTAATGTAAGCCAGTTCAAACATGGACCTGAAGAGGTCACGAAATACCATGTGAACACAAACAGAATGACCAGGCCTTTCTTCCAATCCAGACACATATCTAATCCCTGAAATTAGCACAAAGGGATATTGATAATTCTAATTGTGAGAAAAGGCTTTGGTATTCCATGTCCTCTCCTCTTCGTGTTGTTATAGTAGAAGAATGGCACAAAAAAATCCTGCTTCATAAACAAAATGCTGTTGCAAACAGATGAAATGTATAGGCTAGTACTTCCTACAGTATGTGAAAGATATGACAATTGTCCCCAATTCTGCTGCATCTGCTGTACTTAGGTAGGTTTAGGTAGCTATATGTAAAATGGATGTGCATATTTGTTTGTAAACTGTGTTTGCTGCCAAGTTCATACTTTCATAAATCCCTTGCTAAAGAGCATAGGTTTAATGCATAATTCATGCTCAGTCGTACAATGGTGCCTAAAATAGCGGATGTACAAGCTCAATGCGTTGTGTATGCAACGTGTCATGTCAGCTTGTAGATCGGCTCTTTTCTACACACAATGCTGATGTACGGCGAAGTATGACACAAGCTTAGTCCGTAAAATCATAGCTTTCATTTGACTTTCATGAAGTTTGAGAGGCTTCATGCCATAAAGCTGCATGCCAAATGATCATTTACTGCCGTACAAGTTGAAATATAGTTGTAAATTAGAGAATATATGCCAGTGGACACAAAGGTTAAGTGATATGAAATCAACAATTTTGTATCAGGTTGTTTAAATATCACAATATTCAGTGTTATTCTTTTTTATAAAGAGTGGAAAATAAATTAGATAATAAAACTTATATATATACATAATACTGTACATCACATCACACCTGTGGTAGCTACTGTATGTTTTCCAGCAATATAAATACAGGCCAGCATGGCTACTAATGGCAGCCACACGACCTAACTACCATGTTTCTATATTTCTTAAGGATAACATTTGAGCTATCATCAAAGTAAAGTACAGATATTGCATTCAACTTGGTTGGGGCACAGCAGGGCTTTGGCACATTATCAGGAAACATTAGATGAACCTATGAATGAAAACAGAATGAGATACCGGTGACTAACTTAAAATTAAGTACAAGTCATTTAAGTACAAGTCATTTCAAACAAGATTTTCAACTTTAAAACAATATGCAAGCTTTCCAGGAAGAGAGAGGCTGTAGTTTCCATTAGCTTAGAATCCCCACCAATGATGTCATTGTCTGTCCATAGCCCACCTCTGAGACGCAGAATGAGTAGATTGAAATGGTGCCATCTTATAATAAAGTAATGGCGTATTATTGCCATCTCGGTGAAAAAAAAAGAATGCCGGTGGGGGCGGGGCAAGATTTCTGAGAAAAATCTTGCAGATTTCTGACTTTATAATCTCACAGATTTCCCACATTAAACTCGGAAATTTCCGAGATTTTTCTCAGTAATCTCTGAGAATAATGTCGTAATTCTGTGAGTTTTTAAAGTCAGAAATTTGCACATTTTTTCTCAGAAATGTCTGAGATTAATGTCTGAAAATTGCCCCGCACCCACCGGCGTTTTTTTCTCTTCACCGAGATGGCAGTAATAAGCCTTCGTACATTAGTGAAGTAGGTGAAGTGTTACTTTAATTCAGTGGTTCTCAAACTTTTTCATGTCAAGGCTCCCTGCTTTAATTTATACTCCATAGTATGAATGACTCAGTCATGTACGGAAAACAGTCAATATAGATGAATCCACCAGGAGTGCCCTGGGCGCAGCCATAGCTGAGGTGTCACCTCAAGCGCAGCTACACCTCAGCATTGATTGTCTACACCTGGCCTATGGGGCACCGCTCCACAGATTCGTCTATACACGCTGCACAACTCGTTGTGACACGACACATTGTGAACTTGTCATATGTTAAGTTAAGATGATCGTGTAGCATGTAGCATCATTAATCTTGTAACACAATAATGCTGTAAGATAAAACCAGACCGAATATTGTGGCTGATGAATACGTACCAGGGTTTGCACGATTGCATGATTTGTTGCATTCATATGTGCATTGAGTGGAAAAGAGCATTCTCCATCACAGTAAAAAGCTGCATAGCCCTCAGGTGCAATAATCCAGTCCTTCAAAAACAAGCCAGAGGAAAGACAATTATGTAGCGTTTCAGTTTTTTCTTGTATAGACAGTCTGGAGGATGATATGATCATTGCAATGTGATCAATGTTAGAACTGCATGTTCAAATGTATTTGTCACCTGTTTATAATACAGTCAGTAATAGTCATTAAGTGAAAATGTATAAAGAGAAATATAAAATGATAACGTTAAAATTGGTCGATGCAATGTAAAGGACATTTCTTTTTTCATCTTATCTGTAAGCTTTTATCACCTTTTCTGTCATTACTATTGGGTAAATTGTCTGTACTAGTAGGCATTGGTCACTTTGGCATTGGCAGTTTACGAGGCACCTAAATCAGTTCAATGTGTTCTGTATATGTCTTTGTGGTAAAGATAAATGTTTCACTATCCAGCTCATGTTGGATACATGCCTGTCTGATAAACCCAGGAGAAAATGGTGTTCTTGAAAGTGACCCCTCTCCCATTCCATTTGTTATTTTCAACCATTTTCCCCAAAACCACACAGCTTAATCTAATCTCAGGAATGTCACAGCCCACAAATTCCAGCTGTATGATGATTCCCAGACCCCAAGGTATCAATAATTAAGGTATAGCACAACTATACGTATACACAGGGGAGTTGTTTTGGCAGCTTACAGTCCTTCAAGATCATTTTACCATTATTATTGTAACAGTAACTACATTCAGACCACATTGCACCAAATATACCAGTCCCAGACATTAGGAAGTGGATTCCATATAGGGTTTAAAGGAAGTACAGTGTTTCTTACCTGCCAACCCAAATCTCGAAAGCTGACATAAAGTTCATGCTTCTTGCAGGCTTGCTTCTGTTCACTTGTGTTATGATCTTTAAAAAATGAAAGACTGAATTGTAAAGATAATTTGACAAGAATATATCAAAGAGGCCTGAAAAGTCTGAATGCAAAAAAGAAGCACACGTGAACGTAAGCTTGCCATGACTTTGCACTGCAGAAGAATAATTACCCACCTCCACCTTTGGGTGCACGAGGTGATTCCTGTTGACCACCGGATTTGTTGCGATTCTTTTTTTTCCCGCCAGCAGCTCTGACGGAGCGAAGCAGCACCTCACTGGCCTTGAAGAATGCAACTAGGAACGGCTGTTTGGACTGGGCTCCATTTCGTCCAACTATCCCAGCAGACTTCATATTGATACTCCGGCCTTTAAAAAGCAAGGGTAAATATGACTGATTAATACATTTTGTCTAGCTATTATTAAGGTATGATTCATTTACACTTTCTTTTACAAAACATCACAAACCGTAATCTTGATTCATATGTGGTTAGTTTGATTCCCTTGATATATCAGATTTTCAGCATCTTTTTAAGTTGATGAAAGACATGCCTTTGTGTAATCCTCATAGTAAATGACCAGTACCAAGTACCAATCTCAGAGTTTGCTTATACATTAGGAATGAATAGATGTCTCAGTGTGACAAAAAAACCCACAAAACGGCACATAATGAAACATTTCTACATTGAGGGGCTAATGTTTTATTAGGGAACTCCCCATGGATGAATTTACCAACTATTTCTAGACTCAAAGATTATAAAAAGCTCCTGGTATGGTTATACTTAATGATGTTAAAATTGTCAGAGTGAAAAAAGGCAGGCATAACTTGCCATCTAGAGTCTCCACACAGAGCTGCAGGCCCATGTTCTGCTGTGGGTTCATTACCCAGTGGTTACTTGTGGCTGTGATATCAAAAGCCAACCAACCACCATCAGCTGCACGAACCTTTTTGGATTCAAGCAGGAAGGTATCTGCGTCTCTGTTGGTGAAATACAAAGTAACTTCATTGATTAAACATTAAGTAAACGCTTTACATATTTTCAACCATACAGGCTTGTCATAAGGATGATCAAGAATGCTACTGTAGGATGACAGACAACAAAATTAATTGTATTGTCTCTTACATGCAATGCCAATTAAATTGATATGTGGAGTTTGACTCTGGAACAAATAAAAAAGGTCTTAATTTCGCAAGAACTTTCAAAGGGTACAAAGAGAGAGAGAACATGTGCTTCGTTTGGGTCTTGTAGACTTGGACCAGGCAGAAATTCCAGAGGCCCTGACCATGCCATAATGGAAAATGTAAACAAAGAATCATTTGACTGATCATTGATGGATGCTTCAGCCCCTTACCCTATAATCTAATCCCAAGACATGCTTTGACAAAATGAGAAGATTGTTTCACTCCTATTTTCTGTCCCATGAGTCTTTTATTTTGAAACTAACATTCCAACATTCCCATATTGCTCCCTATGACTAAAGACGTTTTGGTTAGATTGATTACAGTCTGTTTTCACAACAGCCGACACAAGATAAAACTAACGTTAGATCCTATTTCTGCGCGCTATGTAGGCAAGTATTTACATAGGACGGGACAAAGTTATGTTTTCTTTAACATGCATTTGAAATCATGTAAGTAGCTGAGGTGTTGAGTAGTTTAACACCCGCTATATTAATGCTCCTCTGAGGGAAGGCTACAGAATAGGGTGTTGAATTGTGAAGAACATACTGTATGAACATTATTTATTTAAACCTTTATTTGCACAGTGGGCCACTCTATATATGCACTGAACCGATGTACATGCGCAAGTTTGCCCTGTGTACAAGAACAAATTTATATATTGATATTGAAATGACATTGAAATTAGTTACAATAAACGGTAAAATACCATTTTATAGCTACTCTTCAAACGTAGCTCTATTGGAGCTCACCTTTGTTATAGAAGTGCATGTCTAGCTCTTAACCTAACTATTACTGCATGTCTCTGTCACAAAGTGCCGCACTTGTACATCTGCTATTTTTAATGTGTTAAAGATAACCGAAGCAGCAGCAGTGAGAGAAAGAGAGATGTTGTAATCATGTTGGGATTGTTGCATCTGTATTCAACAATGTCTTCAATCTTTAACCACATGCAGTAAGTAAGCTCTATACACTTTGTTATGCTTGTGTTTTGTTTTGAGCTTAAGATCGGCCTTTTCCGCTATTTCTGAAAATCTTTAAAAAAATGATTGTACTATTTGGAAATGATTTGAAGATTTGCCCGAAATATGTGATTAAGCAGGGTCTTATCAATGGCGTTATCCTGTTTGTTCTGGCACATGATGCACAGGCTGGGCTGGCAGAATACATCATACATGTCGTAATGGCCTAACTCTAAATGCTTCACAGTATGTGTGAGGTAATCTCTTTTAAGGCACCACTGCCTTGAACATGTAGTGGTGTAGGAATAAATACAGAAGCACCCGCAAGGTGGACTAAGAAAGTGGACTAAGGAAGGGGATTGTGTTTGAGGTGACTAATTTTGACTATAGTGAGACAGTCGGTCCAACAGATTTACTGTGCACAGCCTCACACCACCAATTACAGTACCTAGATTTAGATATCAGTTAATGCCACCTACTGTAGGTTCACAACCTTTTCAGGGAATCACCCCCCAAAAATAATAATATTTGAACTGGGGATCCCCAAAATATTCATGTTTGAACTGGGGACACCCCACCCTGACTAGCACTTGTATGTAATGTATGAGTTGAGGCATTATACATTTTGATTAGTCAGACAGAAAAGAAATCCACGTGGATCAGCAGATCAGCTATTTTCAAATGTTTTGCCTCTTTCTTATATTAATTGACAATTTGGCCAATGTTTGGTTAGTTTTGTAGTATAGTTTGTTGATTACTTTTGATGCTGTAGTGGCATTTTTATTTTTTCGTATTAAAAAGGTCTTACACGTCCTTAATTGTCACTTCGCTGTCATTTGGGGACCACCTAAAATCATGTGGGGGCCCACAGGTTGAGAACCTTTGCTGTAGAGGACCAACACCCAGAGTGTAGAGTAGGAGAGTAGCGACACGTTTTGATCTCGCCGCAAAGCGGGTGCCTATGGGCTATAGTTCCAAACATTGCTCTATGGCTGGAACTATCCCATTGAGATAGAATGAGCGCTTCCGCATTCCATTGTTACAATGGGAGTCAACGCTAGTGTCGCCACTCTCTTACTATATTACTCTGCCAACACCATGCCTCCGTGCAAACAAGCCACAGTTGATATTCTAGTCTAGAATGTCAACATGTTCCAGCTCTTGACAGGCTGGAACACAGCACACAAGGTTCATGCATTCAACATAGTAAAAGAGACATATAGAATATTATGTATTGAAGTATTTATGCATGAATGATGATCGTATTCATTTTGTATGTCTGCTCTATTGCCTATGATGTGTTTTGTTTTTGTCATGTCCGGGCCTGGGTTCATAACTAATGGAGAGCAAAGGTAATCAATAATCATGAACCCTTTTTTCTTTTGTAGATACAAATAATCAGTATCAGTATCAGTGAAGTGAGGGGCGCTCTTATCATCTTACAACATCGAGGACAAAACAAACGTGGACAAAACAAACATTAAACTCTGTTCATTGTTAATGGCGTTTTTAATGTTTGTTTAAGGAAAAACAAACATTAAACCTGTATATAGGAGGGGCTAGAGCCCCTCAATTACAGTATTTCTAGACTAGATAACTAGAGACAGTCGTGGTGGGGGAACAAGCAGATTATATCACTGAAGTTTAGAGGAGGAGGAAATGTCCTCTGGAATCACCAAAACAATATGTACTGTGTCAGGATAACACTGTCTTATTGATAAATACCTTAGATACAGGTTTTAAAGAGCTGTTCATCAGTAACATTGTTCACTCAAGGCACTGATGGCTAAAGCAATATAGTTGATCTGTGTGTAATAACCCCTAAACTAATGTGTTAGTTAATATTAACCTGCTTCCAAATTAAATAAGTCACCTTCATAAATGATGAAGTGACAAACAAGATATCAAAATGTATTCTTTAATCTGTGATGTTGTATGACGTACAGGTAGAACAAGTAAGAATATTTGTAAGTGTGACTGTGCTAACGATTATTAGAGATTCATAGTTGGAGAGTTATAGCACAATTATAATTTAAAAAAGCTAAGATAGTATAAGTTATTTGAACAATGGTCACTATTTGAACATAAATGACAGTTTGGGCTTTAAATGTTCATAAACATTGACTGGACTATCATATGCCCTAAGAATAATGTGTAAATTCTTCTATTTGAACGGTGTTCTCTTTAAGATGGGAGAGTTCATTGACTAGGAGCTCTTCAAAGCCCAGGAGGACCATATCTCCCCTTCAATCACCCACACACATATTTGGCAAGCAAATGTGGGCCCTGTTTTAAGTAGCCCCCAGTGTATTCAACTATGTCATGGCTCAAACTTCCGGAATATTGTTAACAGAGGCAGGTGGTGGACATAAGAGTTTGCCCTCGGAGCGCCCTGGGAGGCCCCTAATGGGCCCTCATGGCGTCTTCTGGGACACAGCCAGCCTGGCAGGCAGCACATGAAGAGTGATAGCTGATGGACCTTGGAAAACTTCATAAGTGGTCAACTTGCTAATGGAGTTCTCTTTATCCGAGAACTATATTTGTAAGGAGGGCATGGTGCGAATGAGGCAGAACAGAGTTGGACAGTTTACAGAGCAAGACAATAGCTGCTGAATGATTATGCTTTTATTTTTATTTTTTACCTAGTAATGTTTTAATTAAATCATTTATAAAATAAATAATAATACCACAGAGATTTGAGCATATCCAACGATTTGCAAGTGTAAACAGGATATTCCTTTATGTTCTGCCTGAGTGACTGTGTTAAGTGTTTCGCAGAGCCATGAGGTTTTTAGAAGTCCACTTTCAAAGCCTCCCTTTGTGTGTGACTGAAAAGGTGCTGATCTTCAAACCATGATTTCTATAACATATCCCAATAAGACATTTCAGCCTGCTTTAGAATCCTCCAACTGTTACCGATTAATAGAAATTGGATCAGCATGTCTGTCGGATAGAATTGACAATGCAGTCATATAGTATATGTTTGAGCTTAAGAGTTGACATTTAATTCTGCTCAATAGAGTAGTGTGTCTTACTTGTGTTGATATTCCTTGATGACTTGGTATATGGTAACCTTCAGTGTAATATTGTCATAGCGCACGTGACTGCGGTCCTTATAGATACGAAACTCGGCTGCAGTCACAGCCTCTCCATCTGGGATCTGAGTCAGATCAAAGCGGAATTCCTTGTAGTGTCTTCGGTGGTGAGAAAAGTCCTTGTCTTTCTCCACTGAAAAGTGTCAAAACATGTGATCAATATAATTTTATGGGCAACAAAAGCATATTGACCAAACTTATATGTTCACTTCCTGCACTGCTGTGTTTGAGAATGTGCACGTGCATGCGTGTTTGGGTGTGTATCATCTGTGTCAGTGCCTGTTGTTTAAACCAGAAAAGGTGTGCCAGTGTTGAGAAAGGATAATTTATCACATCTTCTTTTACATTCCAGGTCCAATCTAAACATTTTGACTCCCAACAAAAGCACTTTCCAGTCTATTAAATCATTGAACTGAATACAGGTAGCCACTTCCAGACAGACCCTCCACTGTGTGCCTCACTGCATTCTGTAGCCATGATGAATGGGCTGTCAGTTTAGAAAAACAGGCTGATTTCAATTAAAAACACTTTGGTCTGCTCCTCAAGTGAGAGAGAAGACCAGACAGGGTTCTTCAACGTCATTTTGAGTGACGACTCTGACCCAATTTCTGGACCTATATTGACCTCCTGTAGGTTTTATACAAAGCAGCAATGATGTCCAATAACCCATTCATTTACTAACATTTATAAACTTTTCAAATATTTTCCAGCGTAGAACAAAAAAAAGGGTTTTCTCCCATATGTTTCCTTACACAAAAGTAAAACGTTGTCTTACATTATCATTCAGTATCACAAAAGCATAGGGGTTGAGATGAGTTGACTTTCTGACACGACTACTGATATCATACGATGCATTTTGCTGATAGTTTATCAAGAGTGAAAGTCTGTGGTTACTTAACACATGCAAGTCAGAGGTCATTGAGCGCGCTCCATTATATTAGCCATGGTCAGTAATCTGAAGCAGAGGTACAACTTTAAACATTAGCCTTGAGACTTCACTCATTCAGCTGCCTTCGTACTTGACGAGTTGCAGATTTGGTTGGAATTGCACAGTAAAATCCTCCATTCTTAATTTAACTCAGTGTACACATGTAACCTTTGTTCACATTCGTACACTCTGGATTACAGATGGATAAATGAAATGGTGTACGTGATAGATCTCTCTCTCTCTCTCTCTCTCTCTCTCTCTCTCTCTCTCTCTCTCTATATATATATGTATATACTGTGTGTGTGTGTATATATATATATATATATATATATATATATATATATATATATATATATATATATACATACATACATACATACATGCATACATACATACATACAATTATTATTTTATTTTATTTTAGTTAAAATAAGTGTTAAATAGCTCTATATTCTAGTAATCACTGCTGTAAACTGTAGAGCCTTTGTTCAGTAATGGATCTCTCTCCATCTCTCCAGGTCTTCACTATAGGCTACTGAAAAAAAAATACACTTTCAGTTTGGGATACCAATTTTCACCCAATCAGGAGAGAACTCATACAGGAAGTGATCATGAAACAAGTAAATCAGAACACTATAAAATTGAAGCTTATAAATTGGTTCTTTCCTGGATTGAATGCAATTAGTAGTGACCCCCCACCTGAAAATGTATTTTCTGTTTATTAAAGAGCCAGTCAGGGAGAACCCTGTTATTGAACAAACACTGAGGGCTCCATTTTCGTCACCGCTAAACCCCTTATCCCTAAACTTCTTTGCCTTTTTTACTATTTTGAAAAACATTTTTGAATAGTTCAACTAACCAATCTACATTGACACGTTGTGAGCTTGTAGACTGGCCATTTTAACTATTCAAAAATGTTTTGCAAAATAGTAAAAAAAGGCAAAGAAGTTTAGGGATAAGGGGTTTAGCGGTGACAAAAATGGAGCCCTGAGTCTACAGCAATGATTAGTTATCGAATATATAGAGCTCTAACTTTTTAACAACATGCTTTTTGTTTTAACCATAACACTTACAGTACTTTTAACACTGAGGATAAAGTGTTAATAACCTAAGGATAAATTGTTAATAAATTATTACTCTGCATGCTGTGATCACTGCTGGTTTTTCAATGGGTTGCCCAGTTCACATTAATATGGAAAACATTCATATGGAAACCTCTCTTGGTTGATTGTAGCCTATACTGACTGCTTCAAGGTACAGAAGTGAGTTTCTGTGAACACCGTGTCATGGAGAAGTTTATAAAACAGTTGAGGTCAGTAGTAATATTTGCCTGTACTGTAATAAAGACAGAGCTCCATTGAACACTTCACTGACAGTCCCCAAAATGAGAGCAGAGCTTTCAAGGCTGACAGTGTACATGCCCTGGTATAGCGCTAAGTGGAAACACATGGGCCCGGGCCAAGGTGAGGGATTATACCTCCAAGCACCTCCACACAAATTCACTTTTACATGCATTGCTATATAAGCCGCAGCACCATGCAGTTGTTTTTAGATCCTTTAGGTCTAATACCCATAAACAAAATGAATAGGTTTTACATTTATATTTTGAAGGTTTATATTTTCACGTGAGGTACATGATGTTAAATTAAATTGCATGCGTTTTCCATTTTTGTACTCTCTCTCTGCCCATGAAGAACAAGAACTGCAATAATGCAATACAAATGATACCACATTACACTTAGTGCCAAAGCCTATAGCCGTCAGGAACACGGCAAGAGAGAAAACGCAGGCATCGTCCAATATCGTTCCTCTTTTAACAACAGGAAATAATTAAGACCAATTTTCCCAAGGTCAGACAGTCATCTGATAAGTTGCTATGAGCAGCTGGGTCAGGGGTCATAGCTACTGCATGAAGAAACAATCATTCTACAATTCAGCAGTATTTTATAACAAGTGGCTGGAAAATAGTGGGGGTCAAAATGTGTTAGACCTTACTGTGGGCCTAAAACATCACACTTCATGACCATCATGATTGCTATAGTACCACATCAAAAATCACATCATGCCCCATATAGGCCTACACGGCAAACTCATCAGTGTCCATGTAACTCTGAAAGTGTAGTTACAAATGGATAAATTAACACTGAGGACTTTACTGTGCAAATAATGCACATCATTGCAGCCCTAGTATACCCCGTTGAAAACTCATCATTGTACACTATATGATGTTGGCTGTCCGCTGTTAACATAAAACGAATAGCTTCTCTTTATTTCGCCCTCTGATAAAAATGTGAACATAGACTATAGGACCTAATGTGGATCCTTTTTATTGTCCTTTTTAAATTTATATTTGTTAATCAAACTTTTGGCCCATTGACATTGGCCTAAAGAGTTAACATCACCATGGCCTCTCAAACATGTGCATGAACTATTACAATATCATTACCTCACCTGTAATCATGGGATTATGCTGATTCTTTTGAGTCAAAAATAATCATAAAAGGGGCTATAAATCATCATGTGTTGTATATAGCATATTATCAAACGTTTTGATATATAATACAATTAAAAACAATATATATATAATTTAGGCTCAGGGCACAAAAAATCAGATGGGACTCAACTTGATCTCACTTACCTAAATTGACGAAACTCATAACCATATCGGCGTCATTCAGAAAGTTTGTGTCGTGCGACGTGGTGAGCGGAGGGCTCTGGCTGGTGAGAGGGGCCGCGCGGTAAGGTTGAGCCACACGGGAGTATCCATGCGGAGCTTGGCTGTAGTAGGAGCCTTTACGAGGCTGCTTGGAGCCGCCGCTGTATCTCACTGACGTGCTCTGCTGCTGGAGAGCCTCGTCCTCCTCTATGGTCATGGCATTGTACAGGTCGAGCATGAAGAGCGGTGCTGAGGATGCCTGCTTCCCGGGAGAGAAGGGCCTGGGACGGTGCGGCAAGCCCAGAATGGAGAGGATCTCTCTCTGGATCTCCCTCCGCTCGTGATTACGCAATCTCCTGTAAATAAAACTGGAGTGCACATGGTTGTCACTTAACCCACAATGAGCGCAGTGTAGAAAACTCATCGCGAAGCTGCAGAGAAGTCCAAATACAGCACGGCTTGAATGCGTAAATGTCATTTTTAGGGGAGAGGGGGCGTTGTAATAGAGCTCACTTTAGGGCGAAGACTCGGGTGTATTGATCTACATGGCAAAGTTATGCAAAGAAAAAAAAATACAAATTATTTTGTCAGAACAGAATCATATATTTCCCATATTGGCCATAACTTGGCCATAACTTTTTGGTGTCATTCACTGGAATCAGGACCTTTGTTTGCCAACAAACGAGGCATCAACGTGCAGTGAAGTTATAAAGCCCTCTGTCCTCTGCGAATGGTCCTCTCCATATGTGAAGTGCTCCTGTGCTTCAGCAGGCTACATCCAAACCTCTGTCACATTTTGTATTTAATGGAACAAGGACTCCATCATCATCACCTTTAGTCCGCTTGAAAAAAACACCTAGGTACGCCCATAACGTCGAACATTCCCAAATTCTTCAGTGAATAAAAGAAGAAAAAAAGTTGAATAAACGCGTCAAAAATCAATAGAAAATGGCACTGTTAACATGCTTCGACTCGCAGGTTTTATGGAGAATGTGTTGGGGCTACATGCCCAATGAGTCCATCCCACACTGAACGGAGTTTCTTTCTTTCTTTTCTTTTTTTTTTCTGCATCCACCTCTAGCGGCCGCAATAAAACTTAACTGACTCGAAGATGAATGTGGCAGCTCACATGTGTAAAAGGAGACACTTGAAATCGGAAACCGGTCTTAACGAGTGAGAGAATAATGACAGAGCCCTTTAATCACCTCAACTTATTGAACTTTAAGAAAGGTCTGGTCAGTAGGCTAGGCAATAGCCGACCAACTAGGATCTGATCTGACCTTTATTGACTATTGAAGTCCATGATTAATTGTGGACGTAATGTATTGAAATAATTAACAACAAAAAGGGCTGGGAATAGAATAGAGTCTACTTATCTTTATTATCATCCATCTTCTTGTAGTGATGATGCCACTAGGCCTATTCATCTAACACCTGCCCTGTTGATCCCAAGCTGTCATAGTGAACCAAAATGTTTTCAAAAGTGGCTTCTCGGCTTTGTTGGTAACACACAGGGGAGTGGTAACCTGATCCTGGAGTCGGTGTCATTAGTAAAACTACTGTATGCAATGTACAGTAGTGGCATAGTTTCAGGACTATGCCTATATGCTCCCTCCAGCTCCATGCTGTAGATGAGCAGCACAGATAAAGCCATTTCAAGTAGCCCAAGTTGTGCTACCATTTGGTCTGATTAATATATGTTGCCTGCAGACAAAAAAGAAAATACAGTATCGAAATATGTTATGGCAAACTATAACGTTTCAACAATTTCAATTTGAATGGTAGAAGGCTTAATAATGAGGTAAATCATTCACAGGATTAGGTGTGACCTTAGCTCCATCTAGTGGAGTTTCTAAACATTTTCTCTTTATCTCTAACATTTTTGAGTGGTGCAACCACTCCTATAGACAGCTATGTGTGTCCCTGGGTCTGTCCCTGGGTCTGTCTGTCCAAGCACGAAAATAGCGTTTACAGTACAGTACAGTACAGTACAGTACAGTACAGTACAGTACAGTACAGTACAGCACCCCTAACTTCAGACGGGTCTGATTTTACTCTGCTTTCAGTGAAAGCGTAAATCTGGGTGAAAACAGATGTTAATTTTAGCCTGTAGTGTACAGTAATTACATTTGATTCTCTTGTCATATCCTAGTTTCATATTGTGAAAACTATAGTGATTTTTAATCAACCATATTTCTTTCTCATTTCTTTCTTTGTCACTTTGGATGTTACATAGAACATGCATGGTGGCTATAACGTTTTCATCTAGTTTCTCAACAGTATTATGACACTGTACAGCTCCTCTTTGATTAGCTCAATTAAGTTAGAGAAAATGCCACTGTGCCGCTGTGGTATGGCATGCAAACAAATCTAATCAAACTGTCTACCTGTGTTTATATCTTTTTGCATTTGTTGTAGCTCATCTGGTAGACTACTATTGTCATTATATTTGGGTATTTGGTTATTGAGTCACTTAATTGATCATTTGAGTTCATCCAATTAGAGAAGGACTGCTGATTAGGTCCATGGTGTGTTTGACTTCGTTTTTCAGTTTGGTATGCTGGCAGCATTCATTGAGGGAAGGTAGATAGAGCTATTTTGATGTGCTGTTTTTAAGGGACTTGTTTTTGTCTGTTTTCTTCTTCTCCTTCCACCAAAAATAGCAGTAGCAATATAACTTCGATACACATATGCGTCTCTTCATGCCGGACAAGTACCGTGCTCTTACTTTTGACAATTTATGGTATGTTACTGATTCAAATTGTATTTTTGTGTTCTTGGTGGTGAGTGTGTAGGGTAGGTCTTGGCCGTGGGAGGTCGCCAAGAGTAAGTTTAATAAATACTTAGCAAATTTGAGAATGTTGTCTGTCTGAAATGACTATTGAAATGTAAATGATGTAAGTGATTGCTTTTGGACCTGTAAATGACAACAAAACAAACTAAGGCACTGGTTGTGGTACTCCTGGTTTACCGGAACAGGGTTCAACTCCCTGCAGTGCCCTCAATTTGTTGTATTTAGTTACATGGTTTATTTTCTGCTCAGTGTGTTGCCTTCTCATAGATGAAAACCCCCAGGTTCTTTACTGTGTTTGTAGTTTGTATACTCCCTACAGTACTCCCTACTTATTGCTTGGTTTCATGATTTTCGACGATTATAACAAAATATGAAAATCATAATAAAACGGCATATTAGAGTATGCCGTCCGAGACTATAACCCATGGTCTCGGAGTGATTTTTGCCTTTTTTTCTTTTCAAATCCTCAAAAATGATGAAATAAGCAAGACCATGGATTACAGCCCAGTGATTTTTGACCTTTTTTCAAATGTCATCCCAGTGACCCCCCAGTGTCCCCCCAGTGCCTCCCCAGACAGTGCCCCCCCAGTGCCTCCCAGTGCCCCCCCCCCCTCCAGTGTCCCCCTAGTTTCCCCCAAGTGCCCCCCAGAGCCCCCCCAGTGTCCCCCCCATTGCCCCCCCAGTGCCCCCCCAGAAAAAACGACATGCTATAGTTCATGTTTTCGGAAGACATACTATAGTCTGTCGTTTTTCATGATTTTGGAGGATTTAAAAAAGAAAATCATGAAAAAATGACATTCTATAGTTCATGGTTTCGGAAGACATACTATAGTCTGCCCCCCCCCAGTGCCCCCCCAGTGTCCCCCCAGTGCCCCCCCAGTGTCCCCCCAGTGCCCCCCCCAGTGTCCCCCCAGTGCCCCCCCCCCAGTGTCCCCCCAGTGCCTCCCCAGTGTGCCCCCAGTCGTTTTTCATGATTTTGGAGGATTACATTTTTTTAAAATATCATGAAAAAACGACATGCTATAGTTCATGGTTTCGGAAGACATACTATAGTCTGCCCCCCCCCAGTGCCCCCCCAGTGTCCCCCCAGTGCCCCCCCAGTGTCCCCCCAGTGCCCCCCCCCAGTGTCCCCCCAGTGCCCCCCCCCAGTGTCCCCCCAGTGCCTCCCCAGTGTGCCCCCAGAAAAAACGACATGCTATAGTATAGTCTGTCATTGTCTCCACCAGGCCGAAGGCATGGGGAGAGAGTATGTTTTGCACTCTGTCCGTGTGTGTGTCCGTCCGTCCTTCCGTCCGTCTGTTACCAGCTAATCTCCGGCACCATTAACCCGGTCGATGCCAAACTTTGCACACACACTCCCTGGATGCCAACGATGAACCTCTGCCCCACATTTTCCAGAATGGCCTGTTATAGCGCCACCATGAGGCAGCTTTTCACATTTTTGAGTGGTGTAAATAAAATGAGCATGGTTCACACGGGTGTGATTTCATTACGTCAGACATTACGTCAGACCACAGTTGATCAGTCTATATAAGACCTTACACCACTCAGTTCACACGGGTGTGATTTTTTACCTAACACTGCACCGATCTGCGTGAAACGTTGCATGCACACTCCCTAGAGGCCAAGGACAAACCTTTGACCTGCATTTTCCGCATCTGCCTTTTATAGCGCCACCAGGAGGCCGACTTTTGTAAAACACATTTTTTGAGTGGTGTAAACCACTCCTACAACTGGCTTTGTTAGTTTACGTGTCTGTCTGTCTGTTCGTACCAAAAAATGAGCATGGTTGCTATGGTCACCCAGTTCACACGGGTGTGATTTCATTACGTCAGACATTACGTCAGACCACAGCTGATCAGTCTATATAAGACCTTACACCACTCAGTTCACACGGGTGTGATTTTTTATATTACTCCTCCAGATTCTGTCCAAAAATCTCACAAATCGTTACACAGTATCTCTATAGTCATGTGCTCAAGTCGGATCTGTCTGATATTTCATATTCCATCCTAATTGGCTATAATTGGCTTTCAAAGTTTGCAAGATTGCCCCATTTTGAACAAAAGCCTCAAATCATGAACGTAGCGTGCAATTTACGTGAAATATTTCACACATTTTCTTACTAGGCTGAGGAATATATCCCACCCTTTTCACATTGGCCTGTTATAGCGCCACCAACAGGTTGATTTTTGCAAAACACATTTTTGGAACAAAATGCAAAATGCCTCAAATCATCCAATTGCCATCAAAGGCGTATGAAGAAATGGCACCCTTTTCACATTGGCCTATTATAGCGCCACCAGGAGGCCACAACCTGACGTGGCTTGGTGGAGACCTGTGCCCCGAGGGGCACTTTTTCTAGTTTTTCATGATTTTGGAGGATTTAAAAAAAAGGAAATCATGAAAAAATGACATGCTATAGTTCATGGTTTCGGAAGACAGATTATAGTCTGTCATTTTTCATGATTTTGGAGGATTACATTTTTTTTAAATATCATGAAAAAACGACATGCTATAGTTCATGGTTTCTGAAGACAGACTATAGTCTGTCGTTTTTCATGATTTTGGAGGATTTAAAAAAAAGAAAATCATGAAAAAATGACATGCTATAGTTCATGGTTTCTGAAGACATACTATAGTCTGTCGTTTTTCATGATTTTGGAGGATTAAAAAAAAATCATGAAAAAGCGACATGCTATAGTTCATGGTTTCGGAAGACAGAATATAGTCTGTCGTTTTTCATGATTTTGGAGGATTTAAAAAAAAGAAAATCATGAAAAAATGACATGCTATAGTTCATGGTTTCTGAAGACAGATTATAGTCTGTCATTTTTCATGATTTTGGAGGATTACATTTTTTTTAAATATCATGAAAAAACGACATGCTATATATAGTTCATGGTTTCTGAAGACAGACTATAGTCTGTCGTTTTTCATGATTTTGGAGAATTAAAAAAAAATCATGAAAAAGCGACATGCTATAGTTCATGGTTTCTGAAGACATACTATAGTCTGTCGTTTTTCATGATTTTGGAGGTTTAAAAAAAAGAAAATCATTACAAAACGACATACTCTAGTTCATGGTTTAGGAAGACGGACTATAGTCTGGCGTTTTTCATGATTTTGGAGGATTTAAAAAAAAGAAAATCATAAAAAAACGACATGCTATATATAGTTCATAGTTTCGGAAGACAGACTATAGTCTGGCGTTTTTCATGATTTTGGAGGATTTCAAAAAAATTAAATCATGAAAAAACGACATGCTATAGTTCATGGTTTCGGAAGACATGCTATAGTCTGCCCCCCACAGTGCCCCCCCAGTGTCCCCCCAGTGCCTCCCCAGTGCCCCCCCAGTGCCCCCCCCAGTGTCCCCCCCAGTGTCCCCCCAGTGCCTCCACAGTGTCCCCCCAGAAAAAACGAAATGCTATGTCTGTCGTTTTTCATGATTTTGGAGGATTTAAAAAAAATGACAATCATGAAAAAACGACATGCTATAGTTCATGGTTTCGGAAGACATACTATAGTCTGTCATTTTTCATGATTTTGGTGGATTAAAAAAAAGAGAAAATCAGGAAAAAACGACATGCTATAGTTCATGGTTTTGCCGGCATACTATAGCACGCCGTTTATCTACATTTTTGAGGATTTGAAAAAAAGTCGAAAATCACTCCGAGACCATGGGCTATAGCCCATCGTCTCGGAGTCATTTTCGAAAATGACCCCGAGACGATGGGCTATAGCCCATGGTCTCGGAGTGATTTTTGTCTTTTTTTCAAATCCTCAAAAATGATGAAAATTGGCATGCTATAGTATGCCGTCTGAGGCCATGGGCTGAACTTGAACCCACGACCTGTGGCTCACATAGACAGCAGCTTATCACAGAGTGCCACCATGCTCTCTGAGAATCTCCTCAGCTTTCCATCTCTTTCCAGTTCTCTTCTGGATGTTATTCTCCAAAACATGCTGCAGAGTGAAAGTAGGAGGAACTCAGCTGGATTTGAACTCACAACCTGTGGCTCACATGGCGACATCTTAACAAGGGTGCCACTGAGCTCTCAGTGATTTTTAGGTTGTAAGTTGTTCTTCTATAGAAGATGGGCTATAGCCCATGGTCTCGAACGGCATACTATAGCATGCCGTTTTGGATCATTTTTGAGGATTCGAAAAAAACATGAAAATGACTCCGAGACCATGGGCTATAGCCCATCGTCTCGGAGTCATTTTCGTCTTTTTTTCAAATCCTCGTTGTTCATCATTTATGACCATGGGGTATAGCCCATATCGGACAGCATACTATAGCATGCCGTTTTTCATCATTTTTGAGGATTTGAAAAAAAGACGAAAATCACTCCGGGACGATGGGCTATAGCCCATGGTCTCGAACGGCATACTATAGCATGCCGTTTTCCATCATTTTTGAGGATTTGAAAAAAAGACGAAAATCACTCCGAGACCATGGGCTATATATAGCCCATCGTTTCGGAGTGATTTTCGTCTTTTTTTCAAATCCTCGTTTTTCATCATGTATGACCATGGGGTACAGCCCATATCGGACAGCATACTATAGCATGCCGTTTTTCATAATTTTTGAGGATTTGAAAAAAAGACGAAAATCACTCCGAGACGATGGGCTATAATAGCCCATGGTCTCGAACGGCATACTATAGCATGCCGTTTTGCATCATTTTTGAGGATTTGAAAAAAAGACGAAAATCACTCCGAGACCATGGGCTATAGCCCATTCTCTCGGAGTCATTTTCGTCTTTTTTTCAAATCCTCGTTTTTCATCATTTATGACCATGGGGTATAGCCCATATCGGACAGCATACTATAGCATGCCGTTTTTCATCATTTTTGAGGATTTGAAAAAAAGACGAAAATCACTCCGGGACGATGGGCTATAGCCCATGGTCTCGAACGGCATACTATAGCATGCCGTTTTGCATCATTTTTGAGGATTTGAAAAAAAGACGAAAATCACTCCGAGACCATGGGCTATAGCCCATTCTCTCGGAGTCATTTTCGTCTTTTTTTCAAATCCTCGTTTTTCATCATTTATGACCATGGGGTATAGCCCATATCGGACAGCATACTATAGCATGCCGTTTTTCATCATTTTTGAGGATTTGAAAAAAAGACGAAAATCACTCCGAGACGATGGGCTATAGCCCATGGTCTCGAACGGCATACTATAGCATGCCGTTTTGCATCATTTTTGAGGATTTGAAAAAAAGACGAAAATCACTCCGAGACCATGGGCTATAGCCCATCGTCTCGGAGTCATTTTCGTCTTTTTTTCAAATCCTCAAAATCACTCCGAGACGATGGGCTATAGCCCATGGTCTCGAACGGCATACTATAGCATGCCGTTTTGCATCATTTTTGAGGATTTGAAAAAAAGACGAAAATGACCCCGAGACGATGGGCTATAGCCCATGGTCTCGGAGTGATTTTTGTCTTTTTTTCAAATCCTCAAAAATGATGAAAAATGGCATGCTATAGTATGCCGTCTGAGGCCATGGGCTGAACTTGAACCCACGACCTGTGGCTCACATAGACAGCAGCTTATCACAGCGTGCCACCATGCTCTCTGAGAATCTCCTCAGCTTTCCATCTCTTTCCAGTTCTCTTCTGGTTGTTATTCTCCAAAACATGCTGCAGAGTGAAAGTAGGAGGAACTCACCTGGATTTGAACGCTCAACCTCTGGCTCACATGGACGTCATCTTAACAAGGGTGCCACTGAGCTCTCAGTGATTTTTAGGTTGTAAGTTGTTCTTCTATAGACGATGGGCTATAGCCCATGGTCTCGAACGGCATACTATAGCATGCTGTTTTGCATCATTTTTGAGGATTTGAAAAATCACTCCGAGACCATGGGCTATAGCCCATCGTCTCGGAGTCATTTTCTTCTTTTTTTCAAATCCTCGTTTTTCATCATTTATGACCATGGGGTATAGCCCATATCGGACAGCATACTATAGCATGCCGTTTTCCATCATTTTTGAGGATTTGAAAAAAAGACGAAAATCACTCCGAGACCATGGGCTATAGCCCATCGTCTCTGAGTCATTTTCGTCTTTTTTTCAAATCCTCAAAATCACTCAGAGACGATGGGCTATAGCCCATGGTCTCGAACGGCATACTATAGCATACCGTTTTGCATCATTTTTGAGGATTTGAAAAAAGACGAAAATCATTCGAGACAATGGACTATAGCCCATGGTCTCGGAGTGATTTTCATCTTTTTTTCAAATCCTCGTTTTTCATCATTTTTGACCATGGGCTATAGCCCATCTCAGGCGGCATACTATAGCATGCCGTTATTCATCATTTTTGAGGATTTGAAAAAAAGACGAAAATCACTTGAGACCATGGGCTATAGTCCATTGTCTCGAATGATTTTCGTCTTTTTTCAAATCCTCAAAATCACTCAGAGACGATGGGCTATAGCCCATGGTCTCGAACGGCATACTATAGCATGCCGTTTTGCATCATTTTTGAGGATTTGAAAAAAGACGAAAATCATTCGAGACAATGGACTATAGCCCATGGTCTCGGAGTGATTTTCATCTTTTTTTCAAATCTTCGTTTTTCATCATTTTTGACCATGGGCTATAGCCCATCTCAGACTGCATACTATAGCATAACGTTTTTCATCATTCACTAGTAGGAATAAACACACCATCTGGGAGGTTTAAGGGATTTATTGACAGTGAAGAAGTGGAGGGATGAAGGAAGGATGAATGAATGCAGATGTGTAGGTTCCGAGACGATGGGCTATAGCCCATGGTCTCGAACGGCATACTATAGCATGCCGTTTTGCATCATTTTTGAGGATTTGAAAAAAAGACGAAAATCACTCCGAGACCATGGGCTATAGCCCATCGTCTCGGAGTATTTTCGTCTTTTTTTCAAATCCTCAAAATCACTCCGAGACGATGGGCTATAGCCCATGGTCTCCAACGGCATACTATAGCATGCCGTTTTGCATCATTTTTGAGGATTTGAAAAAAAGACGAAAATCACTCCGAGACCATGGGCTATAGCCCATCGTCTCGGAGTCATTTTCGAAAATGACCCCGAGACGATGGGCTATAGCCCATGGTCTCGGAGTGATTTTTGTCTTTTTTTCAAATCCTCAAAAATGATGAAAATTGGCATGCTATAGTATGCCGTCTGAGGCCATGGGCTGAACTTGAACCCACGACCTGTGGCTCACATAGACAGCAGCTTATCACAGAGTGCCACCATGCTCTCTGAGAATCTCCTCAGCTTTCCATCTCTTTCCAGTTCTCTTCTGGTTGTTATTCTCCAAAACATGCTGCAGAGTGAAGGTAGGAGGAACTCAGCTCGATTTGAACGCTCAACCTCTGGCTCACATGGACGTCATCTTAACAAGGGTGCCACTGAGCTCTCAGTTATTTTTAGGTTGTAAGTTGTTCTTCTATAGACGATGGGCTATAGCCCATGGTCTCGAACGGCATACTATAGCATGCCGTTTTGCATCATTTTTGAGGATTTGAAAAAAATACGAAAATGACTCCGAGACCATGGGCTATAGCCCATCGTCTCGGAGTCATTTTCGTCTTTTTTTCAAATCCTCGTTTTTCATCATTTATGACCATGGGGTATAGCCCATATCGGACAGCATACTATAGCATGCCGTTTTCCATCATTTTTGAGGATTTGAAAAAAAGACGAAAATCACTCCGAGACGATGGGCTATAGCCCATGGTCTCGGAGTGATTTCGAACGGCATACTATAGCATGCCGTTTTCCATCATTTTTGAGGATTTGAAAAAAAGACGAAAATCACTCCGAGACGATGGGCTATATAGCCCATGGTCTCGGAGTGATCTCGAACGGCATACTATAGCATGCCGTTTTCCATAATTTTTGAGGATTTGAAAAAAAGACGAAAATCACTCCGAGACCATGGGCTATAGCCCATCGTCTCGAACGGCATACTATAGCATGCCGTTTTGCATCATTTTTGAGGATTTGAATATAAGACGAAAATGACCCCGAGACGATGGGCTATAGCCCATGGCCTCGGAGTGATTTTTGTCTTTTTTTCAAATCCTTAAAAATGATGAAAAATGGCATGCTATAGTATGCCGTCTGAGGCCATGGGCTGAACTTGAACCCACGACCTGTGGCTCACATAGACAGCAGCTTATCACAGAGTGCCACCATGCTCTCTGAGAATCTCCTCAGCTTTCCATCTCTTTCCAGTTCTCTTCTGGTTGTTATTCTCCAAAACATGCTGCAGAGTGAAAGTAGGAGGAACTCAGCTGGATTTGAACGCTCAACCTCTGGCTCACATGGACGTCATCTTAACAAGGGTGCCACTGAGCTCTCAGTGATTTTTAGGTTGTAAGTTGTTCTTCTATAGACGATGGGCTATAGCCCATCGTCTCGGAGTCATTTTCGTATTTTTTTCAAATCCTCAAAATCACTCCGAGACGATGGGCTATAGCCCATGGTCTCGAACGGCATACTATAGCATGCCGTTTTGCATCATTTTTGAGGATTTGAAAAAAGACGAAAATCACTCCGAGACCATTGGCTATAGCCCATCGTCTCGGAGTCATTTTCGTCTTTTTTTCAAATCCTCAAAATCACTCCGAGATGGTTTTTGAGGATTTGAAAAAAAGACGAAAATCACTCCGAGACCATGGGCTATAGCCCATGGTCTCGAACGGCATACTATAGCATGCCGTTTTGCATCATTTTTGAGGATTTGAAAAAAAGACGAAAATGACCCCGAGACGATGGGCTATAGCCCATGGTCTCGGAGTGATTTTTGTCTTTTTTTCAAATCCTCAAAAATGATGAAAAATGTCATGCTATAGTATGCCGTCTGAGGCCATGGGCTGAACTTGAACCCACGACCTGTGGCTCACATAGACAGCAGCTTATCACAGAGTGCCACCATGCTCTCTGAGAATCTCCTCAGCTTTCCATCTCTTTCCAGTTCTCTTCTGGTTGTTATTCTCCAAAACATGCTGCAGAGTGAAAGTAGGAGGAACTCAGCTGGATTTGAACGCTCAACCTCTGGCTCACATGGACGTCATCTTAACAACGGTGCCACTGAGCTCTCAGTGATTTTTAGGTTGTAAGTTGTTCTTCTATAGACGATGGGCTATAGCCCATCGTCTCGGAGTCATTTTCGTATTTTTTTCAAATCCTCAAAATCACTCCGAGACGATGGGCTATAGCCCATGGTCTCGAACGGCATACTATAGCATGCCGTTTTGCATATTTTTTGAGGATTTGAAAAAAAGACGAAAATCACTCCGAGACCATGGGCTATAGCCCATCGTCTCGGAGTCATTTTCGTCTTTTTTTCAAATCCTCGTTTTTCATCATTTATGACCATGGGGTATAGCCCATATCGGACAGCATACTATAGCATGCCGTTTTTCATAATTTTTGAGGATTTGAAAAAAAGACGAAAATCACTCCGAGACGATGGGCTATAGCCCATGGTCTCGAACGGCATACTATAGCATGCCGTTTTCCATCATTTTTGAGGATTTGAAAAAAAGACGAAAATCACTCCGAGACCATGGGCTATAGCCCATCGTCTCGGAGTCATTTTCGTCTTTTTTTCAAATCCTCAAAATCACTCCGAGACGATGGGCTATAGCTCATGGTCTCGAACGGCATACTATAGCATGCCGTTTTGCATCATTTTTGAGGATTTGAAAAAAAGACGAAAATGACCCCGAGACGATGGGCTATAGCCCATGGTCTCGGAGTGATTTTTGTCTTTTTTTCAAATCCTCAAAAATGATGAAAAATGGCATGCTATAGTATGCCGTCTGAGGCCATGGGCTGAACTTGAACCCACGACCTGTGGCTCACATAGACAGCAGCTTATCACAGCATGCCACCATGCTCTCTGAGAATCTCCTCAGCTTTCCATCTCTTTCCAGTTCTCTTCTGGTTGTTATTCTCCAAAACATGCTGCAGAGTGAAAGTAGGAGGAACTCACCTGGATTTGAACGCTCAACCTCTGGCTCACATGGACGTCATCTTAACAAGGGTGCCACTGAGCTCTCAGTGATTTTTAGGTTGTAAGTTGTTCTTCTATAGACGATGGGCTATAGCCCATGGTCTCGAACGGCATACTATAGCATGCCGTTTTGCATCATTTTTGAGGTTTTGAAAAAAAGACGAAAATCACTCCGAGACCATGGGCTATAGCCCATCGTCTCGGAGTCATTTTCTTCTTTTTTTCAAATCCTCGTTTTTCATCATTTATGACCATGGGGTATAGCCCATATCGAACGGCATACTATAGCATGCCGTTTTGCATCATTTTTGAGGATTTGAAAAAAGACGAAAATCATTCGAGACAATGGACTATAGCCCATGGTCTCGGAGTGATTTTCATCTTTTTTTCAAATCCTCGTTTTTCATCATTTTTGACCATGGGCTATAGCCCATCTCAGGCGGCATACTATAGCATGCCGTTATTCATCATTTTTGAGGATTTGAAAAAAAGACGAAAATCACTTGAGACCATGGGCTATAGTCCATTGTCTCGAATGATTTTCGTCTTTTTTCAAATCCTCAAAATCACTCAGAGACGATGGGCTATAGCCCATGGTCTCGAACGGCATACTATAGCATGCCGTTTTGCATCATTTTTGAGGATTTGAAAAAAGACGAAAATCATTCGAGACAATGGACTATAGCCCATGGTCTCGGAGTGATTTTCATCTTTTTTTCAAATCTTCGTTTTTCATCATTTTTGACCATGGGCTATAGCCCATCTCAGACTGCATACTATAGCATAACGTTTTTCATCATTCACTAGTAGGAATAAACACACCATCTGGGAGGTTTAAGGGATTTATTGACAGTGAAGAAGTGGAGGGATGAAGGAAGGATGAATGAATGCAGATGTGTAGGTTCCGAGACGATGGGCTATAGCCCATGGTCTCCAACGGCATACTATAGCATGCCGTTTTGCATCATTTTTGAGGATTTGAAAAAAAGACGAAAATGACCCCGAGACGATGGGCTAAAGCCCATGATCTCGGAGTGATTTTTGTCTTTTTTTCAAATCCTCAAAAATGATGAAAAATGTCATGCTATAGTATGCCGTCTGAGGCCATGGGCTGAACTTGAACCCACGACCTGTGGCTCACATAGACAGCAGCTTATCACAGAGTGCCACCATGCTCTCTGAGAATCTCCTCAGCTTTCCATCTCTTTCCAGTTCTCTTCTGGATGTTATTCTCCAAAACAAGCTGCAGAGTGAAAGTAGGAGGAACTCAGCTGGATTTGAACTCACAACCTATGGCTCACATGGCGACATCTTAACAAGGGTGCCACTGAGCTCTCAGAAGTTTTTAGGTTGTAAGTTGTTCTTCTATAGACGATGGGCTATAGCCCATGGTCTCGAACGGCATACTATAGCATGCCGTTTTGCATCATTTTTGAGGATTTGAAAAAAAGACGAAAATGACTCCGAGACCATGGGCTATAGCCCATCGTCTCGGAGTCATTTTCGTCTTTTTTTCAAATCCTCGTTTTTCATCATTTATGACCATGGGGTATAGCCCATATCGGACAGCATACTATAGCATGCCGTTTTCCATCATTTTTGAGGATTTGAATAAAAGACGAAAATGACCCCGAGACGATGGGCTATAGCCCATGGTCTCGGAGTTATTTTTTTCTTTTTTTCAAATCCTCAAAAATGATGAAAAATGGCATGCTATAGTATGCCGTCTGAGGCCATGGGCTGAACTTGAACCCACGACCTGTGGCTCACATAGACAGCAGCTTATCACAGAGTGCCACCATGCTCTCTGAGAATCTCCTCAGCTTTCCATCTCTTTCCAGTTCTCTTCTGGTTATTCTCCAAAACAAGCTGCAGAGTGAAAGTAGGAGGAACTCAGCTGGATTTGAACTCACAACCTATGGCTCACATGGCGACATCTTAACAAGGGTGCCACTGAGCTCTCAGAAGTTTTTAGGTTGTAAGTTGTTCTTCTATAGACGATGGGCTATAGCCCATGGTCTCGAACGGCATACTATAGCATGCCGTTTTGCATCATTTTTGAGGATTTGAAAAAAAGACGAAAATGACTCCGAGACCATGGGCTATAGCCCATCGTCTCGGAGTCATTTTCGTCTTTTTTTCAAATCCTCGTTTTTCATCATTTATGACCATGGGGTATAGCCCATATCGGACAGCATACTATAGCATGCCGTTTTCCATCATTTTTGAGGATTTGAATAAAAGACGAAAATGACCCCGAGACGATGGGCTATAGCCCATGGTCTCGGAGTTATTTTTTTCTTTTTTTCAAATCCTCAAAAATGATGAAAAATGGCATGCTATAGTATGCCGTCTGAGGCCATGGGCTGAACTTGAACCCACGACCTGTGGCTCACATAGACAGCAGCTTATCACAGAGTGCCACCATGCTCTCTGAGAATCTCCTCAGCTTTCCATCTCTTTCCAGTTCTCTTCTGGTTATTCTCCAAAACATGCTGCAGAGTGAAAGTAGGAGGAACTCAGCTGGATTTGAACGCTCAACCTCTGGCTCACATGGACGTCATCTTAACAAGGGTGCCACTGAGCTCTCAGTGATTTTTAGGTTGTAAGTTGTTCTTCTATAGACGATGGGCTATAGCCCATCGTCTCGGAGTCATTTTCGTATTTTTTTCAAATCCTCAAAATCACTCCGAGACGATGGGCTATAGCCCATGGTCTCGAACGGCATACTATAGCATGCCGTTTTGCATCATTTTTGAGGATTTGAAAAAAAGACGAAAATCACTCCGAGACCATGGGCTATAGCCCATGGTCTCGAACGGCATACTATAGCATGCCGTTTTGCATCATTTTTGAGGTTTTGAAAAAAAGACGAAAATCACTCCGAGACCATGGGCTATAGCCCATCGTCTCGGAGTCATTTTCTTCTTTTTTTCAAATCCTCGTTTTTCATCATTTATGACCATGGGGTATAGCCCATATCGGACAGCATACTATAGCATGCCGTTTTCCATAATTTTTGAGGATTTGAAAAAAAGACGAAAATCACTCCGAGACCATGGGCTATAGCCCATCGTCTCGGAGTCATTTTCGTCTTTTTTTCAAATCCTCAAAATCACTCAGAGACGATGGGCTATAGCCCATGGTCTCGAACGGCATACTATAGCATGCCGTTTTGCATCATTTTTGAGGATTTGAAAAAAGACGAAAATCATTCGAGACAATGGACTATAGCCCATGGTCTCGGAGTGATTTTCATCTTTTTTTCAAATCCTCGTTTTTCATCATTTTTGACCATGGGCTATAGCCCATCTCAGGCGGCATACTATAGCATGCCGTTATTCATCATTTTTGAGGATTTGAAAAAAAGACGAAAATCACTTGAGACAATGGACTATAGCCCATGGTCTCGGAGTGATTTTAATCTTTTTTTCAAATCTTCGTTTTTCATCATTTTTGACCATGGGCTATAGCCCATCTCAGACTGCATACTATAGCATAACGTTTTTCATCATTCACTAGTAGGAATAAACACACCATATGGGAGGTTTAAGGGATTTATTGACAGTGAAGAAGTGGAGGGATGAAGGAAGGATGAATGAATGCAGATGTGTAGGTTCCGAGACGATGGGCTATAGCCCATGGTCTCGAACGGCATACTATAGCATGCCGTTTTGAATCATTTTTGAGGATTTGAAAAAAAGACGAAAATCACTCCGAGACCATGGGCTATAGCCCATCGTCTCGGAGTATTTTCGTCTTTTTTTCAAATCCTCAAAATCACTCCGAGACGATGGGCTATAGCCCATGGTCTCGAACGGCATACTATAGCATGCCGTTTTGCATCATTTTTGAGGATTTGAAAAAAAGACGAAAATGACTCCGAGACCATGGGCTATAGCCCATCGTCTCGGAGTCATTTTCGTCTTTTTTTCAAATCCTCGTTTTTCATCATTTATGACCATGGGGTATAGCCCATATCGGACAGCATACTATAGCATGCCGTTTTCCATCATTTTTGAGGATTTGAAAAAAAGACGAAAATGACCCCGAGACGATGGGCTATAGCCCATGGTCTCGGAGTGATTTTTGTCTTTTTTTCAAATCCTCAAAAATGATGAAAAATGGCATGCTATAGTATGCCGTCTGAGGCCATGGGCTGAACTTGAACCCACGACCTGTGGCTCACATAGACAGCAGCTTATCACAGAGTGCCACCATGCTCTCTGAGAATCTCCTCAGCTTTCCATCTCTTTCCAGTTCTCTTCTGGTTGTTATTCTCCAAAACATGCTGCAGAGTGAAGGTAGGAGGAACTCAGCTCGATTTGAACGCTCAACCTCTGGCTCACATGGACGTCATCTTAACAAGGGTGCCACTGAGCTCTCAGTGATTTTTAGGTTGTAAGTTGTTCTTCTATAGACGATGGGCTATAGCCCATCGTCTCGGAGTCATTTTCATATTTTTTTCAAATCCTCAAAATCACTCCGAGACGATGGGCTATAGCCCATGGTCTCGAACGGCATACTATAGCATGCCGTTCTGCATCATTTTTTAGGATTTGAAAAAAGACGAAAATCACTCCGAGACCATTGGCTATAGCCCATCGTCTCGGAGTCATTTTCGTCTTTTTTTCAAATCCTCAAAATCACTCCGAGATGGTTTTTGAGGATTTGAAAAAAAGACGAAAATCACTCCGAGACCATGGGCTATAGCCCATCGTCTCGGAGTCATTTTCGTCTTTTTTTCAAATCCTCAAAATCACTCCGAGACGATGGGCTATAGCCCATGGTCTCGAACGGCATACTATAGCATGCCGTTTTGCATCATTTTTGAGGATTTGAAAAAAAGACGAAAATGACCCCGAGACGATGGGCTATAGCCCATGGTCTCGGAGTGATTTTTGTCTTTTTTTCAAATCCTCAAAAATGATGAAAAATGGCATGCTATAGTATGCCGTCTGAGGCCATGGGCTGAACTTGAACCCACGACCTGTGGCTCACATAGACAGCAGCTTATCACAGCGTGCCACCATGCTCTCTGAGAATCTCCTCAGCTTTCCATCTCTTTCCAGTTCTCTTCTGGTTGTTATTCTCCAAAACATGCTGCAGAGTGAAAGTAGGAGGAACTCACCTGGATTTGAACGCTCAACCTCTGGCTCACATGGACGTCATCTTAACAAGGGTGCCACTGAGCTCTCAGTGATTTTTAGGTTGTAAGTTGTTCTTCTATAGACGATGGGCTATAGCCCATGGTCTCGAACGGCATACTATAGCATGCCGTTTTGCATCATTTTTGAGGATTTGAAAAAAAGACGAAAATGACCCCGAGACGATGGGCTATAGCCCATGGTCTCGGAGTGATTTTTGTCTTTTTTTCAAATCCTCAAAAATGATGAAAAATGGCATGCTATAGTATGCCGTCTGAGGCCATGGGCTGAACTTGAACCCACGACCTGTGGCTCACATAGACAGCAGCTTATCACAGCGTGCCACCATGCTCTCTGAGAATCTCCTCAGCTTTCCATCTCTTTCCAGTTCTCTTCTGGTTGTTATTCTCCAAAACATGCTGCAGAGTGAAAGTAGGAGGAACTCACCTGGATTTGAACGCTCAACCTCTGGCTCACATGGACGTCATCTTAACAAGGGTGCCACTGAGCTCTCAGTGATTTTTGAGTGGTGTAAACCACTCCTACAACTGGCTTTTTTGAGTGGTGTAAACCACTCCTACAACTGGCTTTTGTGTGCATAAAAAAATGACCGTGGTTGCTATGTTCAAAATAATTTCTGACGTAATTAAATCACACCCGGGTGAACTGGATGACCGTAGCAACCGTGGTCATTTTCTCTGCGCAAAAAAAGCCAGTTGTGAAATCACATCCAGGTGTGATACATACATTTATCAAAAATGATAGCTTTTTTTACTTAACATATTTTGTGTGATTTCATTACGTCAGACATTACGTCAGACCACAGCTGATCATGCTATATAAAACCTTACACCACTCAGTTCACACGGGTGTGATTTTTAGGTTGTAAGTTGTTCTTCTATAGACGATGGGCTATAGCCCATGGTCTCGAACGGCATACTATAGCATGCCGTTTTGCATCATTTTTGAGGATTTGAAAAAAAGACGAAAATCACTCCGAGACGATGGGCTATAGCCCATGGTCTCGAACGGCATACTATAGCATGCCGTTTTGCATCATTTTTGAGGTTTTGAAAAAAAGACGAAAATCACTCCGAGACCATGGGCTATAGCCCATCGTCTTGGAGTCATTTTCGTCTTTTTTTCAAATCCTCAAAATCACTCAGAGACGATGGGCTATAGCCCATGGTCTCGAACGGCATACTATAGCATGCCGTTTTGCATCATTTTTGAGGATTTGAAAAAAGACGAAAATCATTCGAGACAATGGACTATAGCCCATGGTCTCGGAGTGATTTTCATCTTTTTTTCAAATCCTCGTTTTTCATCATTTTTGACCATGGGCTATAGCCCATCTCAGGCGGCATACTATAGCATGCCGTTATTCATCATTTTTGAGGATTTGAAAAAAAGACGAAAATCACTCCGAGACGATGGGCTATAGCCCATGGTCTCGAACGGCATACTATAGCATGCCGTTTTGCATCATTTTTGAGGATTTGAAAAAAAGACGAAAATCACTCCGAGACCATGGGCTATAGCCCATCGTCTCTGAGTCATTTTCGTCTTTTTTTTTCAAATCCTCGTTTTTCATCATTTATGACCATGGGGTATAGCCCATATCGGACAGCAGACTATAGCATGCCGTTTTCCATCATTTTTGAGGATTTGAAAAAAAGACGAAAATCACTCCGAGACCATGGGCTATAACCCATCGTCTCGGAGTCATTTTCGTCTTTTTTTCAAATCCTCAAAATCACTCCGAGACGATGGGCTATAGCCCATGGTCTCGAACGGCATACTATAGCATGCCGTTTTGCATCATTTTTGAGGATTTGAAAAAAAGACGAAAATGACCCCGAGACGATGGGCTATAGCCCATGGTCTCGGAGTGATTTTTGTCTTTTTTTCAAATCCTCAAAAATGATGAAAAATGGCATGCTATAGTATGCCGTCTGAGGCCATGGGCTGAACTTGAACCAACGACCTGTGGCTCACATAGACAGCAGCTTATCACAGAGTGCCACCATGCTCTCTGAGAATCTCCTCAGCTTTCCATCTCTTTCCAGTTCTCTTCTGGTTGTTATTCTCAAAAACATGCTGCAGAGTGAAAGTAGGAGGAACTCAGCTGGATTTGGACACTCAACCTCTGGCTCACATGGACGTCATCTTAACAAGGGTGCCACTGAGCTCTCAGTGATTTTTAGGTTGTAAGTTGTTCTTCTATAGACGATGGGCTATAGCCCATGGTCTCGAACGGCATACTATAGCATGCCGTTTTGCATCATTTTTGAGGTTTTGAAAAAAAGACGAAAATCACTCCGAGACCATGGGCTATAGCCCATCGTCTCGGAGTCATTTTCTTCTTTTTTTCAAATCCTCGTTTTTCATCATTTATGACCATGGGGTATAGCCCATATCGGACAGCATACTATAGCATGCCGTTTTCCATCATTTTTGAGGATTTGAAAAAAAGACGAAAATCACTCCGAGACCATGGGCTATAGCCCATCGTCTCGGAGTCATTTTCGTCTTTTTTTCAAATCCTCAAAATCACTCAGAGACGATGGGCTATAGCCCATGGTCTCGAACGGCATACTATAGCATGCCGTTTTGCATCATTTTTGAGGATTTGAAAAAAGACGAAAATCATTCGAGACAATGGACTATAGCCCATGGTCTCGGAGTGATTTTCATCTTTTTTTCAAATCCTCGTTTTTCATCATTTTTGACCATGGGCTATAGCCCATCTCAGGCGGCATACTATAGCATGCCGTTATTCATCATTTTTGAGGATTTGAAAAAAAGACGAAAATCACTTGAGACCATGGGCTATAGTCCATTGTCTCGAATGATTTTCGTCTTTTTTCAAATCCTCAAAATCACTCAGAGACGATGGGCTATAGCCCATGGTCTCGAACGGCATACTATAGCATGCCGTTTTGCATCATTTTTGAGGATTTGAAAAAAGACGAAAATCATTCGAGACAATGGACTATAGCCCATGGTCTCGGAGTGATTTTCATCTTTTTTTCAAATCTTCGTTTTTCATCATTTTTGACCATGGGCTATAGCCCATCTCAGACTGCATACTATAGCATAACGTTTTTCATCATTCACTAGTAGGAATAAACACACCATCTGGGAGGTTTAAGGGATTTATTGACAGTGAAGAAGTGGAGGGATGAAGGAAGGATGAATGAATGCAGATGTGTAGGTTCCGAGACGATGGGCTATAGCCCATGGTCTCCAACGGCATACTATAGCATGCCGTTTTGCATCATTTTTGAGGATTTGAAAAAAAGACGAAAATGACCCCGAGACGATGGGCTAAAGCCCATGGTCTCGGAGTGATTTTTGTCTTTTTTTCAAATCCTCAAAAATGATGAAAAATGTCATGCTATAGTATGCCGTCTGAGGCCATGGGCTGAACTTGAACCCACGACCTGTGGCTCACATAGACAGCAGCTTATCACAGAGTGCCACCATGCTCTCTGAGAATCTCCTCACCTTTCCATCTCTTTCCATTTGAAAAAAAGACGAAAATCACTCCGAGACCATGGGCTATAGCCCATGGTCTCGGAGTCATTTTCGAAAATGACCCCGAGACGAGCCCATGGTCTCGGAGTGATTTTTGTCTTTTTTTCAAATCCTCAAAAATGATGAAAATTGGCATGCTATAGTATGCCGTCTGAGGCCATGGGCTGAACTTGAACCCACGACCTGTGGCTCACATAGACAGCAGCTTATCACAGAGTGCCACCATGCTCTCTGAGAATCTCCTCAGCTTTCCATCTCTTTCCAGTTCTCTTCTGGATGTTATTCTCCAAAACAAGCTGCAGAGTGAAAGTAGGAGGAACTCAGCTGGATTTGAACTCACAACCTATGGCTCACATGGCGACATCTTAACAAGGGTGCCACTGAGCTCTCAGAAGTTTTTAGGTTGTAAGTTGTTCTTCTATAGACGATGGGCTATAGCCCATGGTCTCGAACGGCATACTATAGCATGCCGTTTTGCATCATTTTTGAGGATTTGAAAAAAAGACGAAAATGACTCCGAGACCATGGGCTATAGCCCATCGTCTCGGAGTCATTTTCGTCTTTTTTTCAAATCCTCGTTTTTCATCATTTATGACCATGGGGTATAGCCCATATCGGACAGCATACTATAGCATGCCGTTTTCCATCATTTTTGAGGATTTGAATAAAAGACGAAAATGACCCCGAGACGATGGGCTATAGCCCATGGTCTCGGAGTTATTTTTTTCTTTTTTTCAAATCCTCAAAAATGATGAAAAATGGCATGCTATAGTATGCCGTCTGAGGCCATGGGCTGAACTTGAACCCACGACCTGTGGCTCACATAGACAGCAGCTTATCACAGAGTGCCACCATGCTCTCTGAGAATCTCCTCAGCTTTCCATCTCTTTCCAGTTCTCTTCTGGTTATTCTCCAAAACATGCTGCAGAGTGAAAGTAGGAGGAACTCAGCTGGATTTGAACGCTCAACCTCTGGCTCACATGGACGTCATCTTAACAAGGGTGCCACTGAGCTCTCAGTGATTTTTAGGTTGTAAGTTGTTCTTCTATAGACGATGGGCTATAGCCCATCGTCTCGGAGTCATTTTCGTATTTTTTTCAAATCCTCAAAATCACTCCGAGACGATGGGCTATAGCCCATGGTCTCGAACGGCATACTATAGCATGCCGTTTTGCATCATTTTTGAGGATTTGAAAAAAAGACGAAAATCACTCCGAGACCATGGGCTATAGCCCATGGTCTCGAACGGCATACTATAGCATGCCGTTTTGCATCATTTTTGAGGTTTTGAAAAAAAGACGAAAATCACTCCGAGACCATGGTCTCGGAGTCATTTTCTTCTTTTTCAAATCCTCGTTTTTCATCATTTATGACCATGGGGTATAGCCCATATCGGACAGCATACTATAGCATGCCGTTTTCCATAATTTTTGAGGATTTGAAAAAAAGACGAAAATCACTCCGAGACCATGGGCTATAGCCCATCGTCTCGGAGTCATTTTCGTCTTTTTTTCAAATCCTCAAAATCACTCAGAGACGATGGGCTATAGCCCATGGTCTCGAACGGCATACTATAGCATGCCGTTTTGCATCATTTTTGAGGATTTGAAAAAAGACGAAAATCATTCGAGACAATGGACTATAGCCCATGGTCTCGGAGTGATTTTCATCTTTTTTTCAAATCCTCGTTTTTCATCATTTTTGACCATGGGCTATAGCCCATCTCAGGCGGCATACTATAGCATGCCGTTATTCATCATTTTTGAGGATTTGAAAAAAAGACGAAAATCACTTGAGACAATGGACTATAGCCCATGGTCTCGGAGTGATTTTCATCTTTTTTTCAAATCTTCGTTTTTCATCATTTTTGACCATGGGCTATAGCCCATCTCAGACTGCATACTATAGCATAACGTTTTTCATCATTCACTAGTAGGAATAAACACACCATATGGGAGGTTTAAGGGATTTATTGACAGTGAAGAAGTGGAGGGATGAAGGAAGGATGAATGAATGCAGATGTGTAGGTTCCGAGACGATGGGCTATAGCCCATGGTCTCGAACGGCATACTATAGCATGCCGTTTTGAATCATTTTTGAGGATTTGAAAAAAAGACGAAAATCACTCCGAGACCATGGGCTATAGCCCATCGTCTCGGAGTATTTTCGTCTTTTTTTCAAATCCTCAAAATCACTCCGAGACGATGGGCTATAGCCCATGGTCTCGAACGGCATACTATAGCATGCCGTTTTGCATCATTTTTGAGGATTTGAAAAAAAGACGAAAATGACTCCGAGACCATGGGCTATAGCCCATCGTCTCGGAGTCATTTTCGTCTTTTTTTCAAATCCTCGTTTTTCATCATTTATGACCATGGGGTATAGCCCATATCGGACAGCATACTATAGCATGCCGTTTTCCATCATTTTTGAGGATTTGAAAAAAAGACGAAAATGACCCCGAGACGATGGGCTATAGCCCATGGTCTCGGAGTGATTTTTGTCTTTTTTTCAAATCCTCAAAAATGATGAAAAATGGCATGCTATAGTATGCCGTCTGAGGCCATGGGCTGAACTTGAACCCACGACCTGTGGCTCACATAGACAGCAGCTTATCACAGAGTGCCACCATGCTCTCTGAGAATCTCCTCAGCTTTCCATCTCTTTCCAGTTCTCTTCTGGTTGTTATTCTCCAAAACATGCTGCAGAGTGAAGGTAGGAGGAACTCAGCTCGATTTGAACGCTCAACCTCTGGCTCACATGGACGTCATCTTAACAAGGGTGCCACTGAGCTCTCAGTGATTTTTAGGTTGTAAGTTGTTCTTCTATAGACGATGGGCTATAGCCCATCGTCTCGGAGTCATTTTCATATTTTTTTCAAATCCTCAAAATCACTCCGAGACGATGGGCTATAGCCCATGGTCTCGAACGGCATACTATAGCATGCCGTTCTGCATCATTTTTTAGGATTTGAAAAAAGACGAAAATCACTCCGAGACCATTGGCTATAGCCCATCGTCTCGGAGTCATTTTCGTCTTTTTTTCAAATCCTCAAAATCACTCCGAGATGGTTTTTGAGGATTTGAAAAAAATACGAAAATCACTCCGAGACCATGGGCTATAGCCCATCGTCTCGGAGTCATTTTCGTCTTTTTTTCAAATCCTCAAAATCACTCCGAGACGATGGGCTATAGCCCATGGTCTCGAACGGCATACTATAGCATGCCGTTTTGCATCATTTTTGAGGATTTGAAAAAAAGACGAAAATGACCCCGAGACGATGGGCTATAGCCCATGGTCTCGGAGTGATTTTTGTCTTTTTTTCAAATCCTCAAAAATGATGAAAAATGGCATGCTATAGTATGCCGTCTGAGGCCATGGGCTGAACTTGAACCCACGACCTGTGGCTCACATAGACAGCAGCTTATCACAGCATGCCACCATGCTCTCTGAGAATCTCCTCAGCTTTCCATCTCTTTCCAGTTCTCTTCTGGTTGTTATTCTCCAAAACATGCTGCAGAGTGAAAGTAGGAGGAACTCACCTGGATTTGAACGCTCAACCTCTGGCTCACATGGACGTCATCTTAACAAGGGTGCCACTGAGCTCTCAGTGATTTTTAGGTTGTAAGTTGTTCTTCTATAGACGATGGGCTATAGCCCATGGTCTCGAACGGCATACTATAGCATGCCGTTTTGCATCATTTTTGAGGATTTGAAAAAAAGACGAAAATGACCCCGAGACGATGGGCTATAGCCCATGGTCTCGGAGTGATTTTTGTCTTTTTTTCAAATCCTCAAAAATGATGAAAAATGGCATGCTATAGTATGCCGTCTGAGGCCATGGGCTGAACTTGAACCCACGACCTGTGGCTCACATAGACAGCAGCTTATCACAGCGTGCCACCATGCTCTCTGAGAATCTCCTCAGCTTTCCATCTCTTTCCAGTTCTCTTCTGGTTGTTATTCTCCAAAACATGCTGCAGAGTGAAAGTAGGAGGAACTCACCTGGATTTGAACGCTCAACCTCTGGCTCACATGGACGTCATCTTAACAAGGGTGCCACTGAGCTCTCAGTGATTTTTTGAGTGGTGTAAACCACTCCTACAACTGGCTTTTGTGTGCATAAAAAAATGACCGTGGTTGCTATGTTCAAAATAATTTCTGACGTAATTAAATCACACCCGGGTGAACTGGATGACCGTAGCAACCGTGGTCATTTTCTCTGCGCAAAAAAAGCCAGTTGTGAAATCACATCCAGGTGTGATACATACATTTATCAAAAATGATAGCTTTTTTTACTTAACATATTTTGTGTGATTTCATTACGTCAGACATTACGTCAGACCACAGCTGATCATGCTATATAAAACCTTACACCACTCAGTTCACACGGGTGTGATTTTTAGGTTGTAAGTTGTTCTTCTATAGACGATGGGCTATAGCCCATGGTCTCGAACGGCATACTATAGCATGCCGTTTTGCATCATTTTTGAGGATTTGAAAAAAAGACGAAAATCACTCCGAGACGATGGGCTATAGCCCATGGTCTCGAACGGCATACTATAGCATGCCGTTTTGCATCATTTTTGAGGTTTTGAAAAAAAGACGAAAATCACTCCGAGACCATGGGCTATAGCCCATCGTCTCGGAGTCATTTTCGTCTTTTTTTCAAATCCTCAAAATCACTCAGAGACGATGGGCTATAGCCCATGGTCTCGAACGGCATACTATAGCATGCCGTTTTGCATCATTTTTGAGGATTTGAAAAAAGACGAAAATCATTCGAGACAATGGACTATAGCCCATGGTCTCGGAGTGATTTTCATCTTTTTTTCAAATCCTCGTTTTTCATCATTTTTGACCATGGGCTATAGCCCATCTCAGGCGGCATACTATAGCATGCCGTTATTCATCATTTTTGAGGATTTGAAAAAAAGACGAAAATCACTCCGAGACGATGGGCTATAGCCCATGGTCTCGAACGGCATACTATAGCATGCCGTTTTGCATCATTTTTGAGGATTTGAAAAAAAGACGAAAATCACTCCGAGACCATGGGCTATAGCCCATCGTCTCTGAGTCATTTTCGTCTTTTTTTTTCAAATCCTCGTTTTTCATCATTTATGACCATGGGGTATAGCCCATATCGGACAGCAGACTATAGCATGCCGTTTTCCATCATTTTTGAGGATTTGAAAAAAAGACGAAAATCACTCCGAGACCATGGGCTATAACCCATCGTCTCGGAGTCATTTTCGTTTTTTTTTCAAATCCTCAAAATCACTCCGAGACGATGGGCTATAGCCCATGGTCTCGAACGGCATACTATAGCATGCCGTTTTGCATCATTTTTGAGGATTTGAAAAAAAGACGAAAATGACCCCGAGACGATGGGCTATAGCCCATGGTCTCGGAGTGATTTTTGTCTTTTTTTCAAATCCTCAAAAATGATGAAAAATGGCATGCTATAGTATGCCGTCTGAGGCCATGGGCTGAACTTGAACCCACGACCTGTGGCTCACATAGACAGCAGCTTATCACAGAGTGCCACCATGCTCTCTGAGAATCTCCTCAGCTTTCCATCTCTTTCCAGTTCTCTTCTGGTTGTTATTCTCCAAAACATGCTGCAGAGTGAAGGTAGGAGGAACTCAGCTCGATTTGAACGCTCAACCTCTGGCTCACATGGACGTCATCTTAACAAGGGTGCCACTGAGCTCTCAGTGATTTTTAGGTTGTAAGTTTTTTTTGTTTTCAAGTTCTTTGTGTTGAGGTGTTCTTTTAGGTCTTCCAAGTATTTTCCTTTTAGTTCTTCCGAGTGTCGTCCTTTCTCTGTTTTTCTTTCTAACCTCTTTCTGTGTCATTTTTTTCTTCTTTGGTCTTTCTTTTTCTACTCTTCTTATTGAATTTCGTAATCGCTGAATTTGACGTTTTTCTTCGTCACTTCTGTCTGTAGTTTTAATTTGGAGCAGAGTCGCTTTTTTTTTAATATCAATTTTAAACAACTTACAACCTAAAAATCACACCCGGGTGAACTGGATGACCGTAGCAACCGTGGTCATTTTCTCTGCGCAAAAAAAGCCAGTTGTGAAATCACATCCAGGTGTGATACATACATTTATCAAAAATGATAGCTTTTTTTACTTAACATATTTTGTGTGATTTCATTACGTCAGACATTACGTCAGACCACAGCTGATCATGCTATATAAAACCTTACACCACTCAGTTCACACGGGTGTGATTTTTAGGTTGTAAGTTGTTCTTCTATAGACGATGGGCTATAGCCCATGGTCTCGAACGGCATACTATAGCATGCCGTTTTGCATCATTTTTGAGGATTTGAAAAAAAGACGAAAATCACTCCGAGACGATGGGCTATAGCCCATGGTCTCGAACGGCATACTATAGCATGCCGTTTTGCATCATTTTTGAGGTTTTGAAAAAAAGACGAAAATCACTCCGAGACCATGGGCTATAGCCCATCGTCTCGGAGTCATTTTCTTCTTTTTTTCAAATCCTCGTTTTTCATCATTTATGACCGTGGGGTATAGCCCATATTGGACAGCATACTACAGCATGCCGTTTTCCATCATTTTTGAGGATTTGAAAAAAAGACGAAAATCACTCCGAGACCATGGGCTATAGCCCATCGTCTTGGAGTCATTTTCGTCTTTTTTTCAAATCCTCAAAATCACTCAGAGACGATGGGCTATAGCCCATGGTCTCGAACGGCATACTATAGCATGCCGTTTTGCATCATTTTTGAGGATTTGAAAAAAGACGAAAATCATTCGAGACAATGGACTATAGCCCATGGTCTCGGAGTGATTTTCATCTTTTTTTCAAATCCTCGTTTTTCATCATTTTTGACCATGGGCTATAGCCCATCTCAGGCGGCATACTATAGCATGCCGTTATTCATCATTTTTGAGGATTTGAAAAAAAGACGAAAATCACTCCGAGACGATGGGCTATAGCCCATGGTCTCGAACGGCATACTATAGCATGCCGTTTTGCATCATTTTTGAGGATTTGAAAAAAAGACGAAAATCACTCCGAGACCATGGGCTATAGCCCATCGTCTCTGAGTCATTTTCGTCTTTTTTTTTCAAATCCTCGTTTTTCATCATTTATGACCATGGGGTATAGCCCATATCGGACAGCAGACTATAGCATGCCGTTTTCCATCATTTTTGAGGATTTGAAAAAAAGACGAAAATCACTCCGAGACCATGGGCTATAACCCATCGTCTCGGAGTCATTTTCGTCTTTTTTTCAAATCCTCAAAATCACTCCGAGACGATGGGCTATAGCCCATGGTCTCGAACGGCATACTATAGCATGCCGTTTTGCATCATTTTTGAGGATTTGAAAAAAAGACGAAAATGACCCCGAGACGATGGGCTATAGCCCATGGTCTCGGAGTGATTTTTGTCTTTTTTTCAAATCCTCAAAAATGATGAAAAATGGCATGCTATAGTATGCCGTCTGAGGCCATGGGCTGAACTTGAACCCACGACCTGTGGCTCACATAGACAGCAGCTTATCACAGAGTGCCACCATGCTCTCTGAGAATCTCCTCAGCTTTCCATCTCTTTCCAGTTCTCTTCTGGTTGTTATTCTCCAAAACATGCTGCAGAGTGAAGGTAGGAGGAACTCAGCTCGATTTGAACGCTCAACCTCTGGCTCACATGGACGTCATCTTAACAAGGGTGCCACTGAGCTCTCAGTGATTTTTAGGTTGTAAGTTGTTCTTCTATAGACGATGGGCTATAGCCCATCGTCTCGGAGTCATTTTCATATTTTTTTCAAATCCTCAAAATCACTCCGAGACGATGGGCTATAGCCCATGGTCTCGAACGGCATACTATAGCATGCCGTTCTGCATCATTTTTTAGGATTTGAAAAAAGACGAAAATCACTCCGAGACCATTGGCTATAGCCCATCGTCTCGGAGTCATTTTCGTCTTTTTTTCAAATCCTCAAAATCACTCCGAGACGATGGGCTATAGCCCATGGTCTCGAACGGCATACTATAGCATGCCGTTTTGCATCATTTTTGAGGATTTGAAAAAAAGACGAAAATGACCCGAGACGATGGGCTATAGCCCATGGTCTCGGAGTGATTTTTGTCTTTTTTTCAAATCCTCAAAAATGATGAAAAATGGCATGCTATAGTATGCCGTCTGAGGCCATGGGCTGAACTTGAACCCACGACCTGTGGCTCACATAGACAGCAGCTTATCACAGCATGCCACCATGCTCTCTGAGAATCTCCTCAGCTTTCCATCTCTTTCCAGTTCTCTTCTGGTTGTTATTCTCCAAAACATGCTGCAGAGTGAAAGTAGGAGGAACTCACCTGGATTTGAACGCTCAACCTCTGGCTCACATGGACGTCATCTTAACAAGGGTGCCACTGAGCTCTCAGTGATTTTTAGGTTGTAAGTTGTTCTTCTATAGACGATGGGCTATAGCCCATGGTCTCGAACGGCATACTATAGCATGCCGTTTTGCATCATTTTTGAGGATTTGAAAAAAAGACGAAAATGACCCCGAGACGATGGGCTATAGCCCATGGTCTCGGAGTGATTTTTGTCTTTTTTTCAAATCCTCAAAAATGATGAAAAATGGCATGCTATAGTATGCCGTCTGAGGCCATGGGCTGAACTTGAACCCACGACCTGTGGCTCACATAGACAGCAGCTTATCACAGCGTGCCACCATGCTCTCTGAGAATCTCCTCAGCTTTCCATCTCTTTCCAGTTCTCTTCTGGTTGTTATTCTCCAAAACATGCTGCAGAGTGAAAGTAGGAGGAACTCACCTGGATTTGAACGCTCAACCTCTGGCTCACATGGACGTCATCTTAACAAGGGTGCCACTGAGCTCTCAGTGATTTTTGAGTGGTGTAAACCACTCCTACAACTGGTTGAGTGGTGTAAACCACTCCTACAACTGGCTTTTGTGTGCATAAAAAAATGACCGTGGTTGCTATGTTCAAAATAATTTCTGACGTAATTAAATCACACCCGGGTGAACTGGATGACCGTAGCAACCGTGGTCATTTTCTCTGCGCAAAAAAAGCCAGTTGTGAAATCACATCCAGGTGTGATACATACATTTATCAAAAATGATAGCTTTTTTTACTTAACATATTTTGTGTGATTTCATTACGTCAGACATTACGTCAGACCACAGCTGATCATGCTATATAAAACCTTACACCACTCAGTTCACACGGGTGTGATTTTTAGGTTGTAAGTTGTTCTTCTATAGACGATGGGCTATAGCCCATGGTCTCGGAGTCATTTTCTTCTTTTTTTCAAATCCTCGTTTTTCATCATTTATGACCGTGGGGTATAGCCCATATTGGACAGCATACTACAGCATGCCGTTTTCCATCATTTTTGAGGATTTGAAAAAAAGACGAAAATCACTCCGAGACCATGGGCTATAGCCCATCGTCTTGGAGTCATTTTCGTCTTTTTTTCAAATCCTCAAAATCACTCAGAGACGATGGGCTATAGCCCATGGTCTCGAACGGCATACTATAGCATGCCGTTTTGCATCATTTTTGAGGATTTGAAAAAAGACGAAAATCATTCGAGACAATGGACTATAGCCCATGGTCTCGGAGTGATTTTCATCTTTTTTTCAAATCCTCGTTTTTCATCATTTTTGACCATGGGCTATAGCCCATCTCAGGCGGCATACTATAGCATGCCGTTATTCATCATTTTTGAGGATTTGAAAAAAAGACGAAAATCACTCCGAGACGATGGGCTATAGCCCATGGTCTCGAACGGCATACTATAGCATGCCGTTTTGCATCATTTTTGAGGATTTGAAAAAAAGACGAAAATCACTCCGAGACCATGGGCTATAGCCCATCGTCTCTGAGTCATTTTCGTCTTTTTTTTTCAAATCCTCGTTTTTCATCATTTATGACCATGGGGTATAGCCCATATCGGACAGCAGACTATAGCATGCCGTTTTCCATCATTTTTGAGGATTTGAAAAAAAGACGAAAATCACTCCGAGACCATGGGCTATAACCCATCGTCTCGGAGTCATTTTCGTCTTTTTTTCAAATCCTCAAAATCACTCCGAGACGATGGGCTATAGCCCATGGTCTCGAACGGCATACTATAGCATGCCGTTTTGCATCATTTTTGAGGATTTGAAAAAAAGACGAAAATGACCCCGAGACGATGGGCTATAGCCCATGGTCTCGGAGTGATTTTTGTCTTTTTTTCAAATCCTCAAAAATGATGAAAAATGGCATGCTATAGTATGCCGTCTGAGGCCATGGGCTGAACTTGAACCAACGACCTGTGGCTCACATAGACAGCAGCTTATCACAGAGTGCCACCATGCTCTCTGAGAATCTCCTCAGCTTTCCATCTCTTTCCAGTTCTCTTCTGGTTGTTATTCTCAAAAACATGCTGCAGAGTGAAAGTAGGAGGAACTCAGCTGGATTTGGACACTCAACCTCTGGCTCACATGGACGTCATCTTAACAAGGGTGCCACTGAGCTCTCAGTGATTTTTAGGTTGTAAGTTGTTCTTCTATAGACGATGGGCTATAGCCCATCGTCTCGGAGTCATTTTCGTATTTTTTTAAAATCCTCAAAATCACTCCGAGACGATGGGCTATAGCCCATGGTCTCGAACGGCATACTATAGCATGCCGTTTTGCATATTTTTTGAGGATTTGAAAAAAAGACGAAAATCACTCCGAGACCATGGGCTATAGCCCATCGTCTCGGAGTCATTTTCGTCTTTTTTTCAAATCCTCGTTTTTCATCATTTATGACCATGGGGTATAGCCCATATCGGACAGCATACTATAGCATGCCGTTTTTCATCATTTTTGAGGATTTGAAAAAAGACGAAAATCACTCCGAGACCATGGGCTATATATAGCCCATCGTCTCGGAGTCATTTTCGTCTTTTTTTCAAATCCTCAAAATCACTCCGAGACGATGGGCTATAGCCCATGGTCTCGAACGGCATACTATAGCATGCCGTTTTGCATCATTTTTGAGGATTTGAAAAAAAGACGAAAATGACCCCGAGACGATGGGCTATAGCCCATGGTCTCGGAGTGATTTTTGTCTTTTTTTCAAATCCTCAAAAATGATGAAAAATGGCATGCTATAGTATGCCGTCTGAGGCCATGGGCTGAACTTGAACCAACGACCTGTGGCTCACATAGACAGCAGCTTATCACAGAGTGCCACCATGCTCTCTGAGAATCTCCTCAGCTTTCCATCTCTTTCCAGTTCTCTTCTGGTTGTTATTCTCCAAAACATGCTGCAGAGTGAAAGTAGGAGGAACTCAGCTGGATTTGGACACTCAACCTCTGGCTCACATGGACGTCATCTTAACAAGGGTGCCACTGAGCTCTCAGTGATTTTTAGGTTGTAAGTTGTTCTTCTATAGACGATGGGCTATAGCCCATCGTCTCGGAGTCATTTTCGTATTTTTTAAAAATCCTCAAAATCACTCCGAGACGATGGGCTATAGCCCATGGTCTCGAACGGCATACTATAGCATGCCGTTTTCCATCATTTTTGAGGATTTGAAAAAAAGACGAAAATCACTCCGAGACCATGGGCTATAGCCCATCGTCTCGGAGTCATTTTCGTCTTTTTTTCAAATCCTCGTTTTTCATCATTTATGACCATGGGGTATAGCCCATATCGGACAGCATACTATAGCATGCCGTTTTTCATCATTTTTGAGGATTTGAAAAAAAGACGAAAATCACTCCGAGACGATGGGCTATAGCCCATGGTCTCGAACGGCATACTATAGCATGCCGTTTTCCATCATTTTTGAGGATTTGAAAAAATGACGAAAATCACTCCGAGACCATGGGCTATAGCCCATCGTCTCGGAGTCATTTTCGTATTTTTTTCAAATCCTCAAAAAATATGCAAAACGGCATGCTATAGTATGCCGTTCGTTTTCAAATCCTGGTTTTTCATTTTATGACCATGGGGTATAGCCCATATCGGACAGCATACTATAGCATTCCGTTTTCCATCATTTTTGAGGATTTGAAAAAAAGATGAAAATCACTCCGAGACGATGGGCTATAGCCCATGGTCTCGAACGGCATACTATAGCATGCCGTTTTGCATCATTTTTGAGGATTTGAAAAAAATACGAAAATCACTCCGAGACCATGGGCTATAGCCCATCGTCTCGGAGTCATTTTCGTCTTTTTTTCAAATCCTCGTTTTTCATCATTTATGACCATGGGGTATAGCCCATATCGGACAGCATACTATAGCATGCCGTTTTTCATCATTTTTGAGGATTTGAAAAAAAGACGAAAATCACTCCGAGACCATGGGCTATAGCCCATGGTCTCGGAGTCATTTTCGTCTTTTTTTCAAATCCTCAAAATCACTCCGAGACGATGGGCTATAGCCCATGGTCTCGAACGGCATACTATAGCATGCCGTTTTGCATCAATTTTGAGGATTTGAAAAAAAGACGAAAATGACCCCGAGACGATGGGCTATAGCCCATGGTCTCGGAGTGATTTTTGTCTTTTTTTCAAATCCTCAAAAATGATGAAAAATGGCATGCTATAGTATGCCGTCTGAGGCCATGGGCTAAACTTGAACCCACGACCTGTGGCTCACATAGACAGCAGCTTATCACAGAGTGCCACCATGCTCTCTGAGAATCTCCTCAGCTTTCCATCTCTTTCCAGTTCTCTTCTGGTTGTTATTCTCCAAAACATGCTGCAGAGTGAAAGTAGGAGGAACTCAGCTGGATTTGAACGCTCAACCTCTGGCTCACATGGACGTCATCTTAACAACGGTGCCACTGAGCTCTCAGTGATTTATAGGTTGTAAGTTGTTCTTCTATAGACGATGGGCTATAGCCCATCGTCTGGGAGTCATTTTCTTTTTTTTTTCAAATCCTCAAAATCACTCCGAGACGATGGGCTATAGCCCATCGTCTCGGAGTCATTTTCGTCTTTTTTTCAAATCCTCAAAATCACTCCGAGACGATGGGCTATAGCCCATGGTCTCGAACGGCATACTATAGCATGCCGTTTTGCATATTTTTTGAGGATTTGAAAAAAAGACGAAAATCACTCCGAGACCATGGGCTATAGCCCATCGTCTCGGAGTCATTTTCGTCTTTTTTTCAAATCCTCGTTTTTCATCATTTATGACCATGGGGTATAGCCCATATCGGAGAGCATACTATAGCATGCCGTTTTTCATAATTTCTGAGGATTTGAAAAAAAGACGAAAATCACTCCGAGACGATGGGCTATAGCCCATGGTCTCGAACGGCATACTATAGCATGCCGTTTTCCATCATTTTTGAGGATTTGAAAAAAAGACGAAAATCACTCCGAGACCATGGGCTATAGCCCATCGTCTCGGAGTCATTTTCGTCTTTTTTTTTTCAAATCCTCGTTTTTCATCATTTATGACCATGGGGTATAGCCCATATCGGACAGCATACTATAGCATGCCGTTTTCCATCATTTTTGAGGATTTGAAAAAAAGACGAAAATCACTCCGAGACCATGGGCTATAACCCATCGTCTCGGAGTCATTTTCGTCTTTTTTTCAAATCCTCAAAATCACTCCGAGACGATGGTCTCGAACGGCATACTATAGCATGCCGTTTTGCATCATTTTTGAGGATTTGAAAAAAAGACGAAAATGACCCCGAGACGATGGGCTATAGCCCATGGTCTCGGAGTGATTTTTGTCTTTTTTTGAAAAAAAGACGAAAATGACCCCGAGACGATGGGCCCATGGTCTCGGAGTGATTTTTGTCTTTTTTTCAAATCCTCAAAAATGATGAAAAATGGCATGCTATAGTATGCCGTCTGAGGCCATGGGCTGAACTTGAACCAACGACCTGTGGCTCACATAGACAGCAGCTTATCACAGAGTGCCACCATGCTCTCTGAGAATCTCCTCAGCTTTCCATCTCTTTCCAGTTCTCTTCTGGTTGTTATTCTCCAAAACATGCTGCAGAGTGAAAGTAGGAGGAACTCAGCTGGATTTGGACACTCAACCTCTGGCTCACATGGACGTCATCTTAACAAGGGTGCCACTGAGCTCTCAGTGATTTTTAGGTTGTAAGTTGTTCTTCTATAGACGATGGGCTATAGCCCATCGTCTCGGAGTCATTTTCGTATTTTTTAAAAATCCTCAAAATCACTCCGAGACGATGGGCTATAGCCCATGGTCTCGAACGGCATACTATAGCATGCCGTTTTCCATCATTTTTGAGGATTTGAAAAAAAGACGAAAATCACTCCGAGACCATGGGCTATAGCCCATCGTCTCGGAGTCATTTTCGTCTTTTTTTCAAATCCTCGTTTTTCATCATTTATGACCATGGGGTATAGCCCATATCGGACAGCATACTATAGCATGCCGTTTTTCATCATTTTTGAGGATTTGAAAAAAAGACGAAAATCACTCCGAGACGATGGGCTATAGCCCATGGTCTCGAACGGCATACTATAGCATGCCGTTTTCCATCATTTTTGAGGATTTGAAAAAATGACGAAAATCACTCCGAGACCATGGGCTATAGCCCATCGTCTCGGAGTCATTTTCGTATTTTTTTCAAATCCTCAAAATCACTCCGAGACGATGGGCTATAGCCCATGGTCTCGAACGGCATACTATAGCATGCCGTTTTGCATATTTTTTGAGGATTTGAAAAAAAGACGAAAATGACTCCGAGACGATGGGCTATAGCCCATGGTCTCGGAGTGATTTTCGTCTTTTTTTCAAATCCTCAAAAAATATGTTAAACGGCATGCTATAGTATGCCGTTCGTTTTCAAATCCTGGTTTTTCATTTTATGACCATGGGGTATAGCCCATATCGGACAGCATACTATAGCATGCCGTTTTGCATCATTTTTGAGGATTTGAAAAAAAGACGAAAATGACCCCGAGACGATGGGCTATAGCCCATGGTCTCGGAGTGATTTTTGTCTTTTTTTGAAAAAAAGACGAAAATGACCCCGAGACGATGGGCTATAGCCCATGGTCTCGGAGTGATTTTTGTCTTTTTTTCAAATCCTCAAAAATGATGAAAAATGGCATGCTATAGTATGCCGTCTGAGGCCATGGGCTGAACTTGAACCAACGACCTGTGGCTCACATAGACAGCAGCTTATCACAGAGTGCCACCATGCTCTCTGAGAATCTCCTCAGCTTTCCATCTCTTTCCAGTTCTCTTCTGGTTGTTATTCTCCAAAACATGCTGCAGAGTGAAAGTAGGAGGAACTCAGCTGGATTTGGACACTCAACCTCTGGCTCACATGGACGTCATCTTAACAAGGGTGCCACTGAGCTCTCAGTGATTTTTAGGTTGTAAGTTGTTCTTCTATAGACGATGGGCTATAGCCCATCGTCTCGGAGTCATTTTCGTATTTTTTAAAAATCCTCAAAATCACTCCGAGACGATGGGCTATAGCCCATGGTCTCGAACGGCATACTATAGCATGCCGTTTTCCATCATTTTTGAGGATTTGAAAAAAAGACGAAAATCACTCCGAGACCATGGGCTATAGCCCATCGTCTCGGAGTCATTTTCGTCTTTTTTTCAAATCCTCGTTTTTCATCATTTATGACCATGGGGTATAGCCCATATCGGACAGCATACTATAGCATGCCGTTTTTCATCATTTTTGAGGATTTGAAAAAAAGACGAAAATCACTCCGAGACGATGGGCTATAGCCCATGGTCTCGAACGGCATACTATAGCATGCCGTTTTCCATCATTTTTGAGGATTTGAAAAAATGACGAAAATCACTCCGAGACCATGGGCTATAGCCCATCGTCTCGGAGTCATTTTCGTATTTTTTTCAAATCCTCAAAATCACTCCGAGACGATGGGCTATAGCCCATGGTCTCGAACGGCATACTATAGCATGCCGTTTTGCATATTTTTTGAGGATTTGAAAAAAAGACGAAAATGACTCCGAGACGATGGGCTATAGCCCATGGTCTCGGAGTGATTTTCGTCTTTTTTTCAAATCCTCAAAATATATGTTAAACGGCATGCTATAGTATGCCGTTCGTTTTCAAATCCTGGTTTTTCATTTTATGACCATGGGGTATAGCCCATATCGGACAGCATACTATAGCATTCCGTTTTCCATCATTTTTGAGGATTTGAAAAAAAGATGAAAATCACTCCGAGACGATGGGCTATAGCCCATGGTCTCGAAAGGCATACTATAGCATGCCGTTTTGCATCATTTTTGAGGATTTGAAAAAAATACGAAAATCACTCCGAGACCATGGGCTATAGCCCATCGTCTCGGAGTCATTTTCGTCTTTTTTTCAAATCCTCGTTTTTCATCATTTATGACCATGGGGTATAGCCCATATCGGACAGCATACTATAGCATGCCGTTTTTCATCATTTTTGAGGATTTGAAAAAAAGACGAAAATCACTCCGAGACGATGGGCTATAGCCCATGGTCTCGAACGGCATACTATAGCATGCCGTTTTCCATCATTTTTGAGGATTTGAAAAAATGACGAAAATCACTCCGAGACCATGGGCTATAGCCCATCGTCTCGGAGTCATTTTCGTCTTTTTTTCAAATCCTCAAAATCACTCCGAGACGATGGGCTATAGCCCATGGTCTCGAACGGCATACTATAGCATGCCGTTTTGCATCATTTTTGAGGATTTGAAAAAAAAGACGAAAATGACCCCGAGACGATGGGCTATAGCCCATGGTCTCGGAGTGATTTTTGTCTTTTTTTCAAATCCTCAAAAATGATGAAAAATGGCATGCTATAGTATGCTGTCTGAGGCCATGGGCTGAACTTGAACCAACGACCTGTGGCTCACATAGACAGCAGCTTATCACAGAGTGCCACCATGCTCTCTGAGAATCTCCTCAGCTTTCCATCTCTTTCCAGTTCTCTTCTGGTTGTTATTCTCAAAAACATGCTGCAGAGTGAAAGTAGGAGGAACTCAGCTGGATTTGGACACTCAACCTCTGGCTCACATGGACGTCATCTTAACAAGGGTGCCATTGAGCTCTCAGTGATTTTTAGGTTGTAAGTTGTTCTTCTATAGACGATGGGCTATAGCCCATCGTCTCGGAGTCATTTTCGTATTTTTTTAAAATCCTCAAAATCACTCCGAGACGATGGGCTATAGCCCATGGTCTCGAACGGCATACTATAGCATGCCGTTTTGCATATTTTTTGAGGATTTGAAAAAAAGACGAAAATCACTCCGAGACCATGGGCTATAGCCCATCGTCTCGGAGTCATTTTCGTCTTTTTTTCAAATCCTCGTTTTTCATCATTTATGACCATGGGGTATAGCCCATATCGGACAGCATACTATAGCATTCCGTTTTTCATCATTTTTGAGGATTTGAAAAAAGACGAAAATCACTCCGAGACCATGGGCTATATATAGCCCATCGTCTCGGAGTCATTTTCGTCTTTTTTTCAAATCCTCAAAATCACTCTGAGACGATGGGCTATAGCCCATGGTCTCGAACGGCATACTATAGCATGCCGTTTTGCATCATTTTTGAGGATTTGAAAAAAAAGACGAAAATGACCCCGAGACGATGGGCTATAGCCCATGGTCTCGGAGTGATTTTTGTCTTTTTTTCAAATCCTCAAAAATGATGAAAAATGGCATGCTATAGTATGCCGTCTGAGGCCATGGGCTGAACTTGAACCAACGACCTGTGGCTCACATAGACAGCAGCTGATCACAGAGTGCCACCATGCTCTCTGAGAATCTCCTCAGCTTTCCATCTCTTTCCAGTTCTCTTCTGGTTGTTATTCTCCAAAACATGCTGCAGAGTGAAAGTAGGAGGAACTCAGCTGGATTTGGACACTCAACCTCTGGCTCACATGGACGTCATCTTAACAAGGGTGCCACTGAGCTCTCAGTGATTTTTAGGTTGTAAGTTGTTCTTCTATAGACGATGGGCTATAGCCCATCGTCTCGGAGTCATTTTCGTATTTTTAAAAAATCCTCAAAATCACTCCGAGACGATGGGCTATAGCCCATGGTCTCGAACGGCATACTATAGCATGCCGTTTTCCATCATTTTTGAGGATTTGAAAAAAAAGACGAAAATCACTCCGAGACCATGGGCTATAGCCCATCGTCTCGGAGTCATTTTCGTCTTTTTTTCAAATCCTCGTTTTTCATCATTTATGACCATGGGGTATAGCCCATATCGGACAGCATACTATAGCATGCCGTTTTTCATCATTTTTGAGGATTTGAAAAAAAGACGAAAACCACTCCGAGACGATGGGCTATAGCCCATGGTCTCGAACGGCATACTATAGCATGCCGTTTTCCATCATTTTTGAGGATTTGAAAAAATGACGAAAATCACTCCGAGACCATGGGCTATAGCCCATCGTCTCGGAGTCATTTTCGTATTTTTTTCAAATCCTCAAAATCACTCCGAGACGATGGGCTATAGCCCATGGTCTCGAACGGAATACTATAGCATGCCGTTTTGCATATTTTTTGAGGATTTGAAAAAAAGACGAAAATGACTCCGAGACGATGGGCTATAGCCCATGGTCTCGGAGTGATTTTCGTCTTTTTTTCAAATCCTCAAAAAATATGCAAAACGGCATGCTATAGTATGCCGTTCGTTTTCAAATCCTGGTTTTTCATTTTATGACCATGGGGTATAGCCCATATCGGACAGCATACTATAGCATTCCGTTTTCCATCATTTTTGAGGATTTAAAAAAAAGATGAAAATCACTCCGAGACGATGGGCTATAGCCCATGGTCTCGAACGGCATACTATAGCATGCCGTTTTGCATCATTTTTGAGGATTTGAAAAAAATACGAAAATCACTCCGAGACCATGGGCTATAGCCCATCGTCTCGGAGTCATTTTCGTCTTTTTTTCAAATCCTCAAAATCACTCCGAGACGATGGGCTATAGCCCATGGTCTCGAACGGCATACTATAGCATGCCGTTTTGCATCAATTTTGAGGATTTGAAAAAAAGACGAAAATGACCCCGAGACGATGGGCTATAGCCCATGGTCTCGGAGTGATTTTTGTCTTTTTTTCATGTCTGAGGCCATGGGCTGAACTTGAACCCACGACCTGTGGCTCACATAGACAGCAGCTTATCACAGAGTGCCACCATGCTCTCTGAGAATCTCCTCAGCTTTCCATCTCTTTCCAGTTCTCTTCTGGTTGTTATTCTCCAAAACATGCTGCAGAGTGAAAGTAGGAGGAACTCAGCTGGATTTGAACGCTCAACCTCTGGCTCACATGGACGTCATCTTAACAACGGTGCCACTGAGCTCTCAGTGATTTTTAGGTTGTAAGTTGTTCTTCTATAGACGATGGGCTATAGCCCATCGTCTCGGAGTCATTTTCGTATTTTTTTCAAATCCTCAAAATCACTCCGAGACCATGGGCTATAGCCCATGGTCTCGAACGGCATACTATAGCATGCCGTTTTGCATATTTTTTGAGGATTTGAAAAAAAGACGAAAATCACTCCGAGACCATGGGCTATAGCCCATCGTCTCGGAGTCATTTTCGTCTTTTTTTCAAATCCTCGTTTTTCATCATTTATGACCATGGGGTATAGCCCATATCGGACAGCATACTATAGCATGCCGTTTTTCTTAATTTTTGAGGATTTGAAAAAAAGACGAAAATCACTCCGAGACGATGGGCTATAGCCCATGGTCTCGAACGGCATACTAAGGATGCCGTTTTCCATCATTTTTGAGGATTTGAAAAAAAGACGAAAATCACTCCGAGACCATGGGCTATAGCCCATCGTCTCGGAGTCATTTTCGTCTTTTTTTCAAATCCTCGTTTTTCATCATTTATGACCATGGGGTATAGCCCATATCGGACAGCATACTATAGCATTCCGTTTTTCATCATTTTTGAGGATTTGAAAAAAGACGAAAATCACTCCGAGACCATGGGCTATATATAGCCCATCGTCTCGGAGTCATTTTCGTCTTTTTTTCAAATCCTCAAAATCACTCTGAGACGATGGGCTATAGCCCATGGTCTCGAATGATGAAAAATGGCATGCTATAGTATGCCGTCTGAGGCCATGGGCTGAACTTGAACCAACGACCTTTTCGTCTTTTTTTCAAATCCTCAAAATCACTCCGAGACGATGGTGGTCTCGAACGGCATACTATAGCATGCCGTTTTGCATCAATTTTGAGGATTTGAAAAAAAGACGAAAATGACCCCGAGACGATGGGCTATAGCCCATGGTCTCGGAGTGATTTTTGTCTTTTTTTCATGTCTGAGGCCATGGGCTGAACTTGAACCCACGACCTGTGGCTCACATAGACAGCAGCTTATCACAGAGTGCCACCATGCTCTCTGAGAATCTCCTCAGCTTTCCATCTCTTTCCAGTTCTCTTCTGGTTGTTATTCTCCAAAACATGCTGCAGAGTGAAAGTAGGAGGAACTCAGCTGGATTTGAACGCTCAACCTCTGGCTCACATGGACGTCATCTTAACAACGGTGCCACTGAGCTCTCAGTGATTTTTAGGTTGTAAGTTGTTCTTCTATAGACGATGGGCTATAGCCCATCGTCTCGGAGTAATTTTCGTATTTTTTTCAAATCCTCAAAATCACTCCGAGACGATGGGCTATAGCCCATGGTCTCGAACGGCATACTATAGCATGCCGTTTTCCATCATTTTTGAGGATTTGAAAAAAAAGACGAAAATCACTCCGAGACCATGGGCTATAGCCCATCGTCTCGGAGTCATTTTCGTATTTTTTTCAAATCCTCGTTTTTCATCATTTATGACCATGGGGTATAGCCCATATCGGACAGCATACTATAGCATGCCGTTTTTCATCATTTTTGAGGATTTGAAAAAAAGACGAAAACCACTCCGAGACGATGGGCTATAGCCCATGGTCTCGAACGGCATACTATAGCATGCCGTTTTCCATCATTTTTGAGGATTTGAAAAAATGACGAAAATCACTCCGAGACCATGGGCTATAGCCCATCGTCTCGGAGTCATTTTCGTATTTTTTTCAAATCCTCAAAATCACTCCGAGACGATGGGCTATAGCCCATGGTCTCGAACGGCATACTATAGCATGCCGTTTTGCATATTTTTTGAGGATTTGAAAAAAAGACGAAAATGACTCCGAGACGATGGGCTATAGCCCATGGTCTCGGAGTGATTTTCGTCTTTTTTTCAAATCCTCAAAAAATATGCAAAACGGCATGCTATAGTATGCCGTTCGTTTTCAAATCCTGGTTTTTCATTTTATGACCATGGGGTATAGCCCATATCGGACAGCATACTATAGCATTCCGTTTTCCATCATTTTTGAGGATTTAAAAAAAAGATGAAAATCACTCCGAGACGATGGGCTATAGCCCATGGTCTCGAACGGCATACTATAGCATGCCGTTTTGCATCATTTTTGAGGATTTGAAAAAAATACGAAAATCACTCCGAGACCATGGGCTATAGCCCATCGTCTCGGAGTCATTTTCGTCTTTTTTTCAAATCCTCAAAATCACTCCGAGACGATGGGCTATAGCCAATGGTCTCGAACGGCATACTATAGCATGCCGTTTTGCATCAATTTTGAGGATTTGAAAAAAAGACGAAAATGACCCCGAGACGATGGGCTATAGCCCATGGTCTCGGAGTGATTTTTGTCTTTTTTTCATGTCTGAGGCCATGGGCTGAACTTGAACCCACGACCTGTGGCTCACATAGACAGCAGCTTATCACAGAGTGCCACCATGCTCTCTGAGAATCTCCTCAGCTTTCCATCTCTTTCCAGTTCTCTTCTGGTTGTTATTCTCCAAAACATGCTGCAGAGTGAAAGTAGGAGGAACTCAGCTGGATTTGAACGCTCAACCTCTGGCTCACATGGACGTCATCTTAACAACGGTGCCACTGAGCTCTCAGTGATTTTTAGGTTGTAAGTTGTTCTTCTATAGACGATGGGCTATAGCCCATCGTCTCGGAGTAATTTTCGTATTTTTTTCAAATCCTCAAAATCACTCCGAGACCATGGGCTATAGCCCATGGTCTCGAACGGCATACTATAGCATCCCGTTTTGCATATTTTTTGAGGATTTGAAAAAAAGACGAAAATCACTCCGAGACCATGGGCTATAGCCCATCGTCTCGGAGTCATTTTCGTCTTTTTTTCAAATCCTCGTTTTTCATCATTTATGACCATGGGGTATAGCCCATATCGGACAGCATACTATAGCATGCCGTTTTTCATCATTTTTGAGGATTTGAAAAAAAGACGAAAATCACTCCGAGACGATGGGCTATAGCCCATGGTCTCGAACGGCATACTATAGCATGCCGTTTTCCATCATTTTTGAGGATTTGAAAAAATGACGAAAATCACTCCGAGACCATGGGCTATAGCCCATCGTCTCGGAGTCATTTTCGTCTTTTTTTCAAATCCTCAAAATCACTCCGAGACGATGGGCTATAGCCCATGGTCTCGAACGGCATACTATAGCATGCCGTTTTGCATCAATTTTGAGGATTTGAAAAAAAGACGAAAATGACCCCGAGACGATGGGCTATAGCCCATGGTCTCGGAGTGATTTTTGTCTTTTTTTCATGTCTGAGGCCATGGGCTGAACTTGAACCCACGACCTGTGGCTCACATAGACAGCAGCTTATCACAGAGTGCCACCATGCTCTCTGAGAATCTCCTCAGCTTTCCATCTCTTTCCAGTTCTCTTCTGGTTGTTATTCTCCAAAACATGCTGCAGAGTGAAAGTAGGAGGAACTCAGTTGGATTTGAACGCTCAACCTCTGGCTCACATGGACGTCATCTTAACAACGGTGCCACTGAGCTCTCAGTGATTTTTAGGTTGTAAGTTGTTCTTCTATAGACGATGGGCTATAGCCCATCGTCTCGGAGTCATTTTCGTATTTTTTTCAAATCCTCAAAATCACTCCGAGACCATGGGCTATAGCCCATGGTCTCGAACGGCATACTATAGCATGCCGTTTTGCATATTTTTTGAGGATTTGAAAAAAAGACGAAAATCACTCCGAGACCATGGGCTATAGCCCATCGTCTCGGAGTCATTTTCGTCTTTTTTTCAAATCCTCGTTTTTCATCATTTATGACCATGGGGTATAGCCCATATCGGACAGCATACTATAGCATGCCGTTTTTCTTAATTTTTGAGGATTTGAAAAAAAGACGAAAATCACTCCGAGACGATGGGCTATAGCCCATGGTCTCGAACGGCATACTAAGGATGCCGTTTTCCATCATTTTTGAGGATTTGAAAAAAAGACGAAAATCACTCCGAGACCATGGGCTATAGCCCATCGTCTCGGAGTCATTTTCGTCTTTTTTTCAAATCCTCAAAATCACTCCGAGACGATGGGCTATAGCCCATGGTCTCGAACGGCATACTATAGCATGCCGTTTTGCATCATTTTTGAGGATTTGAAAAAAAGACGAAAATGACCCCGAGACGATGGGCTATAGCCCATGGTCTCGGAGTGATTTTTGTCTTTTTTTCAAATCCTCAAAAATGATGAAAAATGGCATGCTATAGTATGCCGTCTGAGGCCATGGGCTGAACTTGAACCCACGACCTGTGGCTCACATAGACAGCAGCTTATCACAGAGTGCCACCATGCTCTCTGAGAATCTCCTCAGCTTTCCATCTCTTTCCAGTTCTCTTCTGGTTGTTATTCTCCAAAACATGCTGCAGAGTGAAAGTAGGAGGAACTCAGCTGGATTTGAACGCTCAACCTCTGGCTCACATGGACGTCATCTTAACAACGGTGCCACTGAGCTCTCAGTGATTTTTAGGTTGTAAGTTGTTCTTCTATAGACGATGGGCTATAGCCCATCGTCTCGGAGTCATTTTCGTCTTTTTTTCAAATCCTCAAAATCACTCCGAGACCATGGGCTATAGCCCACGGTCTTGAACGGCATACTATAGCATGCCGTTTTGCATATTTTTTGAGGATTTGAAAAAAAGACGAAAATCACTCCGAGACCATGGGCTATAGCCCATCGTCTCGGAGTCATTTTCGTCTTTTTTTCAAATCCTCGTTTTTCATCATTTATGACCATGGGGTATAGCCCATATCGGACAGCATACTATAGCATGCCGTTTTTCATAATTTTTGAGGATTTGAAAAAAAGACGAAAATCACTCCGAGACGATGGGCTATAGCCCATGGTCTCTAACGGCATACTATAGCATGCCGTTTTCCATCATTTTTGAGGATTTGAAAAAAAGACGAAAATCACTCCGAGACCATGGGCTATAGCCCATCGTCTCGGAGTCATTTTCGTATTTTTTTCAAATCCTCAAAATCACTCCGAGACGATGGGCTATAGCTCATGGTCTCGAACGGCATACTATAGCATGCCGTTTTGCATCATTTTTGAGGATTTGAAAAAAAGACGAAAATCACTCCGAGACCATGGGCTATAGCCCATCGTCTCGGAGTCATTTTCGTCTTTTTTTCAAATCCTCAAAATCACTCCGAGACGATGGGCTATAGCCCATGGTCTCGAACGGCATACTATAGCATGCCGTTTTGCATCATTTTTGAGGATTTGAAAAAAAGACGAAAATGACCCCGAGACGATGGGCTATAGTCCATGGTCTCGGAGTGATTTTTGTCTTTTTTTCAAATCCTCAAAAATGATGAAAAATGGCATGCTATAGTATGCCGTCTGAGGCCATGGGCTGAACTTGAACCCACGACCTGTGGCTCACATAGACAGCAGCTTATCACAGAGTGCCACCATGCTCTCTGAGAATCTCCTCAGCTTTCCATCTCTTTCCAGTTCTCTTCTGGTTGTTATTCTCCAAAACATGCTGCAGAGTGAAAGTAGGAGGAACTCAGCTGGATTTGAACGCTCAACCTCTGGCTCACATGGACGTCATCTTAACAACGGTGCCACTGAGCTCTCAGTGATTTTTAGGTTGTAAGTTGTTCTTCTATAGACGATGGGCTATAGCCCATCGTCTCGGAGTCATTTTCGTATTTTTTTCAAATCCTCAAAATCACTCCGAGACCATGGGCTATAGCCCATGGTCTCGAACGGCATACTATAGCATGCCGTTTTGCATATTTTTTGAGGATTTGAAAAAAAGACGAAAATCACTCCGAGACCATGGGCTATAGCCCATCGTCTCGGAGTCATTTTCGTCTTTTTTTCAAATCCTCGTTTTTCATCATTTATGACCATGGGGTATAGCCCATATCGGACAGCATACTATAGCATGCCGTTTTTCATAATTTTTGAGGATTTGAAAAAAAGACGAAAATCACTCCGAGACGATGGGCTATAGCCCATGGTCTCTAACGGCATACTATAGCATGCCGTTTTCCATCATTTTTGAGGATTTGAAAAAAAGACGAAAATCACTCCGAGACCATGGGCTATAGCCCATCGTCTCGGAGTCATTTTCGTATTTTTTTCAAATCCTCAAAATCACTCCGAGACGATGGGCTATAGCTCATGGTCTCGAACGGCATACTATAGCATGCCGTTTTGCATCATTTTTGAGGATTTGAAAAAAAGACGAAAATGACCCCGAGACGATGGGCTATAGCCCATGGTCTCGGAGTGATTTTTGTCTTTTTTTCAAATCCTCAAAAATGATGAAAAATGGCATGCTATAGTATGCCGTCTGAGGCCATGGGCTAAACTTGAACCCACGACCTGTGGCTCACATATAGACAGCAGCTTATCACAGAGTGCCACCATGCTCTCTGAGAATCTCCTCAGCTTTCCATCTCTTTCCAGTTCTCTTCTGGTTGTTATTCTCCAAAACATGCTGCAGAGTGAAAGTAGGAGGAACTCAGCTGGATTTGAACGCTCAACCTCTGGCTCACATGGACGTCATCTTAACAACGGTGCCACTGAGCTCTCAGTGATTTTTAGGTTGTAAGTTGTTCTTCTATAGACGATGGGCTATAGCCCATCGTCTGGGAGTCATTTTCGTATTTTTTTCAAATCCTCAAAATCACTCCGAGACGATGGGCTATAGCCCATCGTCTCGGAGTCATTTTCGTCTTTTTTTCAAATCCTCAAAATCACTCCGAGACGATGGGCTACAGCCCATGGTCTTGAACGGCATACTATAGCATGCCGTTTTGCATATTTTTTGAGGATTTGAAAAAAAGACGAAAATCACTCCGAGACCATGGGCTATAGCCCATCGTCTCGGAGTCATTTTCGTCTTTTTTTCAAATCCTCGTTTTTCATCATTTATGACCATGGGGTATAGCCCATATCGGACAGCATACTAAAGCATGCCGTTTTTCATAATTTTTGAGGATTTGAAAAAAAGACGAAAATCACTCCGAGACGATGGGCTATAGCCCATGGTCTCTAACGGCATACTATAGCATGCCGTTTTCCATCATTTTTGAGGATTTGAAAAAAAGACGAAAATCACTCCGAGACCATGGGCTATAGCCCATCGTCTCGGAGTCATTTTCGTATTTTTTTCAAATCCTCAAAATCACTCCGAGACGATGGGCTATAGCTCATGGTCTCGAACGGCATACTATAGCATGCCGTTTTGCATCATTTTTGAGGATTTGAAAAAAAGACGAAAATCACTCCGAGACCATGGGCTATAGCCCATCGTCTCGGAGTCATTTTCGTCTTTTTTTCAAATCCTCAAAATCACTCCGAGACGATGGGCTATAGCCCATGGTCTCGAACGGCATACTATAGCATGCCGTTTTGCATCATTTTTGAGGATTTGAAAAAAAGACGAAAATGACCCCGAGACGATGGGCTATAGCCCATGGTCTCGGAGTGATTTTTGTCTTTTTTTCAAATCCTCAAAAATGATGAAAAATGGCATGCTATAGTATGCCGTCTGAGGCCATGGGCTGAACTTGAACCCACGACCTGTGGCTCACATAGACAGCAGCTTATCACAGAGTGCCACCATGCTCTCTGAGAATCTCCTCAGCTTTCCATCTCTTTCCAGTTCTCTTCTGGTTGTTATTCTCCAAAACATGCTGCAGAGTGAAAGTAGGAGGAACTCAGCTGGATTTGAACGCTCAACCTCTGGCTCACATGGACGTCATCTTAACAACGGTGCCACTGAGCTCTCAGTGATTTTTAGGTTGTAAGTTGTTCTTCTATAGACGATGGGCTATAGCCCATCGTCTCGGAGTCATTTTCGTATTTTTTTCAAATCCTCAAAATCACTCCGAGACGATGGGCTATAGCCCATCGTCTCGGAGTCATTTTCGTCTTTTTTCAAATCCTCAAAATCACTCCGAGACGATGCGCTATAGCCCATGGTCTCGAACGGCATACTATAGCATGCCGTTTTGCATATTTTTTGAGGATTTGAAAAAAAGACGAAAATCACTCCGAGACCATGGGCTATAGCCCATCGTCTCGGAGTCATTTTCGTCTTTTTTTCAAATCCTCGTTTTTCATCATTTATGACCATGGGGTATAGCCCATATCGGACAGCATACTATAGCATGCCGTTTTTCATAATTTCTGAGGATTTGAAAAAAAGACGAAAATCACTCCGAGACGATGGGCTATAGCCCATGGTCTCGAACGGCATACTATAGCATGCCGTTTTCCATCATTTTTGAGGATTTGAAAAAAAGACGAAAATCACTCCGAGACCATGGGCTATAGCCCATCGTCTCGGAGTCATTTTCGTCTTTTTTTCAAATCCTCAAAATCACTCCGAGACGATGGGCTATAGCCCATGGTCTCGAACGGCATACTATAGCATGCCGTTTTGCATCATTTTTGAGGATTTGAAAAAAATACGAAAATCACTCCGAGACCATGGGCTATAGCCCATCGTCTCGGAGTCATTTTCGTCTTTTTTTCAAATCCTCAAAATCACTCCGAGACGATGGGCTATAGCCCATGGTCTCGAACGGCATACTATAGCATGCCGTTTTGCATCATTTTTGAGGATTTGAAAAAAAGACGAAAATGACCCCGAGACGATGGGCTATAGCCCATGGTCTCGGAGTGATTTTTGTCTTTTTTTCAAATCCTCAAAAATGATGAAAAATGGCATGCTATAGTATGCCGTCTGAGGCCATGGGCTAAACTTGAACCCACGACCTGTGGCTCACATAGACAGCAGCTTATCACAGAGTGCCACCATGCTCTCTGAGAATCTCCTCAGCTTTCCATCTCTTTCCAGTTCTCTTCTGGTTGTTATTCTCCAAAACATGCTGCAGAGTGAAAGTAGGAGGAACTCAGCTGGATTTGAACGCTCAACCTCTGGCTCACATGGACGTCATCTTAACAACGGTGCCACTGAGCTCTCAGTGATTTTTAGGTTGTAAGTTGTTCTTCTATAGACGATGGGCTATAGCCCATCGTCTGGGAGTCATTTTCGTATTTTTTTCAAATCCTCAAAATCACTCCGAGACGATGGGCTATAGCCCATCGTCTCGGAGTCATTTTCGTCTTTTTTTCAAATCCTCAAAATCACTCCGAGACGATGGGCTATAGCCCATGGTCTTGAACGGCATACTATAGCATGCCGTTTTGCATATTTTTTGAGGATTTGAAAAAAAGACGAAAATCACTCCGAGACCATGGGCTATAGCCCATCGTCTCGGAGTCATTTTCGTCTTTTTTTCAAATCCTCGTTTTTCATCATTTATGACCATGGGGTATAGCCCATATCGGACAGCATACTATAGCATGCCGTTTTTCATAATTTTTGAGGATTTGAAAAAAAGACGAAAATCACTCCGAGACGATGGGCTATAGCCCATGGTCTCTAACGGCATACTATAGCATGCCGTTTTCCATCATTTTTGAGGATTTGAAAAAAAGACGAAAATCACTCCGAGACCATGGGCTATAGCCCATCGTCTCGGAGTCATTTTCGTATTTTTTTCAAATCCTCAAAATCACTCCGAGACGATGGGCTATAGCTCATGGTCTCGAACGGCATACTATAGCATGCCGTTTTGCATCATTTTTGAGGATTTGAAAAAAAGACGAAAATCACTCCGAGACCATGGGCTATAGCCCATCGTCTCGGAGTCATTTTCGTCTTTTTTTCAAATCCTCAAAATCACTCCGAGACGATGGGCTATAGCCCATGGTCTCGAACGGCATACTATAGCATGCCGTTTTGCATCATTTTTGAGGATTTGAAAAAAAGACGAAAATGACCCCGAGACGATGGGCTATAGTCCATGGTCTCGGAGTGATTTTTGTCTTTTTTTCAAATCCTCAAAAATGATGAAAAATGGCATGCTATAGTATGCCGTCTGAGGCCATGGGCTGAACTTGAACCCACGACCTGTGGCTCACATAGACAGCAGCTTATCACAGAGTGCCACCATGCTCTCTGAGAATCTCCTCAGCTTTCCATCTCTTTCCAGTTCTCTTCTGGTTGTTATTCTCCAAAACATGCTGCAGAGTGAAAGTAGGAGGAACTCAGCTGGATTTGAACGCTCAACCTCTGGCTCACATGGACGTCATCTTAACAACGGTGCCACTGAGCTCTCAGTGATTTTTAGGTTGTAAGTTGTTCTTCTATAGACGATGGGCTATAGCCCATCGTCTCGGAGTCCTTTTCGTATTTTTTTCAAATCCTCAAAATCACTCCGAGACCATGGGCTATAGCCCATGGTCTCGAACGGCATACTATAGCATGCCGTTTTGCATATTTTTTGAGGATTTGAAAAAAAGACGAAAATCACTCCGAGACCATGGGCTATAGCCCATCGTCTCGGAGTCATTTTCGTCTTTTTTTCAAATCCTCGTTTTTCATCATTTATGACCATGGGGTATAGCCCATATCGGACAGCATACTATAGCATGCCGTTTTTCATAATTTTTGAGGATTTGAAAAAAAGACGAAAATCACTCCGAGACGATGGGCTATAGCCCATGGTCTCTAACGGCATACTATAGCATGCCGTTTTCCATCATTTTTGAGGATTTGAAAAAAAGACGAAAATCACTCCGAGACCATGGGCTATAGCCCATCGTCTCGGAGTCATTTTCGTATTTTTTTCAAATCCTCAAAATCACTCCGAGACGATGGGCTATAGCTCATGGTCTCGAACGGCATACTATAGCATGCCGTTTTGCATCATTTTTGAGGATTTGAAAAAAAGACGAAAATGACCCCGAGACGATGGGCTATAGCCCATGGTCTCGGAGTGATTTTTGTCTTTTTTTCAAATCCTCAAAAATGATGAAAAATGGCATGCTATAGTATGCCGTCTGAGGCCATGGGCTAAACTTGAACCCACGACCTGTGGCTCACATATAGACAGCAGCTTATCACAGAGTGCCACCATGCTCTCTGAGAATCTCCTCAGCTTTCCATCTCTTTCCAGTTCTCTTCTGGTTGTTATTCTCCAAAACATGCTGCAGAGTGAAAGTAGGAGGAACTCAGCTGGATTTGAACGCTCAACCTCTGGCTCACATGGACGTCATCTTAACAACGGTGCCACTGAGCTCTCAGTGATTTTTAGGTTGTAAGTTGTTCTTCTATAGACGATGGGCTATAGCCCATCGTCTGGGAGTCATTTTCGTATTTTTTTCAAATCCTCAAAATCACTCCGAGACGATGGGCTATAGCCCATCGTCTCGGAGTCATTTTCGTCTTTTTTTCAAATCCTCAAAATCACTCCGAGACGATGGGCTACAGCCCATGGTCTTGAACGGCATACTATAGCATGCCGTTTTGCATATTTTTTGAGGATTTGAAAAAAAGACGAAAATCACTCCGAGACCATGGGCTATAGCCCATCGTCTCGGAGTCATTTTCGTCTTTTTTTCAAATCCTCGTTTTTCATCATTTATGACCATGGGGTATAGCCCATATCGGACAGCATACTAAAGCATGCCGTTTTTCATAATTTTTGAGGATTTGAAAAAAAGACGAAAATCACTCCGAGACGATGGGCTATAGCCCATGGTCTCTAACGGCATACTATAGCATGCCGTTTTCCATCATTTTTGAGGATTTGAAAAAAAGACGAAAATCACTCCGAGACCATGGGCTATAGCCCATCGTCTCGGAGTCATTTTCGTATTTTTTTCAAATCCTCAAAATCACTCCGAGACGATGGGCTATAGCTCATGGTCTCGAACGGCATACTATAGCATGCCGTTTTGCATCATTTTTGAGGATTTGAAAAAAAGACGAAAATCACTCCGAGACCATGGGCTATAGCCCATCGTCTCGGAGTCATTTTCGTCTTTTTTTCAAATCCTCAAAATCACTCCGAGACGATGGGCTATAGCCCATGGTCTCGAACGGCATACTATAGCATGCCGTTTTGCATCATTTTTGAGGATTTGAAAAAAAGACGAAAATGACCCCGAGACGATGGGCTATAGCCCATGGTCTCGGAGTGATTTTTGTCTTTTTTTCAAATCCTCAAAAATGATGAAAAATGGCATGCTATAGTATGCCGTCTGAGGCCATGGGCTGAACTTGAACCCACGACCTGTGGCTCACATAGACAGCAGCTTATCACAGAGTGCCACCATGCTCTCTGAGAATCTCCTCAGCTTTCCATCTCTTTCCAGTTCTCTTCTGGTTGTTATTCTCCAAAACATGCTGCAGAGTGAAAGTAGGAGGAACTCAGCTGGATTTGAACGCTCAACCTCTGGCTCACATGGACGTCATCTTAACAACGGTGCCACTGAGCTCTCAGTGATTTTTAGGTTGTAAGTTGTTCTTCTATAGACGATGGGCTATAGCCCATCGTCTGGGAGTCATTTTCGTATTTTTTTCAAATCCTCAAAATCACTCCGAGACGATGGGCTATAGCCCATCGTCTCGGAGTCATTTTCGTCTTTTTTCAAATCCTCAAAATCACTCCGAGACGATGCGCTATAGCCCATGGTCTCGAACGGCATACTATAGCATGCCGTTTTGCATATTTTTTGAGGATTTGAAAAAAAGACGAAAATCACTCCGAGACCATGGGCTATAGCCCATCGTCTCGGAGTCATTTTCGTCTTTTTTTCAAATCCTCGTTTTTCATCATTTATGACCATGGGGTATAGCCCATATCGGACAGCATACTATAGCATGCCGTTTTTCATAATTTCTGAGGATTTGAAAAAAAGACGAAAATCACTCCGAGACGATGGGCTATAGCCCATGGTCTCGAACGGCATACTATAGCATGCCGTTTTCCATCATTTTTGAGGATTTGAAAAAAAGACGAAAATCACTCCGAGACCATGGGCTATAGCCCATCGTCTCGGAGTCATTTTCGTCTTTTTTTCAAATCCTCAAAATCACTCCGAGACGATGGGCTATAGCCCATGGTCTCGAACGGCATACTATAGCATGCCGTTTTGCATCATTTTTGAGGATTTGAAAAAAAGACGAAAATCACTCCGAGACCATGGGCTATAGCCCATCGTCTCGGAGTCATTTTCGTCTTTTTTTCAAATCCTCAAAATCACTCCGAGACGATGGGCTATAGCCCATGGTCTCGAACGGCATACTATAGCATGCCGTTTTGCATCATTTTTGAGGATTTGAAAAAAAGACGAAAATGACCCCGAGACGATGGGCTATAGCCCATGGTCTCGGAGTGATTTTTGTCTTTTTTTCAAATCCTCAAAAATGATGAAAAATGGCATGCTATAGTATGCCGTCTGAGGCCATGGGCTGAACTTGAACCCACGACCTGTGGCTCACATAGACAGCAGCTTATCACAGAGTGCCACCATGCTCTCTGAGAATCTTCTCAGCTTTCCATCTCTTTCCAGTTCTCTTCTGGTTGTTATTCTCCAAAACATGCTGCAGAGTGAAAGTAGGAGGAACTCAGCTGGATTTGAACGCTCAACCTCTGGCTCACATGGACGTCATCTTAACAACGGTGCCACTGAGCTCTCAGTGATTTTTAGGTTGTAAGTTGTTCTTCTATAGACGATGGGCTATAGCCTCAAAATCCTCAAAATCACTCCGAGACCATGGGCTATAGCCCATGGTCTCGAACGGCATACTATAGCATGCCGTTTTGCATATTTTTTGAGGATTTGAAAAAAAGACGAAAATCACTCCGAGACCATGGGCTATAGCCCATCGTCTCGGAGTCATTTTCGTCTTTTTTTCAAATCCTCGTTTTTCATCATTTATGACCATGGGGTATAGCCCATATCGGATAGCATACTATAGCATGCCGTTTTTCATAATTTTTGAGGATTTGAAAAAAAGACGAAAATCACTCCGAGACGATGGGCTATAGCCCATCGTCTCGGAGTCATTTTCGTCTTTTTTTCAAATCCTCAAAATCACTCCGAGACGATGGGCTATAGCTCATGGTCTCGAACGGCATACTATAGCATGCCGTTTTGCATCATTTTTGAGGATTTGAAAAAAAGACGAAAATGACCCCGAGACGATGGGCTATAGCCCATGGTCTCGGAGTGATTTTTGTCTTTTTTTCAAATCCTCAAAAATTATGAAAAATGGCATGCTATAGTATGCCGTCTGAGGCCATGGGCTGAACTTGAACCCATGACCTGTGGCTCACATAGACAGCAGCTTATCACAGAGTGCCACCATGCTCTCTGAGAATCTTCTCAGCTTTCCATCTCTTTCCAGTTCTCTTCTGGTTGTTATTCTCCAAAACATGCTGCAGAGTGAAAGTAGGAGGAACTCAGCTGGATTTGAACGCTCAACCTCTGGCTCACATGGACGTCATCTTAACAACGGTGCCACTGAGCTCTCAGTGATTTTTAGGTTGTAAGTTGTTCTTCTATAGACGATGGGCTATAGCCCATCGTCTCGGAGTCATTTTCGTATTTTTTTCAAATCCTCAAAATCACTCCGAGACCATGGGCTATAGCCCATGGTCTCGAACGGCATACTATAGCATGCCGTTTTGCATATTTTTTGAGGATTTGAAAAAAAGACGAAAATCACTCCGAGACCATGGGCTATAGCCCATCGTCTCGGAGTCATTTTCGTCTTTTTTTCAAATCCTCGTTTTTCATCATTTATGACCATGGGGTATAGCCCATATCGGACAGCATACTATAGCATGCCGTTTTTCATAATTTTTGAGGATTTGAAAAAAAGACGAAAATCACTCCGAGACGATGGGCTATAGCCCATGGTCTCTAACGGCATACTATAGCATGCCGTTTTCCATCATTTTTGAGGATTTGAAAAAAAGACGAAAATCACTCCGAGACCATGGGCTATAGCCCATCGTCTCGGAGTCATTTTCGTCTTTTTTTCAAATCCTCAAAATCACTCCGAGACGATGGGCTACAGCCCATGGTCTTGAACGGCATACTATAGCATGCCGTTTTGCATATTTTTTGAGGATTTGAAAAAAAGACGAAAATCACTCCGAGACCATGGGCTATAGCCCATCGTCTCGGAGTCATTTTCGTCTTTTTTTCAAATCCTCGTTTTTCATCATTTATGACCATGGGGTATAGCCCATATCGGACAGCATACTAAAGCATGCCGTTTTTCATAATTTTTGAGGATTTGAAAAAAAGACGAAAATCACTCCGAGACGATGGGCTATAGCCCATGGTCTCTAACGGCATACTATAGCATGCCGTTTTCCATCATTTTTGAGGATTTGAAAAAAAGACGAAAATCACTCCGAGACCATGGGCTATAGCCCATCGTCTCGGAGTCATTTTCGTATTTTTTTCAAATCCTCAAAATCACTCCGAGACGATGGGCTATAGCTCATGGTCTCGAACGGCATACTATAGCATGCCGTTTTGCATCATTTTTGAGGATTTGAAAAAAAGACGAAAATCACTCCGAGACCATGGGCTATAGCCCATCGTCTCGGAGTCATTTTCGTCTTTTTTTCAAATCCTCAAAATCACTCCGAGACGATGGGCTATAGCCCATGGTCTCGGAGTGATTTTTGTCTTTTTTTCAAATCCTCAAAAATGATGAAAAATGGCATGCTATAGTATGCCGTCTGAGGCCATGGGCTGAACTTGAACCCACGACCTGTGGCTCACATAGACAGCAGCTTATCACAGAGTGCCACCATGCTCTCTGAGAATCTCCTCAGCTTTCCATCTCTTTCCAGTTCTCTTCTGGTTGTTATTCTCCAAAACATGCTGCAGAGTGAAAGTAGGAGGAACTCAGCTGGATTTGAACGCTCAACCTCTGGCTCACATGGACGTCATCTTAACAACGGTGCCACTGAGCTCTCAGTGATTTTTAGGTTGTAAGTTGTTCTTCTATAGACGATGGGCTATAGCCCATCGTCTCGGAGTAATTTTCGTATTTTTTTCAAATCCTCAAAATCACTCCGAGACCATGGGCTATAGCCCATGGTCTCGAACGGCATACTATAGCATGCCGTTTTGCATATTTTTTGAGGATTTGAAAAAAAGACGAAAATCACTCCGAGACCATGGGCTATAGCCCATCGTCTCGGAGTCATTTTCGTCTTTTTTTCAAATCCTCGTTTTTCATCATTTATGACCATGGGGTATAGCCCATATCGGACAGCATACTATAGCATGCCGTTTTTCATAATTTTTGAGGATTTGAAAAAAAGACGAAAATCACTCCGAGACGATGGGCTATAGCCCATCGTCTCGGAGTCATTTTCGTCTTTTTTTCAAATCCTCAAAATCACTCCGAGACGATGGGCTATAGCTCATGGTCTCGAACGGCATACTATAGCATGCCGTTTTGCATCATTTTTGAGGATTTGAAAAAAAGACGAAAATGACCGCGAGACGATGGGCTATAGCCCATGGTCTCGGAGTGATTTTTGTCTTTTTTTCAAATCCTCAAAAATGATGAAAAATGGCATGCTATAGTATGCCGTCTGAGGCCATGGGCTGAACTTGAACCCACGACCTGTGGCTCACATAGACAGCAGCTTATCACAGAGTGCCACCATGCTCTCTGAGAATCTTCTCAGCTTTCCATCTCTTTCCAGTTCTCTTCTGGTTGTTATTCTCCAAAACATGCTGCAGAGTGAAAGTAGGAGGAACTCAGCTGGATTTGAACGCTCAACCTCTGGCTCACATGGACGTCATCTTAACAACGGTGCCACTGAGCTCTCAGTGATTTTTAGGTTGTAAGTTGTTCTTCTATAGACGATGGGCTATAGCCCATCGTCTCGGAGTCATTTTCGTATTTTTTTCAAATCCTCAAAATCACTCCGAGACCATGGGCTATAGCCCATGGTCTCGAACGGCATACTATAGCATGCCGTTTTGCATATTTTTTGAGGATTTGAAAAAAAGACGAAAATCACTCCGAGACCATGGGCTATAGCCCATCGTCTCGGAGTCATTTTCGTCTTTTTTTCAAATCCTCGTTTTTCATCATTTATGACCATGGGGTATAAGCCCATATCGGACAGCATACTATAGCATGCCGTTTTTCATAATTTTTGAGGATTTGAAAAAAAGACGAAAATCACTCCGAGACGATGGGCTATAGCCCATGGTCTCGAACGGCATACTATAGCATGCCGTTTTCCATCATTTTTGAGGATTTGAAAAAAAGACGAAAATCACTCCGAGACCATGGGCTATAGCCCATCGTCTCGGAGTCATTTTCGTCTTTTTTTCAAATCCTCAAAATCACTCCGAGACGATGGGCTATAGCCCATGGTCTCGAACGGCATACTATAGCATGCCGTTTTGCATCATTTTTGAGGATTTGAAAAAAAGACGAAAATGACCCCGAGACGATGGGCTATAGCCCATGGTCTCGGAGTGATTTTTGTCTTTTTTTCAAATCCTCAAAAATGATGAAAAATGGCATGCTATAGTATGCCGTCTGAGGCCATGGGCTGAACTTGAACCCACGACCTGTGGCTCACATAGACAGCAGCTTATCACAGAGTGCCACCATGCTCTCTGAGAATCTCCTCAGCTTTCCATCTCTTTCCAGTTCTCTTCTGGTTGTTATTCTCCAAAACATGCTGCAGAGTGAAAGTAGGAGGAACTCAGCTGGATTTGAACGCTCAACCTCTGGCTCACATGGACGTCATCTTAACAACGGTGCCACTGAGCTCTCAGTGATTTTTAGGTTGTAAGTTGTTCTTCTATAGACGATGGGCTATAGCCCATCGTCTGGGAGTCATTTTCGTATTTTTTTCAAATCCTCAAAATCACTCCGAGACGATGGGCTATAGCCCATCGTCTCGGAGTCATTTTCGTCTTTTTTTCAAATCCTCAAAATCACTCCGAGACGATGGGCTATAGCCCATGGTCTCGAACGGCATACTATAGCATGCCGTTTTGCATATTTTTTGAGGATTTGAAAAAAAGACGAAAATCACTCCGAGACGATGGGCTATAGCCCATGGTCTCGAACGGCATACTATAGCATGCCGTTTTCCATCATTTTTGAGGATTTGAAAAAAAGACGAAAATCACTCCGAGACCATGGGCTATAGCCCATCGTCTCGGAGTCATTTTCGTCTTTTTTTCAAATCCTCAAAATCACTCCGAGACGATGGGCTATAGCCCATGGTCTCGAACGGCATACTATAGCATGCCGTTTTGCATCATTTTTGAGGATTTGAAAAAAAGACGAAAATCACTCCGAGACCATGGGCTATAGCCCATCGTCTCGGAGTCATTTTCGTCTTTTTTTCAAATCCTCAAAATCACTCCGAGACGATGGGCTATAGCCCATGGTCTCGAACGGCATACTATAGCATGCCGTTTTGCATCATTTTTGAGGATTTGAAAAAAAGACGAAAATGACCCCGAGACGATGGGCTATAGCCCATGGTCTCGGAGTCATTTTCGTCTTTTTTTCAAATCCTCAAAATCACTCCGAGACGATGGGCTATAGCCCATGGTCTCGAACGGCATACTATAGCATGCCGTTTTGCATATTTTTTGAGGATTTGAAAAAAAGACGAAAATCACTCCGAGACGATGGGCTATAGCCCATGGTCTCGAACGGCATACTATAGCATGCCGTTTTCCATCATTTTTGAGGATTTGAAAAAAAGACGAAAATCACTCCGAGACCATGGGCTATAGCCCATCGTCTCGGAGTCATTTTCGTCTTTTTTTCAAATCCTCAAAATCACTCCGAGACGATGGGCTATAGCCCATGGTCTCGAACGGCATACTATAGCATGCCGTTTTGCATCATTTTTGAGGATTTGAAAAAAAGACGAAAATCACTCCGAGACCATGGGCTATAGCCCATCGTCTCGGAGTCATTTTCGTCTTTTTTTCAAATCCTCAAAATCACTCCGAGACGATGGGCTATAGCCCATGGTCTCGAACGGCATACTATAGCATGCCGTTTTGCATCATTTTTGAGGATTTGAAAAAAAGACGAAAATGACCCCGAGACGATGGGCTATAGCCCATGGTCTCGGAGTGATTTTTGTCTTTTTTTCAAATCCTCAAAAATGATGAAAAATGGCATGCTATAGTATGCCGTCTGAGGCCATGGGCTGAACTTGAACCCACGACCTGTGGCTCACATAGACAGCAGCTTATCACAGAGTGCCACCATGCTCTCTGAGAATCTTCTCAGCTTTCCATCTCTTTCCAGTTCTCTTCTGGTTGTTATTCTCCAAAACATGCTGCAGAGTGAAAGTAGGAGGAACTCAGCTGGATTTGAACGCTCAACCTCTGGCTCACATGGACGTCATCTTAACAACGGTGCCACTGAGCTCTCAGTGATTTTTAGGTTGTAAGTTGTTCTTCTATAGACGATGGGCTATAGCCCATCGTCTCGGAGTCATTTTCGTATTTTTTTCAAATCCTCAAAATCACTCCGAGACCATGGGCTATAGCCCATGGTCTCGAACGGCATACTATAGCATGCCGTTTTGCATATTTTTTGAGGATTTGAAAAAAAGACGAAAATCACTCCGAGACCATGGGCTATAGCCCATCGTCTCGGAGTCATTTTCGTCTTTTTTTCAAATCCTCGTTTTTCATCATTTATGACCATGGGGTATAAGCCCATATCGGACAGCATACTATAGCATGCCGTTTTTCATAATTTTTGAGGATTTGAAAAAAAGACGAAAATCACTCCGAGACGATGGGCTATAGCTCATGGTCTCGAACGGCATACTATAGCATGCCGTTTTGCATCATTTTTGAGGATTTGAAAAAAAGACGAAAATGACCCCGAGACGATGGGCTATAGCCCATCGTCTCGGAGTCATTTTCGTCTTTTTTTCAAATCCTCAAAATCACTCCGAGACGATGGGCTATAGCCCATGGTCTCGAACGGCATACTATAGCATGCCGTTTTGCATCAATTTTGAGGATTTGAAAAAAAGACGAAAATGACCCCGAGACGATGGGCTATAGCCCATGGTCTCGGAGTGATTTTTGTCTTTTTTTCAAATCCTCAAAAATGATGAAAAATGGCATGCTATAGTATGCCGTCTGAGGCCATGGGCTGAACTTGAACCCACGACCTGTGGCTCACATAGACAGCAGCTTATCACAGAGTGCCACCATGCTCTCTGAGAATCTCCTCAGCTTTCCATCTCTTTCCAGTTCTCTTCTGGTTGTTATTCTCCAAAACATGCTGCAGAGTGAAAGTAGGAGGAACTCAGCTGGATTTGAACGCTCAACCTCTGGCTCACATGGACGTCATCTTAACAACGGTGCCACTGAGCTCTCAGTGATTTTTAGGTTGTAAGTTGTTCTTCTATAGACGATGGGCTATAGCCCATCGTCTCGGAGTCATTTTCGTATTTTTTTCAAATCCTCAAAATCACTCCGAGACGATGGGCTATAGCCCATCGTCTCGGAGTCATTTTCGTCTTTTTTTCAAATCCTCAAAATCACTCCGAGACGATGGGCTATAGCCCATGGTCTTGAACGGCATACTATAGCATGCCGTTTTGCATATTTTTTGAGGATTTGAAAAAAAGACGAAAATCACTCCGAGACCATGGGCTATAGCCCATCGTCTCGGAGTCATTTTCGTCTTTTTTTCAAATCCTCGTTTTTCATCATTTATGACCATGGGGTATAGCCCATATCGGACAGCATACTATAGCATGCCGTTTTTCATGATTTGAAAAAAAGACGAAAATCACTCCGAGACCATGGGCTATAGCCCATCGTCTCGGAGTCATTTTCGTATTTTTTTCAAATCCTCAAAATCACTCCGAGACGATGGGCTATAGCTCATGGTCTCGAACGGCATACTATAGCATGCCGTTTTGCATCATTTTTGAGGATTTGAAAAAAAGACGAAAATCACTCCGAGACCATGGGCTATAGCCCATCGTCTCGGAGTCATTTTCGTCTTTTTTTCAAATCCTCAAAATCACTCCGAGACGATGGGCTATAGCCCATGGTCTCGAACGGCATACTATAGCATGCCGTTTTGCATCATTTTTGAGGATTTGAAAAAAAGACGAAAATGACCCCGAGACGATGGGCTATAGCCCATGGTCTCGGAGTGATTTTTGTCTTTTTTTCAAATCCTCAAAAATGATGAAAAATGGCATGCTATAGTATGCCGTCTGAGGCCATGGGCTGAACTTGAACCCACGACCTGTGGCTCACATAGACAGCAGCTTATCACAGAGTGCCACCATGCTCTCTGAGAATCTCCTCAGCTTTCCATCTCTTTCCAGTTCTCTTCTGGTTGTTATTCTCCAAAACATGCTGCAGAGTGAAAGTAGGAGGAACTCAGCTGGATTTGAACGCTCAACCTCTGGCTCACATGGACGTCATCTTAACAACGGTGCCACTGAGCTCTCAGTGATTTTTAGGTTGTAAGTTGTTCTTCTATAGACGATGGGCTATAGCCCATCGTCTCGGAGTCATTTTCGTATTTTTTTCAAATCCTCAAAATCACTCCGAGACCATGGGCTATAGCCCATGGTCTCGAACGGCATACTATAGCATGCCGTTTTGCATATTTTTTGAGGATTTGAAAAAAAGACGAAAATCACTCCGAGACCATGGGCTATAGCCCATCGTCTCGGAGTCATTTTCGTCTTTTTTTCAAATCCTCGTTTTTCATCATTTATGACCATGGGGTATAGCCCATATCGGACAGCATACTATAGCATGCCGTTTTTCATAATTTTTGAGGATTTGAAAAAAAGACGAAAATCACTCCGAGACGATGGGCTATAGCCCATCGTCTCGGAGTCATTTTCGTCTTTTTTTCAAATCCTCAAAATCACTCCGAGACGATGGGCTATAGCTCATGGTCTCGAACGGCATACTATAGCATGCCGTTTTGCATCATTTTTGAGGATTTGAAAAAAAGACGAAAATGACCGCGAGACGATGGGCTATAGCCCATGGTCTCGGAGTGATTTTTGTCTTTTTTTCAAATCCTCAAAAATGATGAAAAATGGCATGCTATAGTATGCCGTCTGAGGCCATGGGCTGAACTTGAACCCACGACCTGTGGCTCACATAGACAGCAGCTTATCACAGAGTGCCACCATGCTCTCTGAGAATCTTCTCAGCTTTCCATCTCTTTCCAGTTCTCTTCTGGTTGTTATTCTCCAAAACATGCTGCAGAGTGAAAGTAGGAGGAACTCAGCTGGATTTGAACGCTCAACCTCTGGCTCACATGGACGTCATCTTAACAACGGTGCCACTGAGCTCTCAGTGATTTTTAGGTTGTAAGTTGTTCTTCTATAGACGATGGGCTATAGCCCATCGTCTCGGAGTCATTTTCGTATTTTTTTCAAATCCTCAAAATCACTCCGAGACCATGGGCTATAGCCCATGGTCTCGAACGGCATACTATAGCATGCCGTTTTGCATATTTTTTGAGGATTTGAAAAAAAGACGAAAATCACTCCGAGACCATGGGCTATAGCCCATCGTCTCGGAGTCATTTTCGTCTTTTTTTCAAATCCTCGTTTTTCATCATTTATGACCATGGGGTATAAGCCCATATCGGACAGCATACTATAGCATGCCGTTTTTCATAATTTTTGAGGATTTGAAAAAAAGACGAAAATCACTCCGAGACGATGGGCTATAGCCCATGGTCTCGAACGGCATACTATAGCATGCCGTTTTCCATCATTTTTGAGGATTTGAAAAAAAGACGAAAATCACTCCGAGACCATGGGCTATAGCCCATCGTCTCGGAGTCATTTTCGTCTTTTTTTCAAATCCTCAAAATCACTCCGAGACGATGGGCTATAGCCCATGGTCTCGAACGGCATACTATAGCATGCCGTTTTGCATCATTTTTGAGGATTTGAAAAAAAGACGAAAATGACCCCGAGACGATGGGCTATAGCCCATGGTCTCGGAGTGATTTTTGTCTTTTTTTCAAATCCTCAAAAATGATGAAAAATGGCATGCTATAGTATGCCGTCTGAGGCCATGGGCTGAACTTGAACCCACGACCTGTGGCTCACATAGACAGCAGCTTATCACAGAGTGCCACCATGCTCTCTGAGAATCTCCTCAGCTTTCCATCTCTTTCCAGTTCTCTTCTGGTTGTTATTCTCCAAAACATGCTGCAGAGTGAAAGTAGGAGGAACTCAGCTGGATTTGAACGCTCAACCTCTGGCTCACATGGACGTCATCTTAACAACGGTGCCACTGAGCTCTCAGTGATTTTTAGGTTGTAAGTTGTTCTTCTATAGACGATGGGCTATAGCCCATCGTCTGGGAGTCATTTTCGTATTTTTTTCAAATCCTCAAAATCACTCCGAGACGATGGGCTATAGCCCATCGTCTCGGAGTCATTTTCGTCTTTTTTTCAAATCCTCAAAATCACTCCGAGACGATGGGCTATAGCCCATGGTCTCGAACGGCATACTATAGCATGCCGTTTTGCATATTTTTTGAGGATTTGAAAAAAAGACGAAAATCACTCCGAGACGATGGGCTATAGCCCATGGTCTCGAACGGCATACTATAGCATGCCGTTTTCCATCATTTTTGAGGATTTGAAAAAAAGACGAAAATCACTCCGAGACCATGGGCTATAGCCCATCGTCTCGGAGTCATTTTCGTCTTTTTTTCAAATCCTCAAAATCACTCCGAGACGATGGGCTATAGCCCATGGTCTCGAACGGCATACTATAGCATGCCGTTTTGCATCATTTTTGAGGATTTGAAAAAAAGACGAAAATCACTCAAAATCACTCCGAGACGATGGGCTATAGCCCATGGTCTCGAACGGCATACTATAGCATGCCGTTTTGCATCATTTTTGAGGATTTGAAAAAAAGACGAAAATGACCCCGAGACGATGGGCTATAGCCCATGGTCTCGGAGTCATTTTCGTCTTTTTTTCAAATCCTCGTTTTTCATCATTTATGACCATGGGGTATAAGCCCATATCGGACAGCATACTATAGCATGCCGTTTTTCATAATTTTTGAGGATTTGAAAAAAAGACGAAAATCACTCCGAGACGATGGGCTATAGCCCATGGTCTCGAACGGCATACTATAGCATGCCGTTTTCCATCATTTTTGAGGATTTGAAAAAAAGACGAAAATCACTCCGAGACCATGGGCTATAGCCCATCGTCTCGGAGTCATTTTCGTCTTTTTTTCAAATCCTCAAAATCACTCCGAGACGATGGGCTATAGCCCATGGTCTCGAACGGCATACTATAGCATGCCGTTTTGCATCATTTTTGAGGATTTGAAAAAAAGACGAAAATGACCCCGAGACGATGGGCTATAGCCCATGGTCTCGGAGTGATTTTTGTCTTTTTTTCAAATCCTCAAAAATGATGAAAAATGGCATGCTATAGTATGCCGTCTGAGGCCATGGGCTGAACTTGAACCCACGACCTGTGGCTCACATAGACAGCAGCTTATCACAGAGTGCCACCATGCTCTCTGAGAATCTCCTCAGCTTTCCATCTCTTTCCAGTTCTCTTCTGGTTGTTATTCTCCAAAACATGCTGCAGAGTGAAAGTAGGAGGAACTCAGCTGGATTTGAACCCTCAACCTCTGGCTCACATGGACGTCATCTTAACAACGGTGCCACTGAGCTCTCAGTGATTTTTAGGTTGTAAGTTGTTCTTCTATAGACGATGGGCTATAGCCCATCGTCTGGGAGTCATTTTCGTATTTTTTTCAAATCCTCAAAATCACTCCGAGACGATGGGCTATAGCCCATCGTCTCGGAGTCATTTTCGTCTTTTTTTCAAATCCTCAAAATCACTCCGAGACGATGGGCTATAGCCCATGGTCTCGAACGGCATACTATAGCATGCCGTTTTGCATATTTTTTGAGGATTTGAAAAAAAGACGAAAATCACTCCGAGACGATGGGCTATAGCCCATGGTCTCGAACGGCATACTATAGCATGCCGTTTTCCATCATTTTTGAGGATTTGAAAAAAAGACGAAAATCACTCCGAGACCATGGGCTATAGCCCATCGTCACGGAGTCATTTTCGTCTTTTTTTCAAATCCTCAAAATCACTCCGAGACGATGGGCTATAGCCCATGGTCTCGAACGGCATACTATAGCATGCCGTTTTGCATCATTTTTGAGGATTTGAAAAAAAGACGAAAATCACTCCGAGACCATGGGCTATAGCCCATCGTCTCGGAGTCATTTTCGTCTTTTTTTCAAATCCTCAAAATCACTCCGAGACGATGGGCTATAGCCCATGGTCTCGAACGGCATACTATAGCATGCCGTTTTGCATCATTTTTGAGGATTTGAAAAAAAGACGAAAATGACCCCGAGACGATGGGCTATAGCCCATGGTCTCGGAGTGATTTTTGTCTTTTTTTCAAATCCTCAAAAATGATGAAAAATGGCATGCTATAGTATGCCGTCTGAGGCCATGGGCTGAACTTGAACCCACGACCTGTGGCTCACATAGACAGCAGCTTATCACAGAGTGCCACCATGCTCTCTGAGAATCTTCTCAGCTTTCCATCTCTTTCCAGTTCTCTTCTGGTTGTTATTCTCCAAAACATGCTGCAGAGTGAAAGTAGGAGGAACTCAGCTGGATTTGAACGCTCAACCTCTGGCTCACATGGACGTCATCTTAACAACGGTGCCACTGAGCTCTCAGTGATTTTTAGGTTGTAAGTTGTTCTTCTATAGACGATGGGCTATAGCCCATCGTCTCGGAGTCATTTTCGTATTTTTTTCAAATCCTCAAAATCACTCCGAGACCATGGGCTATAGCCCATGGTCTCGAACGGCATACTATAGCATGCCGTTTTGCATATTTTTTGAGGATTTGAAAAAAAGACGAAAATCACTCCGAGACCATGGGCTATAGCCCATCGTCTCGGAGTCATTTTCGTCTTTTTTTCAAATCCTCGTTTTTCATCATTTATGACCATGGGGTATAGCCCATATCGGACAGCATACTATAGCATGCCGTTTTTCATAATTTTTGAGGATTTGAAAAAAAGACGAAAATCACTCCGAGACGATGGGCTATAGCCCATCGTCTCGGAGTCATTTTCGTCTTTTTTTCAAATCCTCAAAATCACTCCGAGACGATGGGCTATAGCTCATGGTCTCGAACGGCATACTATAGCATGCCGTTTTGCATCATTTTTGAGGATTTGAAAAAAAGACGAAAATGACCGCGAGACGATGGGCTATAGCCCATGGTCTCGGAGTGATTTTTGTCTTTTTTTCAAATCCTCAAAAATGATGAAAAATGGCATGCTATAGTATGCCGTCTGAGGCCATGGGCTGAACTTGAACCCACGACCTGTGGCTCACATAGACAGCAGCTTATCACAGAGTGCCACCATGCTCTCTGAGAATCTTCTCAGCTTTCCATCTCTTTCCAGTTCTCTTCTGGTTGTTATTCTCCAAAACATGCTGCAGAGTGAAAGTAGGAGGAACTCAGCTGGATTTGAACGCTCAACCTCTGGCTCACATGGACGTCATCTTAACAACGGTGCCACTGAGCTCTCAGTGATTTTTAGGTTGTAAGTTGTTCTTCTATAGACGATGGGCTATAGCCCATCGTCTCGGAGTCATTTTCGTATTTTTTTCAAATCCTCAAAATCACTCCGAGACCATGGGCTATAGCCCATGGTCTCGAACGGCATACTATAGCATGCCGTTTTGCATATTTTTTGAGGATTTGAAAAAAAGACGAAAATCACTCCGAGACCATGGGCTATAGCCCATCGTCTCGGAGTCATTTTCGTCTTTTTTTCAAATCCTCGTTTTTCATCATTTATGACCATGGGGTATAAGCCCATATCGGACAGCATACTATAGCATGCCGTTTTTCATAATTTTTGAGGATTTGAAAAAAAGACGAAAATCACTCCGAGACGATGGGCTATAGCCCATGGTCTCGAACGGCATACTATAGCATGCCGTTTTCCATCATTTTTGAGGATTTGAAAAAAAGACGAAAATCACTCCGAGACCATGGGCTATAGCCCATGGTCTCGGAGTCATTTTCGTCTTTTTTTCAAATCCTCAAAATCACTCCGAGACGATGGGCTATAGCCCATGGTCTCGAACGGCATACTATAGCATGCCGTTTTGCATCATTTTTGAGGATTTGAAAAAAAGACGAAAATGACCCCGAGACGATGGGCTATAGCCCATGGTCTCGGAGTGATTTTTGTCTTTTTTTCAAATCCTCAAAAATGATGAAAAATGGCATGCTATAGTATGCCGTCTGAGGCCATGGGCTGAACTTGAACCCACGACCTGTGGCTCACATAGACAGCAGCTTATCACAGAGTGCCACCATGCTCTCTGAGAATCTCCTCAGCTTTCCATCTCTTTCCAGTTCTCTTCTGGTTGTTATTCTCCAAAACATGCTGCAGAGTGAAAGTAGGAGGAACTCAGCTGGATTTGAACGCTCAACCTCTGGCTCACATGGACGTCATCTTAACAACGGTGCCACTGAGCTCTCAGTGATTTTTAGGTTGTAAGTTGTTCTTCTATAGACGATGGGCTATAGCCCATCGTCTGGGAGTCATTTTCGTATTTTTTTCAAATCCTCAAAATCACTCCGAGACGATGGGCTATAGCCCATCGTCTCGGAGTCATTTTCGTCTTTTTTTCAAATCCTCAAAATCACTCCGAGACGATGGGCTATAGCCCATGGTCTCGAACGGCATACTATAGCATGCCGTTTTGCATATTTTTTGAGGATTTGAAAAAAAGACGAAAATCACTCCGAGACGATGGGCTATAGCCCATGGTCTCGAACGGCATACTATAGCATGCCGTTTTCCATCATTTTTGAGGATTTGAAAAAAAGACGAAAATCACTCCGAGACCATGGGCTATAGCCCATCGTCTCGGAGTCATTTTCGTCTTTTTTTCAAATCCTCAAAATCACTCCGAGACGATGGGCTATAGCCCATGGTCTCGAACGGCATACTATAGCATGCCGTTTTGCATCATTTTTGAGGATTTGAAAAAAAGACGAAAATCACTCCGAGACCATGGGCTATAGCCCATCGTCTCGGAGTCATTTTCGTCTTTTTTTCAAATCCTCAAAATCACTCCGGGACGATGGGCTATAGCCCATGGTCTCGAACGGCATACTATAGCATGCCGTTTTGCATCATTTTTGAGGATTTGAAAAAAAGACGAAAATGACCCCGAGACGATGGGCTATAGCCCATGGTCTCGGAGTGATTTTTGTCTTTTTTTCAAATCCTCAAAAATGATGAAAAATGGCATGCTATAGTATGCCGTCTGAGGCCATGGGCTGAACTTGAACCCACGACCTGTGGCTCACATAGACAGCAGCTTATCACAGAGTGCCACCATGCTCTCTGAGAATCTTCTCAGCTTTCCATCTCTTTCCAGTTCTCTTCTGGTTGTTATTCTCCAAAACATGCTGCAGAGTGAAAGTAGGAGGAACTCAGCTGGATTTGAACGCTCAACCTCTGGCTCACATGGACGTCATCTTAACAACGGTGCCACTGAGCTCTCAGTGATTTTTAGGTTGTAAGTTGTTCTTCTATAGACGATGGGCTATAGCCCATCGTCTCGGAGTCATTTTCGTATTTTTTTCAAATCCTCAAAATCACTCCGAGACCATGGGCTATAGCCCATGGTCTCGAACGGCATACTATAGCATGCCGTTTTGCATATTTTTTGAGGATTTGAAAAAAAGACGAAAATCACTCCGAGACCATGGGCTATAGCCCATCGTCTCGGAGTCATTTTCGTCTTTTTTTCAAATCCTCGTTTTTCATCATTTATGACCATGGGGTATAGCCCATATCGGACAGCATACTATAGCATGCCGTTTTTCATAATTTTTGAGGATTTGAAAAAAAGACGAAAATCACTCCGAGACGATGGGCTATAGCCCATCGTCTCGGAGTCATTTTCGTCTTTTTTTCAAATCCTCAAAATCACTCCGAGACGATGGGCTATAGCTCATGGTCTCGAACGGCATACTATAGCATGCCGTTTTGCATCATTTTTGAGGATTTGAAAAAAAGACGAAAATGACCGCGAGACGATGGGCTATAGCCCATGGTCTCGGAGTGATTTTTGTCTTTTTTTCAAATCCTCAAAAATGATGAAAAATGGCATGCTATAGTATGCCGTCTGAGGCCATGGGCTGAACTTGAACCCACGACCTGTGGCTCACATAGACAGCAGCTTATCACAGAGTGCCACCATGCTCTCTGAGAATCTTCTCAGCTTTCCATCTCTTTCCAGTTCTCTTCTGGTTGTTATTCTCCAAAACATGCTGCAGAGTGAAAGTAGGAGGAACTCAGCTGGATTTGAACGCTCAACCTCTGGATCACATGGACGTCATCTTAACAACGGTGCCACTGAGCTCTCAGTGATTTTTAGGTTGTAAGTTGTTCTTCTATAGACGATGGGCTATAGCCCATCGTCTCGGAGTCATTTTCGTATTTTTTTCAAATCCTCAAAATCACTCCGAGACCATGGGCTATAGCCCATGGTCTCGAACGGCATACTATAGCATGCCGTTTTGCATATTTTTTGAGGATTTGAAAAAAAGACGAAAATCACTCCGAGACCATGGGCTATAGCCCATCGTCTCGGAGTCATTTTCGTCTTTTTTTCAAATCCTCGTTTTTCATCATTTATGACCATGGGGTATAAGCCCATATCGGACAGCATACTATAGCATGCCGTTTTTCATAATTTTTGAGGATTTGAAAAAAAGACGAAAATCACTCCGAGACGATGGGCTATAGCCCATGGTCTCGAACGGCATACTATAGCATGCCGTTTTCCATCATTTTTGAGGATTTGAAAAAAAGACGAAAATCACTCCGAGACCATGGGCTATAGCCCATCGTCTCGGAGTCATTTTCGTCTTTTTTTCAAATCCTCAAAATCACTCCGAGACGATGGGCTATAGCCCATGGTCTCGAACGGCATACTATAGCATGCCGTTTTGCATCATTTTTGAGGATTTGAAAAAAAGACGAAAATGACCCCGAGACGATGGGCTATAGCCCATGGTCTCGGAGTGATTTTTGTCTTTTTTTCAAATCCTCAAAAATGATGAAAAATGGCATGCTATAGTATGCCGTCTGAGGCCATGGGCTGAACTTGAACCCACGACCTGTGGCTCACATAGACAGCAGCTTATCACAGAGTGCCACCATGCTCTCTGAGAATCTCCTCAGCTTTCCATCTCTTTCCAGTTCTCTTCTGGTTGTTATTCTCCAAAACATGCTGCAGAGTGAAAGTAGGAGGAACTCAGCTGGATTTGAACGCTCAACCTCTGGCTCACATGGACGTCATCTTAACAACGGTGCCACTGAGCTCTCAGTGATTTTTAGGTTGTAAGTTGTTCTTCTATAGACGATGGGCTATAGCCCATCGTCTGGGAGTCATTTTCGTATTTTTTTCAAATCCTCAAAATCACTCCGAGACGATGGGCTATAGCCCATCGTCTCGGAGTCATTTTCGTCTTTTTTTCAAATCCTCAAAATCACTCCGAGACGATGGGCTATAGCCCATGGTCTCGAACGGCATACTATAGCATGCCGTTTTGCATATTTTTTGAGGATTTGAAAAAAAGACGAAAATCACTCCGAGACGATGGGCTATAGCCCATGGTCTCGAACGGCATACTATAGCATGCCGTTTTCCATCATTTTTGAGGATTTGAAAAAAAGACGAAAATCACTCCGAGACCATGGGCTATAGCCCATCGTCTCGGAGTCATATTCGTCTTTTTTTCAAATCCTCAAAATCACTCCGAGACGATGGGCTATAGCCCATGGTCTCGAACGGCATACTATAGCATGCCGTTTTGCATCATTTTTGAGGATTTGAAAAAAAGACGAAAATCACTCCGAGACCATGGGCTATAGCCCATCGTCTCGGAGTCATTTTCGTCTTTTTTTCAAATCCTCAAAATCACTCCGAGACGATGGGCTATAGCCCATGGTCTCGAACGGCATACTATAGCATGCCGTTTTGCATCATTTTTGAGGATTTGAAAAAAAGACGAAAATGACCCCGAGACGATGGGCTATAGCCCATGGTCTCGGAGTCATTTTCGTCTTTTTTTCAAATCCTCGTTTTTCATCATTTATGACCATGGGGTATAAGCCCATATCGGACAGCATACTATAGCATGCCGTTTTTCATAATTTTTGAGGATTTGAAAAAAAGACGAAAATCACTCCGAGACGATGGGCTATAGCCCATGGTCTCGAACGGCATACTATAGCATGCCGTTTTCCATCATTTTTGAGGATTTGAAAAAAAGACGAAAATCACTCCGAGACCATGGGCTATAGCCCATCGTCTCGGAGTCATTTTCGTCTTTTTTTCAAATCCTCAAAATCACTCCGAGACGATGGGCTATAGCCCATGGTCTCGAACGGCATACTATAGCATGCCGTTTTGCATCATTTTTGAGGATTTGAAAAAAAGACGAAAATGACCCCGAGACGATGGGCTATAGCCCATGGTCTCGGAGTGATTTTTGTCTTTTTTTCAAATCCTCAAAAATGATGAAAAATGGCATGCTATAGTATGCCGTCTGAGGCCATGGGCTGAACTTGAACCCACGACCTGTGGCTCACATAGACAGCAGCTTATCACAGAGTGCCACCATGCTCTCTGAGAATCTCCTCAGCTTTCCATCTCTTTCCAGTTCTCTTCTGGTTGTTATTCTCCAAAACATGCTGCAGAGTGAAAGTAGGAGGAACTCAGCTGGATTTGAACGCTCAACCTCTGGCTCACATGGACGTCATCTTAACAACGGTGCCACTGAGCTCTCAGTGATTTTTAGGTTGTAAGTTGTTCTTCTATAGACGATGGGCTATAGCCCATCGTCTGGGAGTCATTTTCGTATTTTTTTCAAATCCTCAAAATCACTCCGAGACGATGGGCTATAGCCCATCGTCTCGGAGTCATTTTCGTCTTTTTTTCAAATCCTCAAAATCACTCCGAGACGATGGGCTATAGCCCATGGTCTCGAACGGCATACTATAGCATGCCGTTTTGCATATTTTTTGAGGATTTGAAAAAAAGACGAAAATCACTCCGAGACGATGGGCTATAGCCCATGGTCTCGAACGGCATACTATAGCATGCCGTTTTCCATCATTTTTGAGGATTTGAAAAAAAGACGAAAATCACTCCGAGACCATGGGCTATAGCCCATCGTCTCGGAGTCATTTTCGTCTTTTTTTCAAATCCTCAAAATCACTCCGAGACGATGGGCTATAGCCCATGGTCTCGAACGGCATACTATAGCATGCCGTTTTGCATCATTTTTGAGGATTTGAAAAAAAGACGAAAATCACTCCGAGACCATGGGCTATAGCCCATCGTCTCGGAGTCATTTTCGTCTTTTTTTCAAATCCTCAAAATCACTCCGAGACGATGGGCTATAGCCCATGGTCTCGAACGGCATACTATAGCATGCCGTTTTGCATCATTTTTGAGGATTTGAAAAAAAGACGAAAATGACCCCGAGACGATGGGCTATAGCCCATGGTCTCGGAGTGATTTTTGTCTTTTTTTCAAATCCTCAAAAATGATGAAAAATGGCATGCTATAGTATGCCGTCTGAGGCCATGGGCTGAACTTGAACCCACGACCTGTGGCTCACATAGACAGCAGCTTATCACAGAGTGCCACCATGCTCTCTGAGAATCTTCTCAGCTTTCCATCTCTTTCCAGTTCTCTTCTGGTTGTTATTCTCCAAAACATGCTGCAGAGTGAAAGTAGGAGGAACTCAGCTGGATTTGAACGCTCAACCTCTGGCTCACATGGACGTCATCTTAACAACGGTGCCACTGAGCTCTCAGTGATTTTTAGGTTGTAAGTTGTTCTTCTATAGACGATGGGCTATAGCCCATCGTCTCGGAGTCATTTTCGTATTTTTTTCAAATCCTCAAAATCACTCCGAGACCATGGGCTATAGCCCATGGTCTCGAACGGCATACTATAGCATGCCGTTTTGCATATTTTTTGAGGATTTGAAAAAAAGACGAAAATCACTCCGAGACCATGGGCTATAGCCCATCGTCTCGGAGTCATTTTCGTCTTTTTTTCAAATCCTCGTTTTTCATCATTTATGACCATGGGGTATAGCCCATATCGGACAGCATACTATAGCATGCCGTTTTTCATAATTTTTGAGGATTTGAAAAAAAGACGAAAATCACTCCGAGACGATGGGCTATAGCCCATGGTCTCTAACGGCATACTATAGCATGCCGTTTTCCATCATTTTTGAGGATTTGAAAAAAAGACGAAAATCACTCCGAGACCATGGGCTATAGCCCATCGTCTCGGAGTCATTTTCGTATTTTTTTCAAATCCTCAAAATCACTCCGAGACGATGGGCTATAGCTCATGGTCTCGAACGGCATACTATAGCATGCCGTTTTGCATCATTTTTGAGGATTTGAAAAAAAGACGAAAATGACCCCGAGACGATGGGCTATAGCCCATGGTCTCGGAGTGATTTTTGTCTTTTTTTCAAATCCTCAAAAATGATGAAAAATGGCATGCTATAGTATGCCGTCTGAGGCCATGGGCTAAACTTGAACCCACGACCTGTGGCTCACATAGACAGCAGCTTATCACAGAGTGCCACCATGCTCTCTGAGAATCTCCTCAGCTTTCCATCTCTTTCCAGTTCTCTTCTGGTTGTTATTCTCCAAAACATGCTGCAGAGTGAAAGTAGGAGGAACTCAGCTGGATTTGAACGCTCAACCTCTGGCTCACATGGACGTCATCTTAACAACGGTGCCACTGAGCTCTCAGTGATTTTTAGGTTGTAAGTTGTTCTTCTATAGACGATGGGCTATAGCCCATCGTCTGGGAGTCATTTTCGTATTTTTTTCAAATCCTCAAAATCACTCCGAGACGATGGGCTATAGCCCATTGGCTCGGAGTCATTTTCGTCTTTTTTTCAAATCCTCAAAATCACTCCGAGACGATGGGCTACAGCCCATGGTCTTGAACGGCATACTATAGCATGCCGTTTTGCATATTTTTTGAGGATTTGAAAAAAAGACGAAAATCACTCCGAGACCATGGGCTATAGCCCATCGTCTCGGAGTCATTTTCGTCTTTTTTTCAAATCCTCGTTTTTCATCATTTATGACCATGGGGTATAGCCCATATCGGACAGCATACTAAAGCATGCCGTTTTTCATAATTTTTGAGGATTTGAAAAAAAGACGAAAATCACTCCGAGACGATGGGCTATAGCCCATGGTCTCTAACGGCATACTATAGCATGCCGTTTTCCATCATTTTTGAGGATTTGAAAAAAAGACGAAAATCACTCCGAGACGATGGGCTATAGCCCATGGTCTCTAACGGCATACTATAGCATGCCGTTTTCCATCATTTTTGAGGATTTGAAAAAAAGACGAAAATCACTCCGAGACCATGGGCTATAGCCCATCGTCTCGGAGTCATTTTCGTATTTTTTTCAAATCCTCAAAATCACTCCGAGACGATGGGCTATAGCTCATGGTCTCGAACGGCATACTATAGCATGCCGTTTTGCATCATTTTTGAGGATTTGAAAAAAAGACGAAAATCACTCCGAGACCATGGGCTATAGCCCATCGTCTCGGAGTCATTTTCGTCTTTTTTTCAAATCCTCAAAATCACTCCGAGATGATGGGCTATAGCCCATGGTCTCGAACGGCATACTATAGCATGCCGTTTTGCATCATTTTTGAGGATTTGAAAAAAAGACGAAAATGACCCCGAGACGATGGGCTATAGCCCATGGTCTCGGAGTGATTTTTGTCTTTTTTTCAAATCCTCAAAAATGATGAAAAATGGCATGCTATAGTATGCCGTCTGAGGCCATGGGCTGAACTTGAACCCACGACCTGTGGCTCACATAGACAGCAGCTTATCACAGAGTGCCACCATGCTCTCTGAGAATCTCCTCAGCTTTCCATCTCTTTCCAGTTCTCTTCTGGTTGTTATTCTCCAAAACATGCTGCAGAGTGAAAGTAGGAGGAACTCAGCTGGATTTGAACGCTCAACCTCTGGCTCACATGGACGTCATCTTAACAACGGTGCCACTGAGCTCTCAGTGATTTTTAGGTTGTAAGTTGTTCTTCTATAGACGATGGGCTATAGCCCATCGTCTCGGAGTCATTTTCGTCTTTTTTTCAAATCCTCAAAATCACTCCGAGACGATGGGCTATAGCCCATGGTCTCGAACGGCATACTATAGCATGCCGTTTTGCATATTTTTTGAGGATTTGAAAAAAAGACGAAAATCACTCCGAGACGATGGGCTATAGCCCATGGTCTCGAACGGCATACTATAGCATGCCGTTTTCCATCATTTTTGAGGATTTGAAAAAAAGACGAAAATCACTCCGAGACCATGGGCTATAGCCCATCGTCTCGGAGTCATTTTCGTCTTTTTTTCAAATCCTCAAAATCACTCCGAGACGATGGGCTATAGCCCATGGTCTCGAACGGCATACTATAGCATGCCGTTTTGCATCATTTTTGAGGATTTGAAAAAAAGACGAAAATGACCCCGAGACGATGGGCTATAGCCCATGGTCTCGGAGTGATTTTTGTCTTTTTTTCAAATCCTCAAAAATGATGAAAAATGGCATGCTATAGTATGCCGTCTGAGGCCATGGGCTGAACTTGAACCCACGACCTGTGGCTCACATAGACAGCAGCTTATCACAGAGTGCCACCATGCTCTCTGAGAATCTTCTCAGCTTTCCATCTCTTTCCAGTTCTCTTCTGGTTGTTATTCTCCAAAACATGCTGCAGAGTGAAAGTAGGAGGAACTCAGCTGGATTTGAACGCTCAACCTCTGGCTCACATGGACGTCATCTTAACAACGGTGCCACTGAGCTCTCAGTGATTTTTAGGTTGTAAGTTGTTCTTCTATAGACGATGGGCTATAGCCCATCGTCTCGGAGTCATTTTCGTATTTTTTTCAAATCCTCAAAATCACTCCGAGACCATGGGCTATAGCCCATGGTCTCGAACGGCATACTATAGCATGCCGTTTTGCATATTTTTTGAGGATTTGAAAAAAAGACGAAAATCACTCCGAGACCATGGGCTATAGCCCATCGTCTCGGAGTCATTTTCGTCTTTTTTTTAAATCCTCGTTTTTCATCATTTATGACCATGGGGTATAAGCCCATATCGGACAGCATACTATAGCATGCCGTTTTTCATAATTTTTGAGGATTTGAAAAAAAGACGAAAATCACTCCGAGACGATGGGCTATAGCTCATGGTCTCGAACGGCATACTATAGCATGCCGTTTTGCATCATTTTTGAGGATTTGAAAAAAAGACGAAAATGACCCCGAGACGATGGGCTATAGCCCATCGTCTCGGAGTCATTTTCGTCTTTTTTTCAAATCCTCAAAATCACTCCGAGACGATGGGCTATAGCCCATGGTCTCGAACGGCATACTATAGCATGCCGTTTTGCATATTTTTTGAGGATTTGAAAAAAAGACGAAAATCACTCCGAGACGATGGGCTATAGCCCATGGTCTCGAACGGCATACTATAGCATGCCGTTTTCCATCATTTTTGAGGATTTGAAAAAAAGACGAAAATCACTCCGAGACCATGGGCTATAGCCCATCGTCTCGGAGTCATTTTCGTCTTTTTTTCAAATCCTCAAAATCACTCCGAGACGATGGGCTATAGCCCATGGTCTCGAACGGCATACTATAGCATGCCGTTTTGCATCATTTTTGAGGATTTGAAAAAAAGACGAAAATGACCCCGAGACGATGGGCTATAGCCCATGGTCTCGGAGTCATTTTCGTCTTTTTTTCAAATCCTCGTTTTTCATCATTTATGACCATGGGGTATAAGCCCATATCGGACAGCATACTATAGCATGCCGTTTTTCATAATTTTTGAGGATTTGAAAAAAAGACGAAAATCACTCCGAGACGATGGGCTATAGCCCATGGTCTCGAACGGCATACTATAGCATGCCGTTTTCCATCATTTTTGAGGATTTGAAAAAAAGACGAAAATCACTCCGAGACCATGGGCTATAGCCCATCGTCTCGGAGTCATTTTCGTCTTTTTTTCAAATCCTCAAAATCACTCCGAGACGATGGGCTATAGCCCATGGTCTCGAACGGCATACTATAGCATGCCGTTTTGCATCATTTTTGAGGATTTGAAAAAAAGACGAAAATGACCCCGAGACGATGGGCTATAGCCCATGGTCTCGGAGTGATTTTTGTCTTTTTTTCAAATCCTCAAAAATGATGAAAAATGGCATGCTATAGTATGCCGTCTGAGGCCATGGGCTGAACTTGAACCCACGACCTGTGGCTCACATAGACAGCAGCTTATCACAGAGTGCCACCATGCTCTCTGAGAATCTCCTCAGCTTTCCATCTCTTTCCAGTTCTCTTCTGGTTGTTATTCTCCAAAACATGCTGCAGAGTGAAAGTAGGAGGAACTCAGCTGGATTTGAACGCTCAACCTCTGGCTCACATGGACGTCATCTTAACAACGGTGCCACTGAGCTCTCAGTGATTTTTAGGTTGTAAGTTGTTCTTCTATAGACGATGGGCTATAGCCCATCGTCTGGGAGTCATTTTCGTATTTTTTTCAAATCCTCAAAATCACTCCGAGACGATGGGCTATAGCCCATCGTCTCGGAGTCATTTTCGTCTTTTTTTCAAATCCTCAAAATCACTCCGAGACGATGGGCTATAGCCCATGGTCTCGAACGGCATACTATAGCATGCCGTTTTGCACATTTTTTGAGGATTTGAAAAAAAGACGAAAATCACTCCGAGACGATGGGCTATAGCCCATGGTCTCGAACGGCATACTATAGCATGCCGTTTTCCATCATTTTTGAGGATTTGAAAAAAAGACGAAAATCACTCCGAGACCATGGGCTATAGCCCATCGTCTCGGAGTCATTTTCGTCTTTTTTTCAAATCCTCAAAATCACTCCGAGACGATGGGCTATAGCCCATGGTCTCGAACGGCATACTATAGCATGCCGTTTTGCATCATTTTTGAGGATTTGAAAAAAAGACGAAAATCACTCCGAGACCATGGGCTATAGCCCATCGTCTCGGAGTCATTTTCGTCTTTTTTTCAAATCCTCAAAATCACTCCGAGACGATGGGCTATAGCCCATGGTCTCGAACGGCATACTATAGCATGCCGTTTTGCATCATTTTTGAGGATTTGAAAAAAAGACGAAAATGACCCCGAGACGATGGGCTATAGCCCATGGTCTCGGAGTGATTTTTGTCTTTTTTTCAAATCCTCAAAAATGATGAAAAATGGCATGCTATAGTATGCCGTCTGAGGCCATGGGCTGAACTTGAACCCACGACCTGTGGCTCACATAGACAGCAGCTTATCACAGAGTGCCACCATGCTCTCTGAGAATCTTCTCAGCTTTCCATCTCTTTCCAGTTCTCTTCTGGTTGTTATTCTCCAAAACATGCTGCAGAGTGAAAGTAGGAGGAACTCAGCTGGATTTGAACGCTCAACCTCTGGCTCACATGGACGTCATCTTAACAACGGTGCCACTGAGCTCTCAGTGATTTTTAGGTTGTAAGTTGTTCTTCTATAGACGATGGGCTATAGCCCATCGTCTCGGAGTCATTTTCGTATTTTTTTCAAATCCTCAAAATCACTCCGAGACCATGGGCTATAGCCCATGGTCTCGAACGGCATACTATAGCATGCCGTTTTGCATATTTTTTGAGGATTTGAAAAAAAGACGAAAATCACTCCGAGACCATGGGCTATAGCCCATCGTCTCGGAGTCATTTTCGTCTTTTTTTCAAATCCTCGTTTTGCATCATTTATGACCATGGGGTATAGCCCATATCGGACAGCATACTATAGCATGCCGTTTTTCATAATTTTTGAGGATTTGAAAAAAAGACGAAAATCACTCCGAGACGATGGGCTATAGCCCATGGTCTCTAACGGCATACTATAGCATGCCGTTTTCCATCATTTTTGAGGATTTGAAAAAAAGACGAAAATCACTCCGAGACCATGGGCTATAGCCCATCGTCTCGGAGTCATTTTCGTCTTTTTTTCAAATCCTCAAAATCACTCCGAGACGATGGGCTACAGCCCATGGTCTTGAACGGCATACTATAGCATGCCGTTTTGCATATTTTTTGAGGATTTGAAAAAAAGACGAAAATCACTCCGAGACCATGGGCTATAGCCCATCGTCTCGGAGTCATTTTCGTCTTTTTTTCAAATCCTCGTTTTTCATCATTTATGACCATGGGGTATAGCCCATATCGGACAGCATACTAAAGCATGCCGTTTTTCATAATTTTTGAGGATTTGAAAAAAAGACGAAAATCACTCCGAGACGATGGGCTATAGCCCATGGTCTCTAACGGCATACTATAGCATGCCGTTTTCCATCATTTTTGAGGATTTGAAAAAAAGACGAAAATCACTCCGAGACCATGGGCTATAGCCCATCGTCTCGGAGTCATTTTCGTATTTTTTTCAAATCCTCAAAATCACTCCGAGACGATGGGCTATAGCTCATGGTCTCGAACGGCATACTATAGCATGCCGTTTTGCATCATTTTTGAGGATTTGAAAAAAAGACGAAAATCACTCCGAGACCATGGGCTATAGCCCATCGTCTCGGAGTCATTTTCGTCTTTTTTTCAAATCCTCAAAATCACTCCGAGACGATGGGCTATAGCCCATGGTCTCGAACGGCATACTATAGCATGCCGTTTTGCATATTTTTTGAGGATTTGAAAAAAAGACGAAAATCACTCCGAGACGATGGGCTATAGCCCATGGTCTCGAACGGCATACTATAGCATGCCGTTTTCCATCATTTTTGAGGATTTGAAAAAAAGACGAAAATCACTCCGAGACCATGGGCTATAGCCCATCGTCTCGGAGTCATTTTCGTCTTTTTTTCAAATCCTCAAAATCACTCCGAGACGATGGGCTATAGCCCATGGTCTCGAACGGCATACTATAGCATGCCGTTTTGCATCATTTTTGAGGATTTGAAAAAAAGACGAAAATCACTCCGAGACCATGGGCTATAGCCCATCGTCTCGGAGTCATTTTCGTCTTTTTTTCAAATCCTCAAAATCACTCCGAGACGATGGGCTATAGCCCATGGTCTCGAACGGCATACTATAGCATGCCGTTTTGCATCATTTTTGAGGATTTGAAAAAAAGACGAAAATGACCCCGAGACGATGGGCTATAGCCCATGGTCTCGGAGTGATTTTTGTCTTTTTTTCAAATCCTCAAAAATGATGAAAAATGGCATGCTATAGTATGCCGTCTGAGGCCATGGGCTGAACTTGAACCCACGACCTGTGGCTCACATAGACAGCAGCTTATCACAGAGTGCCACCATGCTCTCTGAGAATCTTCTCAGCTTTCCATCTCTTTCCAGTTCTCTTCTGGTTGTTATTCTCCAAAACATGCTGCAGAGTGAAAGTAGGAGGAACTCAGCTGGATTTGAACGCTCAACCTCTGGCTCACATGGACGTCATCTTAACAACGGTGCCACTGAGCTCTCAGTGATTTTTAGGTTGTAAGTTGTTCTTCTATAGACGATGGGCTATAGCCCATCGTCTCGGAGTCATTTTCGTATTTTTTTCAAATCCTCAAAATCACTCCGAGACCATGGGCTATAGCCCATGGTCTCGAACGGCATACTATAGCATGCCGTTTTGCATATTTTTTGAGGATTTGAAAAAAAGACGAAAATCACTCCGAGACCATGGGCTATAGCCCATCGTCTCGGAGTCATTTTCGTCTTTTTTTCAAATCCTCGTTTTTCATCATTTATGACCATGGGGTATAGCCCATATCGGACAGCATACTATAGCATGCCGTTTTTCATAATTTTTGAGGATTTGAAAAAAAGACGAAAATCACTCCGAGACGATGGGCTATAGCCCATGGTCTCTAACGGCATACTATAGCATGCCGTTTTCCATCATTTTTGAGGATTTGAAAAAAAGACGAAAATCACTCCGAGACCATGGGCTATAGCCCATCGTCTCGGAGTCATTTTCGTATTTTTTTCAAATCCTCAAAATCACTCCGAGACGATGGGCTACAGCCCATGGTCTTGAACGGCATACTATAGCATGCCGTTTTGCATATTTTTTGAGGATTTGAAAAAAAGACGAAAATCACTCCGAGACCATGGGCTATAGCCCATCGTCTCGGAGTCATTTTCGTCTTTTTTTCAAATCCTCGTTTTTCATCATTTATGACCATGGGGTATAGCCCATATCGGACAGCATACTAAAGCATGCCGTTTTTCATAATTTTTGAGGATTTGAAAAAAAGACGAAAATCACTCCGAGACGATGGGCTATAGCCCATGGTCTCTAACGGCATACTATAGCATGCCGTTTTCCATCATTTTTGAGGATTTGAAAAAAAGACGAAAATCACTCCGAGACCATGGGCTATAGCCCATCGTCTCGGAGTCATTTTCGTATTTTTTTCAAATCCTCAAAATCACTCCGAGACGATGGGCTATAGCTCATGGTCTCGAACGGCATACTATAGCATGCCGTTTTGCATCATTTTTGAGGATTTGAAAAAAAGACGAAAATCACTCCGAGACCATGGGCTATAGCCCATCGTCTCGGAGTCATTTTCGTCTTTTTTTCAAATCCTCAAAATCACTCCGAGACGATGGGCTATAGCCCATGGTCTCGAACGGCATACTATAGCATGCCGTTTTGCATCATTTTTGAGGATTTGAAAAAAAGACGAAAATGACCCCGAGACGATGGGCTATAGCCCATGGTCTCGGAGTGATTTTTGTCTTTTTTTCAAATCCTCAAAAATGATGAAAAATGGCATGCTATAGTATGCCGTCTGAGGCCATGGGCTGAACTTGAACCCACGACCTGTGGCTCACATAGACAGCAGCTTATCACAGAGTGCCACCATGCTCTCTGAGAATCTCCTCAGCTTTCCATCTCTTTCCAGTTCTCTTCTGGTTGTTATTCTCCAAAACATGCTGCAGAGTGAAAGTAGGAGGAACTCAGCTGGATTTGAACGCTCAACCTCTGGCTCACATGGACGTCATCTTAACAACAGTGCCACTGAGCTCTCAGTGATTTTTAGGTTGTAAGTTGTTCTTCTATAGACGATGGGCTATAGCCCATCGTCTCGGAGTCATTTTCGTATTTTTTTCAAATCCTCAAAATCACTCCGAGACCATGGGCTATAGCCCATGGTCTCGAACGGCATACTATAGCATGCCGTTTTGCATATTTTTTGAGGATTTGAAAAAAAGACGAAAATCACTCCGAGACCATGGGCTATAGCCCATCGTCTCGGAGTCATTTTCGTCTTTTTTTCAAATCCTCGTTTTTCATCATTTATGACCATGGGGTATAGCCCATATCGGACAGCATACTATAGCATGCCGTTTTTCATAATTTTTGAGGATTTGAAAAAAAGACGAAAATCACTCCGAGACGATGGGCTATAGCCCATCGTCTCGGAGTCATTTTCGTCTTTTTTTCAAATCCTCAAAATCACTCCGAGACGATGGGCTATAGCTCATGGTCTCGAACGGCATACTATAGCATGCCGTTTTGCATATTTTTTGAGGATTTGAAAAAAAGACGAAAATCACTCCGAGACCATGGGCTATAGCCCATCGTCTCGGAGTCATTTTCGTCTTTTTTTCAAATCCTCGTTTTTCATCATTTATGACCATGGGGTATAGCCCATATCGGACAGCATACTATAGCATGCCGTTTTTCATAATTTTTGAGGATTTGAAAAAAAGACGAAAATCACTCCGAGACGATGGGCTATAGCCCATGGTCTCTAACGGCATACTATAGCATGCCGTTTTCCATCATTTTTGAGGATTTGAAAAAAAGACGAAAATCACTCCGAGACCATGGGCTATAGCCCATCGTCTCGGAGTCATTTTCGTATTTTTTTCAAATCCTCAAAATCACTCCGAGACGATGGGCTATAGCTCATGGTCTCGAACGGCATACTATAGCATGCCGTTTTGCATCATTTTTGAGGATTTGAAAAAAAGACGAAAATGACCCCGAGACGATGGGCTATAGCCCATGGTCTCGGAGTGATTTTTGTCTTTTTTTCAAATCCTCAAAAATGATGAAAAATGGCATGCTATAGTATGCCGTCTGAGGCCATGGGCTAAACTTGAACCCACGACCTGTGGCTCACATAGACAGCAGCTTATCACAGAGTGCCACCATGCTCTCTGAGAATCTCCTCAGCTTTCCATCTCTTTCCAGTTCTCTTCTGGTTGTTATTCTCCAAAACATGCTGCAGAGTGAAAGTAGGAGGAACTCAGCTGGATTTGAACGCTCAACCTCTGGCTCACATGGACGTCATCTTAACAACGGTGCCACTGAGCTCTCAGTGATTTTTAGGTTGTAAGTTGTTCTTCTATAGACGATGGGCTATAGCCCATCGTCTGGGAGTCATTTTCGTATTTTTTTCAAATCCTCAAAATCACTCCGAGACGATGGGCTATAGCCCATCGGCTCGGAGTCATTTTCGTCTTTTTTTCAAATCCTCAAAATCACTCCGAGACGATGGGCTACAGCCCATGGTCTTGAACGGCATACTATAGCATGCCGTTTTGCATATTTTTTGAGGATTTGAAAAAAAGACGAAAATCACTCCGAGACCATGGGCTATAGCCCATCGTCTCGGAGTCATTTTCGTCTTTTTTTCAAATCCTCGTTTTTCATCATTTATGACCATGGGGTATAGCCCATATCGGACAGCATACTAAAGCATGCCGTTTTTCATAATTTTTGAGGATTTGAAAAAAAGACGAAAATCACTCCGAGACGATGGGCTATAGCCCATGGTCTCTAACGGCATACTATAGCATGCCGTTTTCCATCATTTTTGAGGATTTGAAAAAAAGACGAAAATCACTCCGAGACCATGGGCTATAGCCCATCGTCTCGGAGTCATTTTCGTATTTTTTTCAAATCCTCAAAATCACTCCGAGACGATGGGCTATAGCTCATGGTCTCGAACGGCATACTATAGCATGCCGTTTTGCATCATTTTTGAGGATTTGAAAAAAAGACGAAAATCACTCCGAGACCATGGGCTATAGCCCATCGTCTCGGAGTCATTTTCGTCTTTTTTTCAAATCCTCAAAATCACTCCGAGATGATGGGCTATAGCCCATGGTCTCGAACGGCATACTATAGCATGCCGTTTTGCATCATTTTTGAGGATTTGAAAAAAAGACGAAAATGACCCCGAGACGATGGGCTATAGCCCATGGTCTCGGAGTGATTTTTGTCTTTTTTTCAAATCCTCAAAAATGATGAAAAATGGCATGCTATAGTATGCCGTCTGAGGCCATGGGCTGAACTTGAACCCACGACCTGTGGCTCACATAGACAGCAGCTTATCACAGAGTGCCACCATGCTCTCTGAGAATCTCCTCAGCTTTCCATCTCTTTCCAGTTCTCTTCTGGTTGTTATTCTCCAAAACATGCTGCAGAGTGAAAGTAGGAGGAACTCAGCTGGATTTGAACGCTCAACCTCTGGCTCACATGGACGTCATCTTAACAACGGTGCCACTGAGCTCTCAGTGATTTTTAGGTTGTAAGTTGTTCTTCTATAGACGATGGGCTATAGCCCATCGTCTCGGAGTCATTTTCGTCTTTTTTTCAAATCCTCAAAATCACTCCGAGACGATGGGCTATAGCCCATGGTCTCGAACGGCATACTATAGCATGCCGTTTTGCATATTTTTTGAGGATTTGAAAAAAAGACGAAAATCACTCCGAGACGATGGGCTATAGCCCATGGTCTCGAACGGCATACTATAGCATGCCGTTTTCCATCATTTTTGAGGATTTGAAAAAAAGACGAAAATCACTCCGAGACCATGGGCTATAGCCCATCGTCTCGGAGTCATTTTCGTCTTTTTTTCAAATCCTCAAAATCACTCCGAGACGATGGGCTATAGCCCATGGTCTCGAACGGCATACTATAGCATGCCGTTTTGCATCATTTTTGAGGATTTGAAAAAAAGACGAAAATGACCCCGAGACGATGGGCTATAGCCCATGGTCTCGGAGTGATTTTTGTCTTTTTTTCAAATCCTCAAAAATGATGAAAAATGGCATGCTATAGTATGCCGTCTGAGGCCATGGGCTGAACTTGAACCCACGACCTGTGGCTCACATAGACAGCAGCTTATCACAGAGTGCCACCATGCTCTCTGAGAATCTTCTCAGCTTTCCATCTCTTTCCAGTTCTCTTCTGGTTGTTATTCTCCAAAACATGCTGCAGAGTGAAAGTAGGAGGAACTCAGCTGGATTTGAACGCTCAACCTCTGGCTCACATGGACGTCATCTTAACAACGGTGCCACTGAGCTCTCAGTGATTTTTAGGTTGTAAGTTGTTCTTCTATAGACGATGGGCTATAGCCCATCGTCTCGGAGTCATTTTCGTATTTTTTTCAAATCCTCAAAATCACTCCGAGACCATGGGCTATAGCCCATGGTCTCGAACGGCATACTATAGCATGCCGTTTTGCATATTTTTTGAGGATTTGAAAAAAAGACGAAAATCACTCCGAGACCATGGGCTATAGCCCATCGTCTCGGAGTCATTTTCGTCTTTTTTTTAAATCCTCGTTTTTCATCATTTATGACCATGGGGTATAAGCCCATATCGGACAGCATACTATAGCATGCCGTTTTTCATAATTTTTGAGGATTTGAAAAAAAGACGAAAATCACTCCGAGACGATGGGCTATAGCTCATGGTCTCGAACGGCATACTATAGCATGCCGTTTTGCATCATTTTTGAGGATTTGAAAAAAAGACGAAAATGACCCCGAGACGATGGGCTATAGCCCATCGTCTCGGAGTCATTTTCGTCTTTTTTTCAAATCCTCAAAATCACTCCGAGACGATGGGCTATAGCCCATGGTCTCGAACGGCATACTATAGCATGCCGTTTTGCATATTTTTTGAGGATTTGAAAAAAAGACGAAAATCACTCCGAGACGATGGGCTATAGCCCATGGTCTCGAACGGCATACTATAGCATGCCGTTTTCCATCATTTTTGAGGATTTGAAAAAAAGACGAAAATCACTCCGAGACCATGGGCTATAGCCCATCGTCTCGGAGTCATTTTCGTCTTTTTTTCAAATCCTCAAAATCACTCCGAGACGATGGGCTATAGCCCATGGTCTCGAACGGCATACTATAGCATGCCGTTTTGCATCATTTTTGAGGATTTGAAAAAAAGACGAAAATGACCCCGAGACGATGGGCTATAGCCCATGGTCTCGGAGTCATTTTCGTCTTTTTTTCAAATCCTCGTTTTTCATCATTTATGACCATGGGGTATAAGCCCATATCGGACAGCATACTATAGCATGCCGTTTTTCATAATTTTTGAGGATTTGAAAAAAAGACGAAAATCACTCCGAGACGATGGGCTATAGCCCATGGTCTCGAACGGCATACTATAGCATGCCGTTTTCCATCATTTTTGAGGATTTGAAAAAAAGACGAAAATCACTCCGAGACCATGGGCTATAGCCCATCGTCTCGGAGTCATTTTCGTCTTTTTTTCAAATCCTCAAAATCACTCCGAGACGATGGGCTATAGCCCATGGTCTCGAACGGCATACTATAGCATGCCGTTTTGCATCATTTTTGAGGATTTGAAAAAAAGACGAAAATGACCCCGAGACGATGGGCTATAGCCCATGGTCTCGGAGTGATTTTTGTCTTTTTTTCAAATCCTCAAAAATGATGAAAAATGGCATGCTATAGTATGCCGTCTGAGGCCATGGGCTGAACTTGAACCCACGACCTGTGGCTCACATAGACAGCAGCTTATCACAGAGTGCCACCATGCTCTCTGAGAATCTCCTCAGCTTTCCATCTCTTTCCAGTTCTCTTCTGGTTGTTATTCTCCAAAACATGCTGCAGAGTGAAAGTAGGAGGAACTCAGCTGGATTTGAACGCTCAACCTCTGGCTCACATGGACGTCATCTTAACAACGGTGCCACTGAGCTCTCAGTGATTTTTAGGTTGTAAGTTGTTCTTCTATAGACGATGGGCTATAGCCCATCGTCTGGGAGTCATTTTCGTATTTTTTTCAAATCCTCAAAATCACTCCGAGACGATGGGCTATAGCCCATCGTCTCGGAGTCATTTTCGTCTTTTTTTCAAATCCTCAAAATCACTCCGAGACGATGGGCTATAGCCCATGGTCTCGAACGGCATACTATAGCATGCCGTTTTGCACATTTTTTGAGGATTTGAAAAAAAGACGAAAATCACTCCGAGACGATGGGCTATAGCCCATGGTCTCGAACGGCATACTATAGCATGCCGTTTTCCATCATTTTTGAGGATTTGAAAAAAAGACGAAAATCACTCCGAGACCATGGGCTATAGCCCATCGTCTCGGAGTCATTTTCGTCTTTTTTTCAAATCCTCAAAATCACTCCGAGACGATGGGCTATAGCCCATGGTCTCGAACGGCATACTATAGCATGCCGTTTTGCATCATTTTTGAGGATTTGAAAAAAAGACGAAAATCACTCCGAGACCATGGGCTATAGCCCATCGTCTCGGAGTCATTTTCGTCTTTTTTTCAAATCCTCAAAATCACTCCGAGACGATGGGCTATAGCCCATGGTCTCGAACGGCATACTATAGCATGCCGTTTTGCATCATTTTTGAGGATTTGAAAAAAAGACGAAAATGACCCCGAGACGATGGGCTATAGCCCATGGTCTCGGAGTGATTTTTGTCTTTTTTTCAAATCCTCAAAAATGATGAAAAATGGCATGCTATAGTATGCCGTCTGAGGCCATGGGCTGAACTTGAACCCACGACCTGTGGCTCACATAGACAGCAGCTTATCACAGAGTGCCACCATGCTCTCTGAGAATCTTCTCAGCTTTCCATCTCTTTCCAGTTCTCTTCTGGTTGTTATTCTCCAAAACATGCTGCAGAGTGAAAGTAGGAGGAACTCAGCTGGATTTGAACGCTCAACCTCTGGCTCACATGGACGTCATCTTAACAACGGTGCCACTGAGCTCTCAGTGATTTTTAGGTTGTAAGTTGTTCTTCTATAGACGATGGGCTATAGCCCATCGTCTCGGAGTCATTTTCGTATTTTTTTCAAATCCTCAAAATCACTCCGAGACCATGGGCTATAGCCCATGGTCTCGAACGGCATACTATAGCATGCCGTTTTGCATATTTTTTGAGGATTTGAAAAAAAGACGAAAATCACTCCGAGACCATGGGCTATAGCCCATCGTCTCGGAGTCATTTTCGTCTTTTTTTCAAATCCTCGTTTTTCATCATTTATGACCATGGGGTATAGCCCATATCGGACAGCATACTATAGCATGCCGTTTTTCATAATTTTTGAGGATTTGAAAAAAAGACGAAAATCACTCCGAGACGATGGGCTATAGCCCATGGTCTCTAACGGCATACTATAGCATGCCGTTTTCCATCATTTTTGAGGATTTGAAAAAAAGACGAAAATCACTCCGAGACCATGGGCTATAGCCCATCGTCTCGGAGTCATTTTCGTCTTTTTTTCAAATCCTCAAAATCACTCCGAGACGATGGGCTACAGCCCATGGTCTTGAACGGCATACTATAGCATGCCGTTTTGCATATTTTTTGAGGATTTGAAAAAAAGACGAAAATCACTCCGAGACCATGGGCTATAGCCCATCGTCTCGGAGTCATTTTCGTCTTTTTTTCAAATCCTCGTTTTTCATCATTTATGACCATGGGGTATAGCCCATATCGGACAGCATACTAAAGCATGCCGTTTTTCATAATTTTTGAGGATTTGAAAAAAAGACGAAAATCACTCCGAGACGATGGGCTATAGCCCATGGTCTCTAACGGCATACTATAGCATGCCGTTTTCCATCATTTTTGAGGATTTGAAAAAAAGACGAAAATCACTCCGAGACCATGGGCTATAGCCCATCGTCTCGGAGTCATTTTCGTATTTTTTTCAAATCCTCAAAATCACTCCGAGACGATGGGCTATAGCTCATGGTCTCGAACGGCATACTATAGCATGCCGTTTTGCATCATTTTTGAGGATTTGAAAAAAAGACGAAAATCACTCCGAGACCATGGGCTATAGCCCATCGTCTCGGAGTCATTTTCGTCTTTTTTTCAAATCCTCAAAATCACTCCGAGACGATGGGCTATAGCCCATGGTCTCGAACGGCATACTATAGCATGCCGTTTTGCATATTTTTTGAGGATTTGAAAAAAAGACGAAAATCACTCCGAGACGATGGGCTATAGCCCATGGTCTCGAACGGCATACTATAGCATGCCGTTTTCCATCATTTTTGAGGATTTGAAAAAAAGACGAAAATCACTCCGAGACCATGGGCTATAGCCCATCGTCTCGGAGTCATTTTCGTCTTTTTTTCAAATGCTCAAAATCACTCCGAGACGATGGGCTATAGCCCATGGTCTCGAACGGCATACTATAGCATGCCGTTTTGCATCATTTTTGAGGATTTGAAAAAAAGACGAAAATCACTCCGAGACCATGGGCTATAGCCCATCGTCTCGGAGTCATTTTCGTCTTTTTTTCAAATCCTCAAAATCACTCCGAGACGATGGGCTATAGCCCATGGTCTCGAACGGCATACTATAGCATGCCGTTTTGCATCATTTTTGAGGATTTGAAAAAAAGACGAAAATGACCCCGAGACGATGGGCTATAGCCCATGGTCTCGGAGTGATTTTTGTCTTTTTTTCAAATCCTCAAAAATGATGAAAAATGGCATGCTATAGTATGCCGTCTGAGGCCATGGGCTGAACTTGAACCCACGACCTGTGGCTCACATAGACAGCAGCTTATCACAGAGTGCCACCATGCTCTCTGAGAATCTTCTCAGCTTTCCATCTCTTTCCAGTTCTCTTCTGGTTGTTATTCTCCAAAACATGCTGCAGAGTGAAAGTAGGAGGAACTCAGCTGGATTTGAACGCTCAACCTCTGGCTCACATGGACGTCATCTTAACAACGGTGCCACTGAGCTCTCAGTGATTTTTAGGTTGTAAGTTGTTCTTCTATAGACGATGGGCTATAGCCCATGGTCTCTAACGGCATACTATAGCATGCCGTTTTCCATCATTTTTGAGGATTTGAAAAAAAGACGAAAATCACTCCGAGACCATGGGCTATAGCCCATCGTCTCGGAGTCATTTTCGTATTTTTTTCAAATCCTCAAAATCACTCCGAGACGATGGGCTACAGCCCATGGTCTTGAACGGCATACTATAGCATGCCGTTTTGCATATTTTTTGAGGATTTGAAAAAAAGACGAAAATCACTCCGAGACCATGGGCTATAGCCCATCGTCTCGGAGTCATTTTCGTCTTTTTTTCAAATCCTCGTTTTTCATCATTTATGACCATGGGGTATAGCCCATATCGGACAGCATACTAAAGCATGCCGTTTTTCATAATTTTTGAGGATTTGAAAAAAAGACGAAAATCACTCCGAGACGATGGGCTATAGCCCATGGTCTCTAACGGCATACTATAGCATGCCGTTTTCCATCATTTTTGAGGATTTGAAAAAAAGACGAAAATCACTCCGAGACCATGGGCTATAGCCCATCGTCTCGGAGTCATTTTCGTATTTTTTTCAAATCCTCAAAATCACTCCGAGACGATGGGCTATAGCTCATGGTCTCGAACGGCATACTATAGCATGCCGTTTTGCATCATTTTTGAGGATTTGAAAAAAAGACGAAAATCACTCCGAGACCATGGGCTATAGCCCATCGTCTCGGAGTCATTTTCGTCTTTTTTTCAAATCCTCAAAATCACTCCGAGACGATGGGCTATAGCCCATGGTCTCGAACGGCATACTATAGCATGCCGTTTTGCATCATTTTTGAGGATTTGAAAAAAAGACGAAAATGACCCCGAGACGATGGGCTATAGCCCATGGTCTCGGAGTGATTTTTGTCTTTTTTTCAAATCCTCAAAAATGATGAAAAATGGCATGCTATAGTATGCCGTCTGAGGCCATGGGCTGAACTTGAACCCACGACCTGTGGCTCACATAGACAGCAGCTTATCACAGAGTGCCACCATGCTCTCTGAGAATCTCCTCAGCTTTCCATCTCTTTCCAGTTCTCTTCTGGTTGTTATTCTCCAAAACATGCTGCAGAGTGAAAGTAGGAGGAACTCAGCTGGATTTGAACGCTCAACCTCTGGCTCACATGGACGTCATCTTAACAACAGTGCCACTGAGCTCTCAGTGATTTTTAGGTTGTAAGTTGTTCTTCTATAGACGATGGGCTATAGCCCATCGTCTCGGAGTCATTTTCGTATTTTTTTCAAATCCTCAAAATCACTCCGAGACCATGGGCTATAGCCCATGGTCTCGAACGGCATACTATAGCATGCCGTTTTGCATATTTTTTGAGGATTTGAAAAAAAGACGAAAATCACTCCGAGACCATGGGCTATAGCCCATCGTCTCGGAGTCATTTTCGTCTTTTTTTCAAATCCTCGTTTTTCATCATTTATGACCATGGGGTATAGCCCATATCGGACAGCATACTATAGCATGCCGTTTTTCATAATTTTTGAGGATTTGAAAAAAAGACGAAAATCACTCCGAGACGATGGGCTATAGCCCATCGTCTCGGAGTCATTTTCGTCTTTTTTTCAAATCCTCAAAATCACTCCGAGACGATGGGCTATAGCTCATGGTCTCGAACGGCATACTATAGCATGCCGTTTTGCATCATTTTTGAGGATTTGAAAAAAAGACGAAAATGACCGCGAGACGATGGGCTATAGCCCATGGTCTCGGAGTGATTTTTGTCTTTTTTTCAAATCCTCAAAAATGATGAAAAATGGCATGCTATAGTATGCCGTCTGAGGCCATGGGCTGAACTTGAACCCACGACCTGTGGCTCACATAGACAGCAGCTTATCACAGAGTGCCACCATGCTCTCTGAGAATCTCCTCAGCTTTCCATCTCTTTCCAGTTCTCTTCTGGTTGTTATTCTCCAAAACATGCTGCAGAGTGAAAGTAGGAGGAACTCAGCTGGATTTGAACGCTCAACCTCTGGCTCACATGGACGTCATCTTAACAACGGTGCCACTGAGCTCTCAGTGATTTTTAGGTTGTAAGTTGTTCTTCTATAGACGATGGGCTATAGCCCATCGTCTCGGAGTCATTTTCGTATTTTTTTCAAATCCTCAAAATCACTCCGAGACGATGGGCTATATAGCCCATCGTCTCGGAGTCATTTTCGTCTTTTTTTCAAATCCTCAAAATCACTCCGAGACGATGGGCTATAGCCCATGGTCTTGAACGGCATACTATAGCATGCCGTTTTGCATATTTTTTGAGGATTTGAAAAAAAGACGAAAATCACTCCGAGACCATGGGCTATAGCCCATCGTCTCGGAGTCATTTTCGTCTTTTTTTCAAATCCTCGTTTTTCATCATTTATGACCATGGGGTATAGCCCATATCGGACAGCATACTATAGCATGCCGTTTTTCATGATTTGAAAAAAAGACGAAAATCACTCCGAGACCATGGGCTATAGCCCATCGTCTCGGAGTCATTTTCGTATTTTTTTCAAATCCTCAAAATCACTCCGAGACGATGGGCTATAGCTCATGGTCTCGAACGGCATACTATAGCATGCCGTTTTGCATGATTTTTGAGGATTTGAAAAAAAGACGAAAATCACTCCGAGACCATGGGCTATAGCCCATCGTCTCGGAGTCATTTTCGTCTTTTTTTCAAATCCTCAAAATCACTCCGAGACGATGGGCTATAGCCCATGGTCTCGAACGGCATACTATAGCATGCCGTTTTGCATCATTTTTGAGGATTTGAAAAAAAGACGAAAATGACCCCGAGACGATGGGCTATAGCCCATGGTCTCGGAGTGATTTCTGTCTTTTTTTCAAATCCTCGTTTTTCATCATTTATGACCATGGGGTATAGCCCATATCGGACAGCATACTATAGCATGCCGTTTTTCATGATTTGAAAAAAAGACGAAAATCACTCCGAGACCATGGGCTATAGCCCATCGTCTCGGAGTCATTTTCGTATTTTTTTCAAATCCTCAAAATCACTCCGAGACGATGGGCTATAGCTCATGGTCTCGAACGGCATACTATAGCATGCCGTTTTGCATCATTTTTGAGGATTTGAAAAAAAGACGAAAATCACTCCGAGACCATGGGCTATAGCCCATCGTCTCGGAGTCATTTTCGTCTTTTTTTCAAATCCTCAAAATCACTCCGAGACGATGGGCTATAGCCCATGGTCTCGAACGGCATACTATAGCATGCCGTTTTGCATCATTTTTGAGGATTTGAAAAAAAGACGAAAATGACCCCGAGACGATGGGCTATAGCCCATGGTCTCGGAGTGATTTCTGTCTTTTTTTCAAATCCTCAAAAATGATGAAAAATGGCATGCTATAGTATGCCGTCTGAGGCCATGGGCTGAACTTGAACCCACGACCTGTGGCTCACATAGACAGCAGCTTATCACAGAGTGCCACCATGCTCTCTGAGAATCTCCTCAGCTTTCCATCTCTTTCCAGTTCTCTTCTGGTTGTTATTCTCCAAAACATGCTGCAGAGTGAAAGTAGGAGGAACTCAGCTGGATTTGAACGCTCAACCTCTGGCTCACATGGACGTCATCTTAACAACGGTGCCACTGAGCTCTCAGTGATTTTTAGGTTGTAAGTTGTTCTTCTATAGACGATGGGCTATAGCCCATGGTCTCGAACGGCATACTATAGCATGCCGTTTTCCATCATTTTTGAGGATTTGAAAAAAAGACGAAAATCACTCCGAGACCATGGGCTATAGCCCATCGTCTCGGAGTCATTTTCGTATTTTTTTCAAATCCTCAAAATCACTCCGAGACGATGGGCTACAGCCCATGGTCTTGAACGGCATACTATAGCATGCCGTTTTGCATATTTTTTGAGGATTTGAAAAAAAGACGAAAATCACTCCGAGACCATGGGCTATAGCCCATCGTCTCGGAGTCATTTTCGTCTTTTTTTCAAATCCTCGTTTTTCATCATTTATGACCATGGGGTATAGCCCATATCGGACAGCATACTAAAGCATGCCGTTTTTCATAATTTTTGAGGATTTGAAAAAAAGACGAAAATCACTCCGAGACGATGGGCTATAGCCCATGGTCTCTAACGGCATACTATAGCATGCCGTTTTCCATCATTTTTGAGGATTTGAAAAAAAGACGAAAATCACTCCGAGACCATGGGCTATAGCCCATCGTCTCGGAGTCATTTTCGTATTTTTTTCAAATCCTCAAAATCACTCCGAGACGATGGGCTATAGCTCATGGTCTCGAACGGCATACTATAGCATGCCGTTTTGCATCATTTTTGAGGATTTGAAAAAAAGACGAAAATCACTCCGAGACCATGGGCTATAGCCCATCGTCTCGGAGTCATTTTCGTCTTTTTTTCAAATCCTCAAAATCACTCCGAGACGATGGGCTATAGCCCATGGTCTCGAACGGCATACTATAGCATGCCGTTTTGCATCATTTTTGAGGATTTGAAAAAAAGACGAAAATGACCCCGAGACGATGGGCTATAGCCCATGGTCTCGGAGTGATTTTTGTCTTTTTTTCAAATCCTCAAAAATGATGAAAAATGGCATGCTATAGTATGCCGTCTGAGGCCATGGGCTGAACTTGAACCCACGACCTGTGGCTCACATAGACAGCAGCTTATCACAGAGTGCCACCATGCTCTCTGAGAATCTCCTCAGCTTTCCATCTCTTTCCAGTTCTCTTCTGGTTGTTATTCTCCAAAACATGCTGCAGAGTGAAAGTAGGAGGAACTCAGCTGGATTTGAACGCTCAACCTCTGGCTCACATGGACGTCATCTTAACAACAGTGCCACTGAGCTCTCAGTGATTTTTAGGTTGTAAGTTGTTCTTCTATAGACGATGGGCTATAGCCCATCGTCTCGGAGTCATTTTCGTATTTTTTTCAAATCCTCAAAATCACTCCGAGACCATGGGCTATAGCCCATGGTCTCGAACGGCATACTATAGCATGCCGTTTTGCATATTTTTTGAGGATTTGAAAAAAAGACGAAAATCACTCCGAGACCATGGGCTATAGCCCATCGTCTCGGAGTCATTTTCGTCTTTTTTTCAAATCCTCGTTTTTCATCATTTATGACCATGGGGTATAGCCCATATCGGACAGCATACTATAGCATGCCGTTTTTCATAATTTTTGAGGATTTGAAAAAAAGACGAAAATCACTCCGAGACGATGGGCTATAGCCCATCGTCTCGGAGTCATTTTCGTCTTTTTTTCAAATCCTCAAAATCACTCCGAGACGATGGGCTATAGCTCATGGTCTCGAACGGCATACTATAGCATGCCGTTTTGCATCATTTTTGAGGATTTGAAAAAAAGACGAAAATGACCGCGAGACGATGGGCTATAGCCCATGGTCTCGGAGTGATTTTTGTCTTTTTTTCAAATCCTCAAAAATGATGAAAAATGGCATGCTATAGTATGCCGTCTGAGGCCATGGGCTGAACTTGAACCCACGACCTGTGGCTCACATAGACAGCAGCTTATCACAGAGTACCACCATGCTCTCTGAGAATCTCCTCAGCTTTCCATCTCTTTCCAGTTCTCTTCTGGTTGTTATTCTCCAAAACATGCTGCAGAGTGAAAGTAGGAGGAACTCAGCTGGATTTGAACGCTCAACCTCTGGCTCACATGGACGTCATCTTAACAACGGTGCCACTGAGCTCTCAGTGATTTTTAGGTTGTAAGTTGTTCTTCTATAGACGATGGGCTATAGCCCATCGTCTCGGAGTCATTTTCGTATTTTTTTCAAATCCTCAAAATCACTCCGAGACGATGGGCTATATAGCCCATCGTCTCGGAGTCATTTTCGTCTTTTTTTCAAATCCTCAAAATCACTCCGAGACGATGGGCTATAGCCCATGGTCTTGAACGGCATACTATAGCATGCCGTTTTGCATATTTTTTGAGGATTTGAAAAAAAGACGAAAATCACTCCGAGACCATGGGCTATAGCCCATCGTCTCGGAGTCATTTTCGTCTTTTTTTCAAATCCTCAAAATCACTCCGAGACGATGGGCTACAGCCCATGGTCTTGAACGGCATACTATAGCATGCCGTTTTGCATATTTTTTGAGGATTTGAAAAAAAGACGAAAATCACTCCGAGACCATGGGCTATAGCCCATCGTCTCGGAGTCATTTTCGTCTTTTTTTCAAATCCTCGTTTTTCATCATTTATGACCATGGGGTATAGCCCATATCGGACAGCATACTAAAGCATGCCGTTTTTCATAATTTTTGAGGATTTGAAAAAAAGACGAAAATCACTCCGAGACGATGGGCTATAGCTCATGGTCTCGAACGGCATACTATAGCATGCCGTTTTGCATCATTTTTGAGGATTTGAAAAAAAGACGAAAATCACTCCGAGACCATGGGCTATAGCCCATCGTCTCGGAGTCATTTTCGTCTTTTTTTCAAATCCTCAAAATCACTCCGAGACGATGGGCTATAGCCCATGGTCTCGAACGGCATACTATAGCATGCCGTTTTGCATATTTTTTGAGGATTTGAAAAAAAGACGAAAATCACTCCGAGACGATGGGCTATAGCCCATGGTCTCGAACGGCATACTATAGCATGCCGTTTTCCATCATTTTTGAGGATTTGAAAAAAAGACGAAAATCACTCCGAGACCATGGGCTATAGCCCATCGTCTCGGAGTCATTTTCGTCTTTTTTTCAAATCCTCAAAATCACTCCGAGACGATGGGCTATAGCCCATGGTCTCGAACGGCATACTATAGCATGCCGTTTTGCATCATTTTTGAGGATTTGAAAAAAAGACGAAAATCACTCCGAGACCATGGGCTATAGCCCATCGTCTCGGAGTCATTTTCGTCTTTTTTTCAAATCCTCAAAATCACTCCGAGACGATGGGCTATAGCCCATGGTCTCGAACGGCATACTATAGCATGCCGTTTTGCATCATTTTTGAGGATTTGAAAAAAAGACGAAAATGACCCTGAGACGATGGGCTATAGCCCATGGTCTCGGAGTGATTTTTGTCTTTTTTTCAAATCCTCAAAAATGATGAAAAATGGCATGCTATAGTATGCCGTCTGAGGCCATGGGCTGAACTTGAACCCACGACCTGTGGCTCACATAGACAGCAGCTTATCACAGAGTGCCACCATGCTCTCTGAGAATCTTCTCAGCTTTCCATCTCTTTCCAGTTCTCTTCTGGTTGTTATTCTCCAAAACATGCTGCAGAGTGAAAGTAGGAGGAACTCAGCTGGATTTGAACGCTCAACCTCTGGCTCACATGGACGTCATCTTAACAACGGTGCCACTGAGCTCTCAGTGATTTTTAGGTTGTAAGTTGTTCTTCTATAGACGATGGGCTATAGCCCATCGTCTCGGAGTCATTTTCGTATTTTTTTCAAATCCTCAAAATCACTCTGAGACCATGGGCTATAGCCCATGGTCTCGAACGGCATACTATAGCATGCCGTTTTGCATATTTTTTGAGGATTTGAAAAAAAGACGAAAATCACTCCGAGACCATGGGCTATAGCCCATCGTCTCGGAGTCATTTTCGTCTTTTTTTCAAATCCTCGTTTTTCATCATTTATGACCATGGGGTATAGCCCATATCGGACAGCATACTATAGCATGCCGTTTTTCATAATTTTTGAGGATTTGAAAAAAAGACGAAAATCACTCCGAGACGATGGGCTATAGCCCATGGTCTCTAACGGCATACTATAGCATGCCGTTTTCCATCATTTTTGAGGATTTGAAAAAAAGACGAAAATCACTCCGAGACCATGGGCTATAGCCCATCGTCTCGGAGTCATTTTCGTATTTTTTTCAAATCCTCAAAATCACTCCGAGACGATGGGCTACAGCCCATGGTCTTGAACGGCATACTATAGCATGCCGTTTTGCATATTTTTTGAGGATTTGAAAAAAAGACGAAAATCACTCCGAGACCATGGGCTATAGCCCATCGTCTCGGAGTCATTTTCGTCTTTTTTTCAAATCCTCGTTTTTCATCATTTATGACCATGGGGTATAGCCCATATCGGACAGCATACTAAAGCATGCCGTTTTTCATAATTTTTGAGGATTTGAAAAAAAGACGAAAATCACTCCGAGACGATGGGCTATAGCCCATGGTCTCTAACGGCATACTATAGCATGCCGTTTTCCATCATTTTTGAGGATTTGAAAAAAAGACGAAAATCACTCCGAGACCATGGGCTATAGCCCATCGTCTCGGAGTCATTTTCGTATTTTTTTCAAATCCTCAAAATCACTCCGAGACGATGGGCTATAGCTCATGGTCTCGAACGGCATACTATAGCATGCCGTTTTGCATCATTTTTGAGGATTTGAAAAAAAGACGAAAATCACTCCGAGACCATGGGCTATAGCCCATCGTCTCGGAGTCATTTTCGTCTTTTTTTCAAATCCTCAAAATCACTCCGAGACGATGGGCTATAGCCCATGGTCTCGAACGGCATACTATAGCATGCCGTTTTGCATCATTTTTGAGGATTTGAAAAAAAGACGAAAATGACCCCGAGACGATGGGCTATAGCCCATGGTCTCGGAGTGATTTTTGTCTTTTTTTCAAATCCTCAAAAATGATGAAAAATGGCATGCTATAGTATGCCGTCTGAGGCCATGGGCTGAACTTGAACCCACGACCTGTGGCTCACATAGACAGCAGCTTATCACAGAGTGCCACCATGCTCTCTGAGAATCTCCTCAGCTTTCCATCTCTTTCCAGTTCTCTTCTGGTTGTTATTCTCCAAAACATGCTGCAGAGTGAAAGTAGGAGGAACTCAGCTGGATTTGAACGCTCAACCTCTGGCTCACATGGACGTCATCTTAACAACAGTGCCACTGAGCTCTCAGTGATTTTTAGGTTGTAAGTTGTTCTTCTATAGACGATGGGCTATAGCCCATCGTCTCGGAGTCATTTTCGTATTTTTTTCAAATCCTCAAAATCACTCCGAGACCATGGGCTATAGCCCATGGTCTCGAACGGCATACTATAGCATGCCGTTTTGCATATTTTTTGAGGATTTGAAAAAAAGACGAAAATCACTCCGAGACCATGGGCTATAGCCCATCGTCTCGGAGTCATTTTCGTCTTTTTTTCAAATCCTCGTTTTTCATCATTTATGACCATGGGGTATAGCCCATATCGGACAGCATACTATAGCATGCCGTTTTTCATAATTTTTGAGGATTTGAAAAAAAGACGAAAATCACTCCGAGACGATGGGCTATAGCCCATCGTCTCGGAGTCATTTTCGTCTTTTTTTCAAATCCTCAAAATCACTCCGAGACGATGGGCTATAGCTCATGGTCTCGAACGGCATACTATAGCATGCCGTTTTGCATCATTTTTGAGGATTTGAAAAAAAGACGAAAATGACCGCGAGACGATGGGCTATAGCCCATGGTCTCGGAGTGATTTTTGTCTTTTTTTCAAATCCTCAAAAATGATGAAAAATGGCATGCTATAGTATGCCGTCTGAGGCCATGGGCTGAACTTGAACCCACGACCTGTGGCTCACATAGACAGCAGCTTATCACAGAGTGCCACCATGCTCTCTGAGAATCTCCTCAGCTTTCCATCTCTTTCCAGTTCTCTTCTGGTTGTTATTCTCCAAAACATGCTGCAGAGTGAAAGTAGGAGGAACTCAGCTGGATTTGAACGCTCAACCTCTGGCTCACATGGACGTCATCTTAACAACGGTGCCACTGAGCTCTCAGTGATTTTTAGGTTGTAAGTTGTTCTTCTATAGACGATGGGCTATAGCCCATCGTCTCGGAGTCATTTTCGTATTTTTTTCAAATCCTCAAAATCACTCCGAGACGATGGGCTATATAGCCCATCGTCTCGGAGTCATTTTCGTCTTTTTTTCAAATCCTCAAAATCACTCCGAGACGATGGGCTATAGCCCATGGTCTTGAACGGCATACTATAGCATGCCGTTTTGCATATTTTTTGAGGATTTGAAAAAAAGACGAAAATCACTCCGAGACCATGGGCTATAGCCCATCGTCTCGGAGTCATTTTCGTCTTTTTTTCAAATCCTCGTTTTTCATCATTTATGACCATGGGGTATAGCCCATATCGGACAGCATACTATAGCATGCCGTTTTTCATGATTTGAAAAAAAGACGAAAATCACTCCGAGACCATGGGCTATAGCCCATCGTCTCGGAGTCATTTTCGTATTTTTTTCAAATCCTCAAAATCACTCCGAGACGATGGGCTATAGCTCATGGTCTCGAACGGCATACTATAGCATGCCGTTTTGCATGATTTTTGAGGATTTGAAAAAAAGACGAAAATCACTCCGAGACCATGGGCTATAGCCCATCGTCTCGGAGTCATTTTCGTCTTTTTTTCAAATCCTCAAAATCACTCCGAGACGATGGGCTATAGCCCATGGTCTCGAACGGCATACTATAGCATGCCGTTTTGCATCATTTTTGAGGATTTGAAAAAAAGACGAAAATGACCCCGAGACGATGGGCTATAGCCCATGGTCTCGGAGTGATTTCTGTCTTTTTTTCAAATCCTCGTTTTTCATCATTTATGACCATGGGGTATAGCCCATATCGGACAGCATACTATAGCATGCCGTTTTTCATGATTTGAAAAAAAGACGAAAATCACTCCGAGACCATGGGCTATAGCCCATCGTCTCGGAGTCATTTTCGTATTTTTTTCAAATCCTCAAAATCACTCCGAGACGATGGGCTATAGCTCATGGTCTCGAACGGCATACTATAGCATGCCGTTTTGCATCATTTTTGAGGATTTGAAAAAAAGACGAAAATCACTCCGAGACCATGGGCTATAGCCCATCGTCTCGGAGTCATTTTCGTCTTTTTTTCAAATCCTCAAAATCACTCCGAGACGATGGGCTATAGCCCATGGTCTCGAACGGCATACTATAGCATGCCGTTTTGCATCATTTTTGAGGATTTGAAAAAAAGACGAAAATGACCCCGAGACGATGGGCTATAGCCCATGGTCTCGGAGTGATTTCTGTCTTTTTTTCAAATCCTCAAAAATGATGAAAAATGGCATGCTATAGTATGCCGTCTGAGGCCATGGGCTGAACTTGAACCCACGACCTGTGGCTCACATAGACAGCAGCTTATCACAGAGTGCCACCATGCTCTCTGAGAATCTCCTCAGCTTTCCATCTCTTTCCAGTTCTCTTCTGGTTGTTATTCTCCAAAACATGCTGCAGAGTGAAAGTAGGAGGAACTCAGCTGGATTTGAACGCTCAACCTCTGGCTCACATGGACGTCATCTTAACAACGGTGCCACTGAGCTCTCAGTGATTTTTAGGTTGTAAGTTGTTCTTCTATAGACGATGGGCTATAGCCCATGGTCTCGAACGGCATACTATAGCATGCCGTTTTCCATCATTTTTGAGGATTTGAAAAAAAGACGAAAATCACTCCGAGACCATGGGCTATAGCCCATCGTCTCGGAGTCATTTTCGTATTTTTTTCAAATCCTCAAAATCACTCCGAGACGATGGGCTACAGCCCATGGTCTTGAACGGCATACTATAGCATGCCGTTTTGCATATTTTTTGAGGATTTGAAAAAAAGACGAAAATCACTCCGAGACCATGGGCTATAGCCCATCGTCTCGGAGTCATTTTCGTCTTTTTTTCAAATCCTCGTTTTTCATCATTTATGACCATGGGGTATAGCCCATATCGGACAGCATACTAAAGCATGCCGTTTTTCATAATTTTTGAGGATTTGAAAAAAAGACGAAAATCACTCCGAGACGATGGGCTATAGCCCATGGTCTCTAACGGCATACTATAGCATGCCGTTTTCCATCATTTTTGAGGATTTGAAAAAAAGACGAAAATCACTCCGAGACCATGGGCTATAGCCCATCGTCTCGGAGTCATTTTCGTATTTTTTTCAAATCCTCAAAATCACTCCGAGACGATGGGCTATAGCTCATGGTCTCGAACGGCATACTATAGCATGCCGTTTTGCATCATTTTTGAGGATTTGAAAAAAAGACGAAAATCACTCCGAGACCATGGGCTATAGCCCATCGTCTCGGAGTCATTTTCGTCTTTTTTTCAAATCCTCAAAATCACTCCGAGACGATGGGCTATAGCCCATGGTCTCGAACGGCATACTATAGCATGCCGTTTTGCATCATTTTTGAGGATTTGAAAAAAAGACGAAAATGACCCCGAGACGATGGGCTATAGCCCATGGTCTCGGAGTGATTTTTGTCTTTTTTTCAAATCCTCAAAAATGATGAAAAATGGCATGCTATAGTATGCCGTCTGAGGCCATGGGCTGAACTTGAACCCACGACCTGTGGCTCACATAGACAGCAGCTTATCACAGAGTGCCACCATGCTCTCTGAGAATCTCCTCAGCTTTCCATCTCTTTCCAGTTCTCTTCTGGTTGTTATTCTCCAAAACATGCTGCAGAGTGAAAGTAGGAGGAACTCAGCTGGATTTGAACGCTCAACCTCTGGCTCACATGGACGTCATCTTAACAACAGTGCCACTGAGCTCTCAGTGATTTTTAGGTTGTAAGTTGTTCTTCTATAGACGATGGGCTATAGCCCATCGTCTCGGAGTCATTTTCGTATTTTTTTCAAATCCTCAAAATCACTCCGAGACCATGGGCTATAGCCCATGGTCTCGAACGGCATACTATAGCATGCCGTTTTGCATATTTTTTGAGGATTTGAAAAAAAGACGAAAATCACTCCGAGACCATGGGCTATAGCCCATCGTCTCGGAGTCATTTTCGTCTTTTTTTCAAATCCTCGTTTTTCATCATTTATGACCATGGGGTATAGCCCATATCGGACAGCATACTATAGCATGCCGTTTTTCATAATTTTTGAGGATTTGAAAAAAAGACGAAAATCACTCCGAGACGATGGGCTATAGCCCATCGTCTCGGAGTCATTTTCGTCTTTTTTTCAAATCCTCAAAATCACTCCGAGACGATGGGCTATAGCTCATGGTCTCGAACGGCATACTATAGCATGCCGTTTTGCATCATTTTTGAGGATTTGAAAAAAAGACGAAAATGACCGCGAGACGATGGGCTATAGCCCATGGTCTCGGAGTGATTTTTGTCTTTTTTTCAAATCCTCAAAAATGATGAAAAATGGCATGCTATAGTATGCCGTCTGAGGCCATGGGCTGAACTTGAACCCACGACCTGTGGCTCACATAGACAGCAGCTTATCACAGAGTACCACCATGCTCTCTGAGAATCTCCTCAGCTTTCCATCTCTTTCCAGTTCTCTTCTGGTTGTTATTCTCCAAAACATGCTGCAGAGTGAAAGTAGGAGGAACTCAGCTGGATTTGAACGCTCAACCTCTGGCTCACATGGACGTCATCTTAACAACGGTGCCACTGAGCTCTCAGTGATTTTTAGGTTGTAAGTTGTTCTTCTATAGACGATGGGCTATAGCCCATCGTCTCGGAGTCATTTTCGTATTTTTTTCAAATCCTCAAAATCACTCCGAGACGATGGGCTATATAGCCCATCGTCTCGGAGTCATTTTCGTCTTTTTTTCAAATCCTCAAAATCACTCCGAGACGATGGGCTATAGCCCATGGTCTTGAACGGCATACTATAGCATGCCGTTTTGCATATTTTTTGAGGATTTGAAAAAAAGACGAAAATCACTCCGAGACCATGGGCTATAGCCCATCGTCTCGGAGTCATTTTCGTCTTTTTTTCAAATCCTCGTTTTTCATCATTTATGACCATGGGGTATAGCCCATATCGGACAGCATACTATAGCATGCCGTTTTTCATGATTTGAAAAAAAGACGAAAATCACTCCGAGACCATGGGCTATAGCCCATCGTCTCGGAGTCATTTTCGTATTTTTTTCAAATCCTCAAAATCACTCCGAGACGATGGGCTATAGCTCATGGTCTCGAACGGCATACTATAGCATGCCGTTTTGCATGATTTTTGAGGATTTGAAAAAAAGACGAAAATCACTCCGAGACCATGGGCTATAGCCCATCGTCTCGGAGTCATTTTCGTCTTTTTTTCAAATCCTCAAAATCACTCCGAGACGATGGGCTATAGCCCATGGTCTCGAACGGCATACTATAGCATGCCGTTTTGCATCATTTTTGAGGATTTGAAAAAAAGACGAAAATGACCCCGAGACGATGGGCTATAGCCCATGGTCTCGGAGTGATTTCTGTCTTTTTTTCAAATCCTCGTTTTTCATCATTTATGACCATGGGGTATAGCCCATATCGGACAGCATACTATAGCATGCCGTTTTTCATGATTTGAAAAAAAGACGAAAATCACTCCGAGACCATGGGCTATAGCCCATCGTCTCGGAGTCATTTTCGTATTTTTTTCAAATCCTCAAAATCACTCCGAGACGATGGGCTATAGCTCATGGTCTCGAACGGCATACTATAGCATGCCGTTTTGCATCATTTTTGAGGATTTGAAAAAAAGACGAAAATCACTCCGAGACCATGGGCTATAGCCCATCGTCTCGGAGTCATTTTCGTCTTTTTTTCAAATCCTCAAAATCACTCCGAGACGATGGGCTATAGCCCATGGTCTCGAACGGCATACTATAGCATGCCGTTTTGCATCATTTTTGAGGATTTGAAAAAAAGACGAAAATGACCCCGAGACGATGGGCTATAGCCCATGGTCTCGGAGTGATTTCTGTCTTTTTTTCAAATCCTCAAAAATGATGAAAAATGGCATGCTATAGTATGCCGTCTGAGGCCATGGGCTGAACTTGAACCCACGACCTGTGGCTCACATAGACAGCAGCTTATCACAGAGTGCCACCATGCTCTCTGAGAATCTCCTCAGCTTTCCATCTCTTTCCAGTTCTCTTCTGGTTGTTATTCTCCAAAACATGCTGCAGAGTGAAAGTAGGAGGAACTCAGCTGGATTTGAACGCTCAACCTCTGGCTCACATGGACGTCATCTTAACAACGGTGCCACTGAGCTCTCAGTGATTTTTAGGTTGTAAGTTGTTCTTCTATAGACGATGGGCTATAGCCCATCGTCTCGGAGTCATTTTCGTATTTTTTTCAAATCCTCAAAATCACTCCGAGACCATGGGCTATAGCCCATGGTCTCTAACGGCATACTATAGCATGCCGTTTTGCATATTTTTTGAGGATTTGAAAAAAAGACGAAAATCACTCCGAGACCATGGGCTATAGCCCATGGTCTCGAACGGCATACTATAGCATTCCGTTTTCCATCATTTTTGAGGATTTGAAAAAAAGACGAAAATCACTCCGAGACCATGGGCTATAGCCCATGGTCTCGGAGTCATTTTCGTCTTTTTTTCAAATCCTCAAAATCAATCCGAGACGATGGGCTATAGCCCATGGTCTCGAACGGCATACTATAGCATGCCGTTTTGCATCATTTTTGAGGATTTGAAAAAAAGACGAAAATCACTCCGAGACGATGGGCTATAGCCCATGGTCTCGAACGGCATACTATAGCATTCCGTTTTCCATCATTTTTGAGGATTTGAAAAAAAGACGAAAATCACTCCGAGACCATGGGCTATAGCCCATTGTCTCGGAGTCATTTTCGTCTTTTTTTCAAATCCTCGTTTTTCATCATTTATGACCATGGGGTATAGCCCATATCGGACAGCATACTATAGCATGCCGTTTTCCATCATTTTTGAGGATTTGAAAAAAAGACGAAAATCACTCCGAGACCATGGGCTATAGCCCATCGTCTCGGAGTCATTTTCATATTTTTTTCAAATCCTCAAAATCACTCCGAGACGATAGGCTATAGCCCATGGTCTTGAACGGCATACTATAGCATGCCGTTTTGCATCATTTTTGAGGATTTGAAAAAAAGACGAAAATCACTCCGAGACGATGGGCTATAGCCCATGGTCTCGAACGTCATACTATAGCATGCCGTTTTGCATCATTTTTGAGGATTTGAAAAAAAGACGAAAATTACTCCGAGACGATGGGCTATAGCCCATGATCTCGAACGGCATACTATAGCATGCCGTTTTGCATCATTTTTGAGGTTTTGAAAAAAAGACGAAAATCACTCCGAGACCATGGGCTATAGCCCATCGCCTTGGAGTCATTTTCGTCTTTTTTTCAAATCCTCGTTTTTCATCATTTATGACCATGGGGCTATAGCCCATGGTCTCGAACGGCATACTATAGCATGCCGCTTTCCATCATTTTTGAGGATTTGAAAAAAAGACGAAAATCACTCCGAGACCATGGGCTTTCAACACAGGTTGAAATCTAAAACGCATACTTAATTCTGGGTGCCTGCCATGTAATGGCAGAAACACCGGTTGAAATCTAAAACGCATACTTAATCGTAATAATAATAATAATAACTAGAAACAAATTTCAGGAAATTTGACTGGGTGCCTACAGCTCGCCAAGTCTGTGCAGCATTTGAGCCACGGACCACCATTTGATGACATTTAGCCTCTCAGACCCTGTAAGGGTCCATTTGGTTGACTTTCAATGGGGTATTTTGTCTAAGTTTATTGCACATTACGTTGCCACCAACATTCTAATGCTAACATGCTAACATGCTAATACTAACATGCTAATGCTAACATGCTAATGCTAACATGCTAACATGCTAAAATGCTAATGCTAACATGCTAATGCTAATATGCTAATGCTAACATGCTAATGCTAACATGCTAACATGCTAATGCTAACATGCTAATGCTAACATGCTAATGCTAACATGCTAACATGATAATGCTAACATGCTAATGCTAACATGCTAACATGCTAATGCTAACATGCTAATGCTAACATGCTAATGCTAACATGCTAATATGCTAATGCTAACATGCTAATGCTAACATGCTAACATGCTAATGCTAACATGCTAATGCAAACATGCTAATGCTAACATGCTAACATGATAATGCTAACATGCTAATGCTAACATGCTAACATGCTAATGCTAACATGCTAATGCTAACATGCTAATGCTAACATGCTAATATGCTAATGCTAACATGCTAATGCAAACATGCTAACATGCTAATGCTAACATGCTAACATGCTAACATGCTAATGCTAACATGCTAACATGCTAATGCTAACATGCTAACATGCTAATGCTAACATGCTAATGCTAACATGCTAAGGGGTCCATTTGGTTTCGCTCAGGGGGGCGGCCCGGTTCTGGCGAGCCGCCCCGCATCCGAAACGGTTGAGAAATGACAGAGTTACGTGTTTCCCCGAATTTCTCTATTGACTTTCAATGTGTGTGTGCGTGCACATGTGTGCATGTGCGTGCATGTGCATGTGTGCGCGCGTGTGTGAGAGTTGGTCAGGTGACCTTGAATCATTAACAAAGTATCATTTTCACCTGGGCTAGTCTATGCAATGCAAACAGTATTGAAAGGTAAAGCACACTGACTCTCTATGAGAGATCGTATGTCCGAACAAATTGCTCTATCGCAAAAAGTAAAAGTCGAATGCGATTTTTGTTTTCCCCGTGAGTGACCCGAGGCATTGAGGTACGCCGTGTGCGATCGTGGTATTGGTACGATAAAAAACGTGGTTATAAGAGCGAGTTAAGAACTGTGCTTGTGATGAAAAAATTGCTGACTCATTCAGGTATTTAACATGGAGTTTATGACACATTATGATGGTACACCTGTCGCTTTCAGGGCTGTAGTTCACGTACTGTATGTATCTGGGCTATGGTTGTGACATTGGGTGAAAGAGGACGAGTGTGGCTACAAAATTGCCGAAACCCATGCGTGTAAAGTGAATATTTTGGCCGTGAGGACGATTTGTTCGGAGAATTCCGGTATAGTCTTCACATTGGCTTCTCACTCTGATCCGCTCTCTCTCTGGGCGTGCGACACTCTGAGTCGAGAATATTGCTCAGACCACACACACTTTGAACTGCGATAGCGGGCAAACCGTGCAACGTATTCGAATTCCGTCTGAACCACCACAAAGTCGATGGCCTCGTGTGCTGTTTGACGTTTAAATCGTGTTTCTACGTACCAGTATGCCAGAGCAATGTGGCTCCAAAGTAACGTGTCGTTTTCTGTTTTCACCCGCGTCTCCCCATCGACTTTGAATGGGGCATTTTTCGCGTCGTTTATTGCGAATTACGTGGGCACGGTAACACGAATCGGAAAGAAAAGCACAAGCACACCATTCCCGGCCGAGCCGCACGTTTTGATGTATATATTGCGGGGCTTTGGCAAACCGTGCGGCCGGCCGTAGACGTCGAAGTTTCGCGTATTGATAATTATAATTACGATTAAGTATGCGTTTTAGATTTCAACCTGTGTTTCTGCCATTGCATGGCAGGCACCCAGAATAATCAATACGCGAAACTTTGACGTCTATGGCCGGCCGTACGGTTTGCCAAAGCCCCGCAATATATACATCAAAACGTGCAGCTCGGCCGGGAATGGTGTGCTTGTGCTTTTCTTTCCGATTCGTGTTACCGTGCCGACGTAATTCGCAAATAAACGACGCAAAAAATGCCCCATTCAAAGTCGATGGGGAAACGCGTGGAAAAACAGAAAACGACACGTTACTTTGGAGCCACATTGCTCTGGCATACTGTTACGTAGAAACACGATTTAAACGTCAAACAGCACACGAGGCCATCGACCACGTGGTGGTTCAGACGGAATTCGAATACGTTGCACGGTTTGCCCGCTATCGCAGTTCAAAGTGTGTGTGGTCTGAGCAATATTCTCGACTCAGAGTGTCGCACGCCCAGAGAGAGAGCGGATCAGAGTGAGAAGCCAATGTGAAGACTATACCGAAATTCTCCGAACAAATCGTCCTCACGGCCAAAATATTCACTTTACACGCATGGGTTTCGATAATTTTGTAGCCACACTCGTCCTCTTTCACCCAATGTCACAACCATAGCCCAGATACATACAGTACGTGAACTACAGCCCTGAAAGCGACAGGTGTACCATCATAATGTGTCATAAACTCCATGTTAAATACCTGAATGAGTCAGCAATTTTTTCATCACAAGCACAATTCTTAACTCGCTCTTATAACCACGTTTTTTATCGTACCAATACCACGATCGCACACGGCGTACCTCAATGCCTCGGGTCACTCACGGCGAAAACAAAAATCGCATTCGACTTTTACTTTTTGCGATAGAGCAATTTGTTCGGACATACGTTCTGTCATTGACAGTCAGTGGGCTTTTAACTTTCAATACTGTTTGCGTTTGCATAGACTAGCCCAGGTGAAAATGATACTTTGTTAATGATTCAAGGTCACCTGACCAACTCTCACACACGCGCGCACACACGCACATGCACGCACATGCAGTCATGCACACATGTGCACGCACACACACACATTGAAAGTCAATAGAGAAATTCGGGGAAACACGTAACTCTGTCATTTCTCAACCGTTTCGGACGCGGGGCGGCTCGCCAGAACCGGGCCGCCCCCCTGAGCGAAACCAAATGGACCCCTTAGCATGTTAGCATTAGCATGTTAGCATTAGCATGTTAGCATGTTAGCATTAGCATGTTAGCATTAGCATGTTAGCATGTTAGCATTAGCATGTTAGCATGCTAGCATTCGCATGTTAGCATTAGCATGTTAACATTAGCATGTTAGCATTAGCATGTTAGCATGCTAGCATTAGCATGTTAGCATGCTAGCATTAGCATGTTAGCATGCTAGCATTAGCATGTTAGCATGTTAGCATGTTAGCATTAGCATGTTAGCATGTTAGCATTAGCATGTTAACATGTTAGCATCAGCATGTTAGCATGCTAGCATTAGCATGTTAGCATGTTAGCATTAGCATGTTAGCATGCTAACATTAACATGTTAGCATGCTAGCATTAGCATGTTAGCATTAGCATGTTAGCATGCTAGCATTAGCATGTTAGCATGTTAGCATTAGCATGTTAGCATGAGCATGTTAGCATGCTAGCATGCTAGCATGAGCATGTTAGCATGCTAGCATGCTAGCATTCACATGTTAGCATTAGCATGTTAGCATTAGCATTAGCACGAAAATGACCCTGAGACGATGGGCTATAGCCCATGGTCTCGGAGTGATTTTCGTCTTTTTTTCAAATCCTCAAAAATGATGAAAAATGGCATGCTATAGTATGCCGTCTGAGGCCATGGGCTGAACTTGAACCCACGACCTGTGGCTCACATAGACAGCAGCTTATCACAGAGTGCCACCATGCTCTCTGAGAATCTCCTCAGCTTTCCATCTATTTCCAGTTCTCTTCTGGATGTTATTCTCCAAAACATGCTGCAGAGTGAAAGTAGGAGGAACTCACCTGGATTTGAACGCTCAACCTCTGGCTCACATGGACGTCATCTTAACAAGGGTGCCACTGAGCTCTCAGTGATTTTTAGGTTGTAAGTTGTTCTTCTATAGACGATGGGCTATAGCCCATATCGGACAGCATACTATAGCATGCCGTTTTGCATCATTTTTGAGGATTTGAAAAAAAGACGAAAATTACTCCGAGACGATGGGCTATAGAGCACCGAAGTCCTGACGTCACTGCCGAGCGCCATGGTTCATGTATGTTTTTATAAGCATTGTACTCTCCATAGGGGGATTTTAGATCGCCTCATATAAGAACTGTGTTTGAAAAATAAACCGATCACCCGGGCCTTTTCACTCATATGGATATGAAGCATCGACTGAAGGTGGAAATGTACAAATATACCCAAAGAGTAACAAAATAAGCGTTAGAAACGAGCCAAACAACCCAGAGACTACATTTCCGGGTAGGCTGCTTCTGCCCGCAGCCCGTCGCACAACAGAAACTGAATGTTAATTACGTTTATTTTTATTTTTATTTTATTGATATATAATGTATCGTGGTTAGTACGAGTCGAGTCACCACCAGCTGAGCTTACGTCAACGAGGAATCTCAGGAACGCAATATGTTGACAGCTGGGCGTGACGTATATGCTCAGCGACATTGCATTCATATGTAGTTTCAAGGCTTTTGCGGTCACATTAATTCCATTTTCTCTAGAAACTGGCTGTATCAAATATGAATGGACATCATTAACGACGCACAGCCACTCCCCTGACAGAAACGCCGAGGTGGTCGGTTTATTTTTCAAACACAGTTCTTATATGAAGCGACCTAAAATCGCCGTTTGGGGATCTCAATGCAAAAAACAAATACATGAACCTGGAGATTGACACCCTCTACTGAAAGTGACGTCAGACTTCGGAGCTCTATAGCCCATGGTCTCGAACGGCATACTATAGCATGCCGTTTTGCATCATTTTTGAGGTTTTGGAAAAAAGACGAAAATCACTCCGAGACCATGGGCTATAGCCCATCGCCTTGGAGTCATTTTCGTCTTTTTTTCAAATCCTCGTTTTTCATCATTTATGACCATGGGGCTATAGCCCATGGTCTCGAGCGGCATACTATAGCATGCCGTTTTCCATAATTTTTGAGGATTTGAAAAAAAGACGAAAATCACTCCGAGACCATGGGCTTTCAACACAGGTTGAAATCTAAAACGCATACTTAATTCTGGGTGCCTGCCATGCAATGGCAGAAACACCGGTTGAAATCTAAAACGCATACTTAATCGTAATAATAATAATAATAATAATCAATACGCGAAACTTTGACGTCTATGGCCGGCCGCACGGTTTGCCAAAGCCCCGCAATATATACATCAAAACGTGCGGCTCGGCCGGGAATGGTGTGCTTGTGCTTTTCTTTCCGATTCGTGTTACCGTGCCGACGTAATTCGCAATAAACGACGCAAAAAATGCCCCATTCAAAGTCGATGGGGAAACGCGTGGAAAAACAGAAAACGCCACGTTACTTTGGAGCCACATTGCTCTGGCATACTGTTACGTAGAAACACGATTTAAACGTCAAACAGCACACGAGGCCATCGACTTTGTGGTGGTTCAGACGGAATTCGAATACGTTGCACGGTTTGCCCGCTATCGCAGTTCAAAGTGTGTGTGGTCTGAGCAATAATCTCGACTCAGAGTGTCGCACGCCCAGAGAGAGAGCGGATCAGAGTGAGAAGCCAATGTGAAGACTATACCGAAATTCTCCGAACAAATCGTCCTCACGGCCAAAATATTCACTTTACACGCATGGGTTTCGATAATTTTGTAGCCACACTCGTCCTCTTTCACCCAATGTCACAACCATAGCCCAGATACATACAGTACGTGAACTACAGCCCTGAAAGCGACAGGTGTACCATCATAATGTGTCATAAACTCCATGTTAAATACCTGAATGAGTCAGCAATTTTTTCATCACAAGCACAATTCTTAACTCGCTCTTATAACCACGTTTTTTATCGTACCAATACCACGATCGCACACGGCGTACCTCAATGCCTCGGGTCACTCACGGCGAAAACAAAAATCGCATTCGACTTTTACTTTTTGCGATAGAGCAATTTGTTCGGACATACGTTCTGTCATTGACAGTCAGTGGGCTTTTAACTTTCAATACTGTTTGCGTTTGCATAGACTAGCCCAGGTGAAAATGATACTTTGTTAATGATTCAAGGTCACCTGACCAACTCTCACACACGCGCGCACACACGCACATGCACGCACATGCACACATGTGCACGCACACACACACATTGAAAGTCAATAGAGAAATTCGGGGAAACACGTAACTCTGTCATTTCTCAACCGTTTCGGACGCGGGGCGGCTCGCCAGAACCGGGCCGCCCCCCTGAGCGAAACCAAATGGACCCCTTAGCATGTTAGCATTAGCATGTTAGCATTAGCATGTTAGCATGTTAGCATTAGCATGTTAGCATGTTAGCATTAGCATGTTAGCATGTTAGCATTAGCATGTTAGCATTAGCATGTTAGCATGTTAGCATGTTAGCATTAGCATGTTAGCATTAGCATATTAGCATGTTAGCATTAGCATGTTAGCATTAGCATGTTAGCATGTTAACATTAGCATGTTAGCATGTTAGCATTAGCATGTTAGCATTAGCATGTTAGCATGTTAGCATTAGCATGTTAGCATTAGCATATTAGCATGTCAGCATTAGCATGTTAGCATTACATTACAGTCATTTAGCAGACGCTTTTATCCAAAGCGACTTACAATAAGTGTATTCAACATAGGTAGGGAACAAAAACTACTAATCACCAGAAGTCTTTAGTGCATTTTCTGCAAAAACAAGCAACCAAGAGTATACCTAGCGCTAAGGTAAAAGTGCAATATATCAGCTACCTATTTCCTTAAACAGATGAGACAAAATAGCTAAATCAAATGAGCATGAGCTAAAACAATTAAGTCTATCGACTAAACAAGATCCAATAAACAATACAACAATAGAAAACAAGCGTTCGTACAACTAGTTAACAACAAGTAGGTCAGGCAGAGAGGAAGGGTAGTGTTTCCTGAAGAGGTGGGTTTTCAACCTGCGGCGAAATATGGGCAGTGACTCTGCTGTCCTAACATCAGTGGGAAGTTCATTCCACCACTGTGGGGCCAGAACAGAAAAGAGTCGTGACCGTGTGGATCGGCCAGAAGGACCCTTGCATGTTAGCATGTTAGCATTAGCATGTTAGCATTAGCATGTTAGCATGTTAACATTAGCATGTTAGCATTAGCATGTTAGCATTAGCATGTTAGCATTAGCATGTTAGCCAGAAGGACCCTAGCATGTTAGCATGTTAGCATTAGCATGTTAGCATTAGCATGTTAGCATTAGCATGTTAGCATGTTAACATTAGCATGTTAGCATTAGCATGTTAGCATTAGCATGTTAGCATTAGCATGTTAGCATGTTAGCATTAGCATGTTAGCATTAGCATATTAGCATGTTAGCATTAGCATATTAGCATTAGCATGTTAGCATTAGCATGTTAGCATGTTAGCATGTTAGCATGTTAGCATTAGCATGTTAGCAAGAGCATGTTAGCAAGAGCATGTTAGCATGTTAGCATTAGAATGTTGGTGGCAACGTAATGTGCAATAAACTTAGACAAAATACCCCATTGAAAGTCAACCAAATGGACCCTTACAGGGTCTGAGAGGCTAAATGTCATCAAATGGTGGTCCGTGGCTCAAATGCTGCACAGACTTGGCGAGCTGCAGGCACCCAGTCAAATTTCCTGAAATTTGTTTCCAGTAATAATAATTATCAATACGCGAAACTTCGACGTCTATGGCCGGCCGCACGGTTTGCCAAAGCCCCACAATATATACATCAAAACGTGCGGCTCGTCCGGGAATGGTGTGCTTTTGCTTTTCTTTCCGATTCGCGTTACCGTGCCCACGTAATTCGCAATAAACGACGCGAAGAATGCCCCATTCAAAGTCGATGGAGAAACGCGTGGAAAAACAGAAAACGACACGTTACTTTGGAGCCACATTGCTCTGGCATACTGGTACGTAGAAACACGATTTAAACGTCAAACAGCACACGAGGCCATCGACTTTGTGGTGGTTCAGACGGAATTCGAATACGTTGCACGGTTTGCCCGCTATCGCAGTTCAAAGTGTGTGTGGTCTGAGCAATAATCTCGACTCAGAGTGTCGCACGCCCAGAGAGAGAGCGGATCAGAGTGAGAAGCCAATGTGAAGACTATACCGAAATTCTCCGAACAAATCGTCCTCACGGCCAAAATATTCACTTTACACGCATGGGTTTCGGTAATTTTGTAGCCACACTCGTCCTCTTTCACCCAATGTCACAACCATAGCCCAGATACATACAGTACGTGAACTACAGCCCTGAAAGCGACAGGTGTACCATCATAATGTGTCAAAAACTCCATGTTAACTGCCTGAATGACTCAGCAATTTTTTCATCACAAACACAATTCTTAACTCCCTCTCATAACCACGTTTTTTATCGTACCAATACCACGATCGCACACGGCGTACCTCAATGTCTCGGGTCACTCACGGCGAAAACAAAAATCGCATTCGACTTTTACTTACGATAGAGCAATTTGTTCGGACATACGCTCTGTCATTGACAGTCAGTGGGCTTTTAACTTTCAATACTGTTTGCGTTTGCATAGACTAGCCCAGGTGAAAATGATACTTTGTTAATGATTCAAGGTCACCTGACCAACTCTCACACACGCGCGCACACACGCACGTGCACACATGTGCACGCACACACACACATTGAAAGTCAATAGAGAAATTCGGGGAAACACGTAACTCTGTCATTTCTCAACCGTTTCGGACGCGGGGCGGCTCGCCAGAACCGGGCCGCCCCCCTGAGCGAAACCAAATGGACCCCTTAGCATGTTAGCATTAGCATGTTAGCATTAGCATGTTAGCATGTTAGCATTAGCATGTTAGCATGTTAGCATTAGCATGTTAGCATGTTAGCATTAGCATGTTAGCATGTTAGCATTAGCATGTTAGCATGTTAGCATTAGCATGTTAGCATTAGCATGTTAGCATTAGCATGTTAGCATGTTAGCATTAGCATGTTAGCATGTTAGCATTAGCATGTTAGCATGTTAGCATTAGCATGTTAGCATGTTAGCATTAGCATGTTAGCATTAGCATGTTAGCATGTTAGCATTATCATGTTAGCATTAGCATATTCGCATGTTAGCATTAGCATGTTAACATTAGCATGTTAGCATTAGCATGTTAGCATGCTAGCATTAGCATGTTAACATTAGCATGTTAGCATGCTAGCATTAGCATGTTAGCATGTTAGCATGTTAGCATTAGCATGTTAGCATGTTAGCATTAGCATGTTAGCATGTTAGCATGTTAGCATTAGCATGTTAGCATGCTAGCATTAGCATGTTAGCATGTTAGCATTAGCATGTTAGCATGCTAGCATTAGCATGTTAGCATGTTAGCATGCTAGCATTAGCATGTTAGCATGCTAGCATTAGCATGTTAGCATGTTAGCATGTTAGCATTAGCATGTTAGCATGCTAGCATTAGCATGTTAGCATGCTAGCATTAGCATGTTAGCATGTTAGCATTAGAATGTTAGCATGAGCATGTTAGCATGCTAGCATGAGCATGTTAGCATGCTAGCATGCTAGCATTCACATGTTAGCATTAGCATGTTAGCATTAGCATTAGCACGAAAATGACCCTGAGACGATGGGCTATAGCCCATGGTCTCGGAGTGATTTTCGTCTTTTTTTCAAATCCTCAAAAATGATGAAAAATGGCATGCTATAGTATGCCGTCTGAGGCCATGGGCTGAACTTGAACCCACGACCTGTGGCTCACATAGACAGCAGCTTATCACAGAGTGCCACAATGCTCTCTGAGAATCTCCTCAGCTTTCCATCTATTTCCAGTTCTCTTCTGGATGTTATTCTCCAAAACATGCTGCAGAGTGAAAGTAGGAGGAACTCACCTGGATTTGAACGCTCAACCTCTGGCTCACATGGACGTCATCTTAACAAGGGTGCCACTGAGCTCTCAGTGATTTTTAGGTTGTAAGTTGTTCTTCAATAGAGCGTCGCAGTCCCGCCTCCTACCCTGGACCAGGAAATGAAACCCAATGCATTATTCTCATAGACATTTATTAAAGTATTTATTTAAAGACGGTTACGCCGCGGACAAAGCCAACTCGAGTCGTGACAACTCATGACAACACAAACAATATTTTGGACCAAACAAATAATTACAAAGAAGAACAACAACAAAAAAAGTGTTGTAACCTGCCGTTTTTTTCTTCTTTCTAATTATTTGTTTGGTCCAAAATATTGTTTGTGTTGTCATGAGTTGTCACGACTCGAGTTGGCTTTGTCCGCGGCGTAACCGTCTTTAAATAAATACTTTAATAAATGTCTATGAGAATAATGCATTGGGTTTCATTTCCTGGTCCAGGGTAGGAGGCGGGACTGCGACGCTCTATAGACGATGGGCTATAGCCCATGGTCTCGAACGGCATACTATAGCATGCCGTTTTGCATCATTTTTGAGGATTTGAAAAAAAGACGAAAATCACTCCGAGACGATGGGCTATAGCCCATGGTCTCGAACGGCATACTATAGCATGCCGTTTTGCATCATTTTTGAGGTTTTGAAAAAAAGACGAAAATCACTCCGAGACCATGGGCTATAGCCCATCGTCTCGGAGTCATTTTCGTCTTTTTTTCAAATCCTCGTTTTTCATCATTTATGACCATGGGGTATAGCCCATATCGGACAGCATACTATAGCATGCCGTTTTCCGTAATTTTTGAGGATTTGAAAAAAAGACGAAAATCACTCCGAGACCATGGGCTATAGCCCATCGTCTCGGAGTGATTTTCGTCTTTTTTTCAAATCCTCGTTTTTCATCATTTTTGACCATGGGCTATAGCCCATCTCAGACGGCATAAATGGTAAATGGTGCATTTATATAGCGCCTTTATCCAAGGCGCTTTACATAGATTGTGCATTACATTCACCCATTCACACACACATTCATACACCGATTGCTGCGGAATCCTTGCAAGGTACCAACCAGCACGTCGGAAGCAATTTGGGGTTCAGTGTCTTGCCCAAGGACACTTCGACATGTAGACAGGAGGAGCCGGGATTTGAACCGCCGACCCATGGATCATTGGACGACCTGCTCTACCTCTTGAGCCACAGTCGCATACTATAGCATGCCGTTTTTCATCATTTTTGAGGATTTGAAAAAAAGACGAAAGTCACTCAAGACAATGGACTATAGCCCATTGTCTCAGAGTGATTTTCGTCCTTTTTTCAAATCCTCGCTTTTCATCATTTTTGACCGTGGGCTATAGCCCATATCGGACGGCATACTATAGCACGCCGTTTATCTACATTTTTGAGGATTTGAAAAATAGACGAAAATCACTCCGAGACCATGGACTATAGCCCATGGTCTCGGAGTGATCGACTTTTTTTCAAATCCTTGTTTTTCATAATTTTTTCAAAAATGTTTTTTTGTGGCTTTCGCCTTTATTTTATATTTTTTATGGAGGGACAGACAGTAGGCTGACAGGAAATGGGGAGAGAGATGGGGGGAAGACATGCAGTAAAGGCCATCGGGATCGGGAGTCGAGCCCGCGGCACACTGCCAGACTGGATTACCAGCCAAAGTGCTTGGACCACTGAGCCATGGCCCAGGCCGTTTTTCATAATTTTTGACCATGGGCTTAGCCCGTCTCAGACCGCATACTATAGCACGCCGTTTTTCATCATTTTTGAGGATTTGAAAAAAAGACGAAAATCACTCGAGACAATGGACTATAGCCCATGGTCTCGGAGTGATTTTCGTCTTTTTTTCAAATCCTCGTTTTTCATCATTTTTGACCGTTGGCTATAGCCCATCTCAGACGGAATACTATAGCACGCCGATTTTCATCATTTTTGAGGATTTGAAAAAAAAGACGAAAGTCTTAGGCAAAAGTTATTATTATTATTACAACTGACTCTTTTTGCTCATTTCAGCACATTGTGTTCCATTTTCTGTCATTTTCTGCTTTTAAGTGGATTAATATACCAAAGAACGCTTAATTCAACAGTACTAATAGACATTTGCAGAGGATCGACTGAATAATGGTGTAGTCTAATGATCAGACTCTCAGCAAAGATATTTCATGTTCAAATCCCAGTCAATTTACAGTTAATTGCTTTTCAACTTTACCTAATGAACTGCTAAAGTACAAAATAATGCTTCAATAAAGTAGTAGTGACTGAGAGATGGTCTACTGGTCTCACGAGCAGGCTCACAATCCAGATATTCTGTGTTCAAGTCCAACATTCTGCAGTACTTTTACTATATATATATATTTCTAGTAAAGTGCATGAGCCGAGTATACATTAAACATTGCACAAAGATGTTAATATTCTCTCTGCACAATTAGCAGATGGCCACACGTTCATGTCAGCTCACTTTAATTCACTTTCAACTGTCTGAAATCACAAAAACAGTCCAACTAACAAAGGAAAATTCTCTTTTTTGTACTCTCGCCCTTTCTTCAATATTTTTACATTATTTTATGTGTACATATGTAGATGAATTGTTAATTTGTATTGACCCCCCCATCACCATGAAAGCTGATGGTCATCTTGATGTGATGTCAAGACATAAAACGGTTAGATTTGAAAGCACAAGAGATAAAAGAAACTATGGAAATGCCAGAAATAATTAAAAAAGGGTTTTAATTAAGAGTAACAATTTCCATACAAAAGTCACCCTAGCACAAAGTAATAAAATCAGACCAACTGCTTACAAAGGTTGTCATAACTCAAATACAGTTGTTCAATTTTATAAATAACACAATATCTAATACAGTAATCAAGAAATAAGTCTTCAGCACATAGGCCTATATCTCATATTGTTTGTGAACTAAAATGCCATATTTATTCTTAAATATGGCATATGCATGTTTTCACTTCCTAATTATACTGTAATATTACACAATTTGAAAATGAATAGGTATTATGAATAGGTTAGTACATACAGTATAGCCCCTATTTTCACTATTCATATTTATTGGGTGATGATATTATATGCCATTAGTTAGCTCTTTTAAGATTTTTTTTTGTTTTTGTTTTTCATTTGGTTCGGTATTAAATGCCATGTTTTAGAAACACGGGTAGATCCATATCACAGGAAATCAAACTCACAGTTTTGCCCTGAAACATGCAAATTTCTGACATTACACACGGGGGAAATCCTTTATTGATCATGGAATTAATAAACTGGTGAGGGTGTTTTAACAGTGTTGAGTGACTAGTTAAAAGGCAACATGCGAAGAAACAACAGCAGGGGGCAATGTCAGAAAATGTACAAGCAGCATTGAGCTACTGCCAAGCCACAGAATAGGCCTACCTACTGCAGGTTTGAAAACCAACCCAATCAATGCTCTGCAAAATGACCCAAACCTCAGATCATTTAAAGGACATCTACATTATTACAATACAAATTTACAACTGAGGCAATGTGGAAAAAGGATCTACTTCTAATCAATGAGTTAATGTGACACATGTGAAAAAGAGGTACTTTTTTCTGTTTCCATGGCAGAGGGAAACACTGCAAAGATAAAATCATCCTGAGATTGGAAAATGTTGCTTCTCGTTCCAAGCCGAACTTTAGACTGGTTCGCCGGCTGGTATTGACACTGCATCGATTCAATAATTTGGCCCTTTGCTGAAGGGATCCCGCCTCATTGTGCTACCATAGCACATGGATGGATGACACACACCTGGCTGACCAGGTGCCCCAGGAATACCTCTTTTACCCTCAGATCCATTTATACCAGGGGCCCCGGATTTACCTGGAGGCCCTGGCTTACTGTACCCCTGGGGACCCATTGGCCCTGGGAAGATAAGCAATACAATGTCACAATCATGTAAAAAAACAATTGTTCTGCATACTTGGTTTGCTACTACCTAATATCTGCATTTTAACTATTTTCGTCCTGGCATATAGGCAAATTATTTTCAAAAGAATATATATTTTGACATACTGTACATATATATTTGGGGGTATTTGACATGAAAAAGTGTGAGAACCACTGGCTTAGCAAATCACTTTTCATTTTCTGAGTGTGAAGTGATTCAACCTATTTGTCGTCATATTAATTACCTGCGGGTCCCGGGAGTCCTGGATCTCCAACCTGTGTCCTTCCAGGGTTACCTTTCTCACCCATGAAACCTGCATCACCTACAGACACAAGGAAGGGTGCGTGTCCATGCAAGAAAATGTTTATAACACACATGCATATGGTCTCCCACGTGCGCTCTCTCTCTCTCACACACACACACACACACACACACACACACACACACACACACACACACACACACACACACACACACACACACACACACACACACACACACACACACACACACACACACACACACACACCAAAAACAGACAATCTACAGTACACAATGTGATGTGTTTTGAGTTTGTAGATCTGCTATATTGGGTGTGTGGCACAACTAAGTACCATATACAGTAAGTACCATATAAATCATGCACAACTAACCCCAACCCCTAACTGTAGGGTTTGAGGATATTCCGCGGTCACAAGTGCGGAAGTGCTGACTAGATGTAACGTCTTGTCTAGAGGCTGCCGAATAGATGGGATTCCGGGTTTAGAGATGGAAGCTTTAACTTAGGTTTAAAGTTAGATTTATCTTCTTGAAGTAACTCTACAGAAATCTTAAATCCGTCAGAGAATATTTTCTGGCACGAGGCCTTATAAAAGGAGGGAGTGACGTAACGACTAGGTAGTCGTGACGTCAACCCTGACAGTACCCCCCCTCGAGGAACGCGTCCACGCGGGTTTGGGGGGATGGCTGAGGATGGCTGAGGTAGCCTGGGATGGCTGAGGTAGCCTGGGATGGCTGAGGTAGCCTGGGATGGCTGAGGTAGCCTGGGATGGCTGAGGTAGCCTGGGATTGGGAGGGGGGAATGGCTGAAGTAGCCGGGGATGGGGGTATAATCTCCTTGGGGGTATAATCTCCTTGGGGGTATAATCCAAGGGGCCAGTGAGGCTATTCAACGTTGAAGCTCTCCTCCCTAGTGGTAGGAGGAGGGACTACAGGCGGACCCGTGGATTCATGACCGGGAAACCCCGTGCAGCTGGGCTTTAACGTTGAGCGCTCGGTTGCACTTCCGCATTTGACCACCAAAATTTGGTGGTCAAATGCGGAAGTAGACGTTCTGAGACGGTACTTCCGGCAGTCTTCCGGGTGCTTCAAAACGCCACTGAGCAACTTCCACTGACATGAATAGCTGGGGGGGGCGGAGCTTCGCGCCAGTTCAGTCTCTATCCTTTTATATACTCTATGGTATAATCTCCATCTTGGGGATATTTTAGGATATTTTAGTCTCCATCTTGGGGTTCAACTTTGACCGTGCAACCTGGGCAGGGGAATTCAACGTTGCCCCCAGCCGGAGGCGGGTTGTCGCCGGTAGGGGGAGATTCATTGGGTGAAACGGAGCATGAAGACATGCTCAACCGCTGCGACCAAAATCTTGGACGGATTTAACTGTAGGGTTTGAGGATATTCCGCGGTCACAAGTGCGGAAGTGCTGACTAGATGTAACGTCTTGTCTAGAGGCTGCCGAATAGATGGGATTCCGGGTTTAGAGATGGAAGCTTTAACTTAGGTTTAAAGTTAGATTTATCTTCTTGAAGTAACTCTACAGAAATCTTAAATCCGTCAGAGAATATTTTCTGGCACGAGGCCTTATAAAAGGAGGGAGTGACGTAACGACTAGGTAGTCGTGACGTCAACCCTGACACTAACACACACACACACACACACACACACACACACACACACACACACACACACACACACACACACACACACACACACACACACACACAGAGCAAATCAAATTGATCCACAGTGACAGGACCTTGATTTTACCTTTCATTCCATGAACGCCAGGTCGCCCTGGTCGACCCGGGTGGCCTGGCTGTCCAGTGGAGCCCGGTAGGCCAGGGAACCCCCTGGACCCCTGGCCCCCCGTCGGCCCCGGTGAGCCGGGAGTGCCTGGCCTGGTGTGACATGTGTCACAAGCACCCTGCTGGTTGCCAAGCTGCAGCGAGGGCATCTCAGCTGGGATGACACAAAACACGACATTCGTGATATCGTCACTGCAGGTGGAAACCTTGTATGTACAATTATTGTATTTTCTTCTTTTAAAAAAAAAATACTGCGTTGTGATGCCATATTGCGGAAATGCTTTGGCCATGTCTCGCGACCCCCGCCCCACACCCCTCCCCACCACCAATACAAATTGACCGCTACAATAACCTTAATAATAGAGAAAATACATCATAAATAAATACTGAAACCAGATAATCATTGAGGAACGTTTATGCATGCACTATATGTACTATGTAAACTCAAAATGTCCATTTTCCAGCCATTTAGTTGCAAAAAAATAAAAAAATAAAAAAATAAAATAATAATAATTAGGGTACACTCCAAAATAATTGTGCGACCCCCAGGTTGAGAACCCCTGCAATAGAACTACTAATATAGTTATTATTTAGTCATAAGCTCTTGTAGGACCACTTCATGTTCAACCCATCTACCTCTGCCCATATAATTAGCCCTTCGCTAAACCCCACCCCAAAAAGCGATTGTCCAAAGCCAATCCAAATAGTTTAGCAACCGTTGCTATGCAGGTCAATGAAATGATCGATTATTTATATGGCGAAATCCTGTCATTTAACATGCATCTCAATGGGTGAGAAGGACAGCTTGCCCTGTCTCCTCGCTGCTAACATGCCTATTGGACAAGGACGGGTTGGGGAGGGACTTAGCGAAGGGCTAATTGGTTCTTGCTAATGCCCATTATATTATGGTACTGTTTTTTGTCTATACTCGGTCTGTGGACAGTTCAGAAACCCGCTTACCAGTGACATCAATGGGGAATCCAAGCAAATACAAATGGCAGGCTTTCAATTCCTGGAATGTTGGCATACTATAGAAGCAAAAATAAATAATAGGCCAATGTGAAAAGGGTACCATTTGTTCTTACGCCTTTGATGGCAATTGGATGATTTGAGGCATTTTGTTCCAAAAATGTGTGTTTTGCAAAAATCCACCTGTGAAATGTGAAAAGGGTGCCATTTGCGCTTACGCCTTTGATGGCAATTGGATGATTTGAGGCATTTTGTTCCAAAAATGTGTTTTGAAAAAATCCATCTGTTGGTGGCGCTATAACAGGCCAATGTGAAAAGGGTGGGATATATTCCTCAGCTAGTTGGAAAGTCTGTGAGAGATTTCACGTAAATTGCACGTTGCGGTCATGATTTGAGGCTTTTTGTTCAAAGCAAATCCTGCAAAATTTTAACGCATATGTCAGCCAATTAGCATGGAATATGAAATATCGGACAGATCCTGTGTAACGATTTGCGGGATTTTTTGTACAAAATCTAGAGGAGTAATATCAAAAAATGTGTTTTCCTAAGGTCGGCCTCCTGGTGGCGCTATAACAGGCTGGTAACAGACAGACGCACGCACGCACACACGCACACACACACAAACGGAGTGCAAAACATACTCTCTCCCCATGCCTTCGGCCTGGTGGAGTTAAATGGAGATCTGCCTAACAATGATGTCACTGGTAGATGGGTTTCTGAACTATCCACAGCCCTCCTATGAGACACAGAGTGAATATACAAAAATGGTACCATATTATAATTTATGAGCATTGGTGAGGACCAATTATATGAAGATCAGTTGAAAATGTGTGAAGTGCTCCTTTAATACTTTGGTTAACTATTTATAAAAACCCACAGACAGGCTTAACCACTTTCAACCTGTCCTCCTTACTTTGGGCATGCCATTATAGGCGAATATTGGAAAAATAATTTATCTACAGTTCATCCCGATGTACTATTTTCACTATTTTTGCACAAAACATTAAATGTGAAGATAAAAGTTTTAGGCTGGCAACAACCATAAAACATGTTCACTGACACAGATCTCATGATCTGACCACAACACTCACCTCGAAGCACGTCTCTGCAAATCTCACGGATGTACGTCTCAGACATATGCCTTTCCTTTAAAAAATAAAATGCAACATAGTTTTTTTTAACCAATTATGGATTCTTTTTAAATTGTCAATGGTTCAATTTAAATAGATTGTAGCATATAGAGGCAATGCGCCTGACATCATCATCATAAACTCATCAACATTACAGCTGTACGGAAAGCTTGAATTATCCTCTTTCTATCTTATCTGCAGTTTTTGTTTCGTAAAAATCCACCATAGACTTGTTATGAGCTACTTTTTCTGATTCTGATTTTTCTGAGTGTCAGAGTTCGGAAGCGCTCGTTTTCAATAACAACGTCCTGCAGCCTCCTGCAGTATCTGCAATTTAGAAATAGGTGGTATGCGGGACCGTTGAGTGATTTCCAACTAGTGCTTCTAAACTACAACACTCCACGCTGCTCATTGTTTTGCCACTCATGATGGGGCGGGGGGGGGGGGGGGGGGGGGGGTGCATGTCCTGGTGGAAAAGTGATACATGTGCATAGTGCATACTCAGGATGAGAGAAATGTGTCACAATGGATGCTGCACATACAGATCTTCCTTCAGGGCCTGGTGGACCAGGAGAGCCAAGGTCTCCATGTTCTCCTCTGGGACCAGGTGGACCGGTCATCCCTGGCTGTCCAGGTCTCCCATCGTGACCTCCTGGACCTCTCTGCCCTTGCTCTCCTGTTAGCCCTTTCTGGCACAATTACAAGCATCCTGTTAGTGCTTACAAACAGAGCAATATGATTAAAGAAAGGCAGTTGGACATTCATTGACGTTTACTTACCTCTCCTTTTGGGCCCATTGCACCGTGAGAACCCTGTTAAAACGAAATGAAGAAATTAGAAACAGACAGATCAAATTCTTACTGACTCTGCTAAACACTCAAACCAAAGGATTTTCATTCTCTCCAATTAGAATGTTTATACACTTGAATTCAGATCCAGCCGCTCAAATAACAAATACACAAATAATTGGAGACCTGAGAGAAGACCATTACAGACAGTAGTCTGACACCAGGGCTCCACCGGGGGCGTCAGCGTCGCGTCTCCGTCACTGCCAGGGAATGTTCCCTTTTTAATCAATGAAGGGTGGCTCCACTGCCCGCGTTGCGTTGCGTTGACGGAGACGCGACGCGTGCATAAAAATTGAACCGGTGCGTTTTTTGACGCACGCGACGGAGACGCAGTGCGTCCGGTGGAGCCCTGGCGTTACATGTCAGGCTGCATTAGTCAGGCTATGTGGTACTGTATGCTCCTGGACCGCTAGGCCAGTCGGTGTACCAAAGATTGTCAACATTTTTAAAGAAATTACCATTTTTCAGAAATGTTCAAAACTGTTCAAATAATTTTCCAAAAGAATTTCAGAAATTTTGAAAAAATTAAAACGTGTAATAAATAGTGAAAATAGCAGATCTACAAGCTCACAACAGCTTCAAGATTGGCTATTGTCATTTTTTTTGAAAATGGGCTTTAGTGGTTAATTCATAATGCATTTTTGTAAATTTGAGTGCCGGGGAGATACCAAATCTATCTTTTGGGTCTCTAGCTGAAACGTTTTGTGAAACTCTGCATCCAAATGAATAATTGATTTGTTCAAAGTATTGAGGCAGCCAATCTATGGCACCATGGTCCTTCAGTGAAAGAGCTACAGTATGTATTTGGTATGTATGTGTCATCCCTATAAACCTGGCAAGATTCTTTTTTAATGTATGTATAATTTAAAAGGAGTATGTAAATAAAAGAAGCCTAAGCATTAAACCTTGAGGACGTACAGTATTATTGCTAATGAAGACTAAATAGTTGGAGATATTAAAAACAAAGCTATTGTTTTCTAAACAAACTCACCTGAGCTCCTGGGTGGCCATGCTGTCCCACCTCACCTTTCTTTCCCTATCATGGAAAATGCAATTTTTTAGTTAGAGACAGATTCTGCCATCAATTACACAGAGGTGGCATTGAATATACGTCAGTTGCAAACATGTTCAAAAGTAGAAAAAATAGCTGATCTACAATCTCTTAGCTATTTGTGCTACTTTTGTACAACATTGTCATACGATTAAGTAGGCTATAAAATAGGGCATTGGTTCTTGGAAAAGAAACAAGAACATTTTGAAATATGGAGATAGGTTTCTGGCTAACAGTGACAATAGGCCTGTATATGATAAATGTTCAAAGACTGTTAAAATCTGCTATTTGAAAGATTCTTTTTTCCCCATGGCAGGCATCAAATGAATTGTTCTGTTGTTCTGTTGGCTTAATGTTGAACAATGATATTTGAAGAAGGCAATAAGTCTAGCTTGTAATAAATAAAACCCAGTCTTCTTTCAATTCCGCATTAAAAGAGACAATACTCTATCTCTGATTTGATAGTAAAAACAAAAAAGTTCACAAAAAGTTCAGAAACTTAACTTTGGTCGATAATTTATCCCCTTTAATAATACTAATTGGCATTGTATTTTATATAATTTTCATTGTTGATTAGTCACCTTTACAACGAGGTACAGCTTGTAAGGACCAGGCATTCGTGGAATGAGCAACAAAGCTAAATGTGTTGTTCATGCCAAAGTCCCCTGCAATATTGTTCTGTTGGTATTCACCCTTGTTTTGAGTTTCTTAGTAGATTGGATGATTCACTTTCCCACGTAATAAGGGAAAACAACACACATTTTTACACTGTATTAATGTTACACTCGGTATAGGGAACTCAGTAGCGAAGATCCATGCACAGCCACAACAGCTTGGCACCTCCTCCTCCTCATGCTGGTCACCAACCGAGCCACATTTTGTTGTGGGATGGCATCCCATTCCTCAACCAAGATTTGTTGCAAGTCAGCCAACGTAGTTATGTTGGTCACTCTAGCACGTACAGCACACCCAAGCTGATCCCACAAGTTTTCAATTGGGTTGAGGTCTGGACTCATGACAGGCCATTCCATCCTCTCCACTCTGGAGGTACTCTGTGATGATTCTGATTCTGTGGGGGACTGGGGTGAACATTGTCATCCTGAAGGATGGCGTTAGGTCCCAGATTCTGAAGATATGGGATCGCCACTGACTCCAGAATCTCATCCCGATATCCCACAGCAAAAGTTGGTGACCAGCATGAGGAGGAGGTGCCTTGCTGTTGTGGCTGTGTATGGATCTTAGACACGCTATACTTGAGTGTAAAATTAATAAAGTGTAAGAATATGTGTTGTTTTTTCCTTATTACTGTGAGAGAGTGCAATCATCCAATCCACTAACTCAAAACATGGGTGAATACCAACAGAACAATATTGCAGGGGATTCTGGCAATTGCCTTGGTGGGCGCTACCCACACGTTTAGCTGTGTTGCTCATTCCACAAATGCCTGGTCCTAACAAGCAATACCTCATTGTAAAGGTGACTAATCAACGATAAAAATGATATAAAATACCAGTAAGACGCACTGAGGGTGAGAAGCGACCTCACGTGCACGCCTGGGTGACGGCAGACTGCTGTGCGAGTGCTGGTGCTTTGGCATGGGGGGGTCAGATTAACATAAGGAATTAATTTTGTACTGGCCATATATGGAGCGTGTCTTGAGTGTACAGTGTTTGATGAGGTCAGATCAACATATGGAATGTCAGAACAGGAAGGACGGGTGGGGACGGATCAACATATGGAATGTAAGAACAGGTCAGCTCCATATATGGAGATCTAAGGGTTTGAGGTCTGATGTAGAGTTACTGGCCAGCTCCATATATGCAGATCTAGGTGATGATCCAGTCTTCTCCATGTATGGTTATCCAGGGTTAGATGAGGTCAGTGTCATGATCTTCATATATGGAGATGGCCATATATGGTGGCGTGACGTGTCACGAGGTGTGACCATATATGGAGGTGTGACAATATATGGAGGCGTGATGTCACGAGGCATGACCATATATGGAGGTGTGATGTCACGAGGCGTGGCCATATGGAGACGTGGGGTGACTAACTAACTGACGGAAGGGAGATGCAGGTTTTCATAGTAAATGTGACCTACGGTCGCAACAATACCAATCAATTGGTATTAATAAAGGGGAGAAATAATCGACCAAAGTTAAGTTTCCAAACCTTTTGTGAGGAGTTTTACATTATTAATGCAGTGGTTCTCAACCTTTTTAATTTCAAGGAGCCCCAGTTAGATATGCATTAGGCCACACCCCCCAATTAGTACAATTTGTTAGAGCTCAAATGGAAATGTCACATTTGGTAGTTTTTTAGATTTTTGGAGATTCCCATCATAGAGTGGTCAACAGGCTGATAGCATCTGTCCTCATGTGTAAGTTGTGTCTTAGTTACCTCCTCTCCTGTTTCACCTGGGCTACCTCGTTGACCCTGATGAAACAAAAACAACATATGGATTAGTGGATAAGTGTTGTATATGTATAACCTCGCGTCACCAGACCTTCCACCTCGGAGGAAAGCCTGGTCTGTGTTCCTAAATCGCTCGTGTGATCCGGTCTAGGCGTGGTTTAGACCGGATGATAAAAAATAAAAAATAAAATATATACAAATAAAATCGGCATCGTTGTTTTGATCCCCTCTCATAGAGTTCTGTTTGTTTTTAGTCTAGCCAGTCGCTACGAGTTGGAATAAACATACCAAACATACTATTCCAAAATGTAGTTGAAGAAATGTGTCGGATTCATACACCACATCAAGGCTTTTATTGGGTAGGCCCTACAATTATGATGCTGGGAATTATTTGGGGTTTCCGGTTTGGGGGTTCCAGCCTGATGACTACAAACCAGACCACAACATGATAAGTTATCATCCGATCATAAACCCGAAATGGTATGCCTCCCAGACAGACAGACAGACAGACAGACAGACAGACAGACAGACAGACAGACAGACAGAGGATATATACGCATATATCGTCTCTGTCCAAAATTGTTACTGCACAAAATGCATCAATTCACACCACGTTTCGAGCTTGTGGAACTGCTACTTTTCATGTTTTTGTCTGACTCTGCAGTATGATCTAATAGGGTGATTACGAAAAAACACCAAAAGTTTGAATATGGAGATAGGTTTCCGTAGTGACAATATGCTATACTAGTCTGTACACCCCCTCCTGCCCGCTACTCCATGCCTCTGGTCATTCATTTTTATGGCCTGTGGTGATAGGTTATCCTTGCTTCTGGTCAGACTGAATTAAATACAGGCATTTCCTTTTGAGAAATGCATGTCTTATAAATTATGTTTGATATAGTATGTTTAAAGTTGAATTAAATAATAATGAATGCATCGCAATGTGACGCTCTGTGAGCTCCTATTTTCACTATTTGTCATATTAATCAGGGCTTGTGCTTAACGCAGATGTTTAAGGAAATGCGGGTAAAGAGTGGTTAAGAAAATGTCTCAGTTTCCATTTTTCACCCCAAAATCAAACCCTAAACGATTCACAACCTGTGGGCCTGGGTGAGCCGGGAGGATTATTGCAAGTGGGCCCACAAATAACAGGCAAAACTCTAACACGTTATTGATAACATAACATTAAAACAAACAAGAATTGATTAAATCAATTAATTACCAGCTGCATTATTATTATCTGTGGGGGTCCGCTATAACTGCCTAACAGTAACATTTCCTCATCGCGTGACGTAGCACGTAGGCTATGTTTAAAAAGAGTTGCAGACACTTGGGGGTAAGTCTGCAATCAAAGATTTAAATTGACCGTATGTTATGGGAGAACAGATCTTTAATTTAAGCTGTAGGTCATTCCACGTGGTTGGGGCACTAAAACAAAAGGCTGTTTTCCCCACCTCTGTGGTTATATACTGCGTTAGTTCCAGTGTTCCACTGATCCAAACCAGAACACAATCGATTGATCATTAGAATAAACATGCTCTGAAACTGCACTCATCTACCCATTATTTGGTACACAATGAATGATTGACCTTACATTACAAACATTATAGTATAAACATTACAGTACCTTGAGGCCCTTAGTGCCTGGCATTCCTGGATGTCCTGGCTGTCCAGCTCTTCCTGGATCCCCTGGTTTTCCCTTAAACATAATTTAGTTAATTCCGGAGTAGCCGTGTTCTTACCGAATTCTGATGTTATTATATCAATTAACCAGTGGTAGAAGCAGAAACATTTAATAATAAAAATCCATGCCAAGAGCTCGTCAGCTGCGGCGGGTCTATCTTTAAATCGCGTATTTTGATCGCTCAACTTCTTTTTTTTGTTTACAGAGTTTTGTCCCAAATGGGCAAATGTTTAAGGCGAGCGGCTGATAGATCCCTCCTCCCTGCTCAGAGCTACAGCGCGCTAAAGAATACTTTTTTTTATTTTTTGTCTCTACCAGTGGTTAATGGTTATATATTATCATCAGATTACGATAAGAAAACGGCTACTCCGGAATTCTCCTTTAAAGGACAACTTTAGTTTTTTTCAACCAAGGTTCATGTTTTAGGTTGTCATTAGAGAAAGTCAAAGGTTGGGTTAGGTTGTTATTAGAGAAAGTAAAAGGTTGTGTTAGGTTGTTATTAGAGAAAGTGAAGATTTTTTAATTTGCTGCTTTCTTTCGTTCTAGGGATTTTAGCTGTTTTTGACAGGGGGGCGGGGGCATTCGAGCATGGGGCTAAATATGTCTTTTTTTACAAAATATTTTTTTTTTTTATTATTATTTACTATAGTCCTACTAGACCCCAAGAATGTACATCTCGCGACAAATGATCACGAGATCTACTGAATGTATCAAACTGACATATTGAGCCTATGACACACAGTGTGGCTTCCCCCCATCCTGAAGATCCTGTGATCTTCTGTGGCCAGATGTAATTTCCCGAGGTCTATTATGGCTATAGTAAATAAAATAAAATAAAATCGCCATAATATTTTGTCAAAAAATACATATTTAGCCCCATGCTCGAATGCCCCGCCCCCTGTCAAAAACAGCTAAAATCCCTAAAACGAAAGAAAGCAGCAAATGAAAAAAAATTAACACTCATCTTTTACTTTCTCTAATAACAACCTAAAACATGAACCTTGGTTGAAAAAAACTAAAGTTGTCCTTTAAGCTTAATTTATGCTAAGGCAAAATAGTCATGTCGCTCTTCAAAAAAATACATAATTTGCGTCAATACATGTTTCAGATGAAAATATTAAAATAAGTCATGTTGGTCTACTGATATTGTCGCACGACATGACACCTTTTCACCAAAGTAAGAATTAGGCTTTTTAAGATATACTATCAAAACAATGTTACTGGTGTATTCAATTACAGCACTGTGTAAAGTCATTTTCTGGATCACACTGAGTAAATACCATTGGCCTGAATATAAGAAAAAAAACGGGGTCGTATTATAATCGGGGACTAGACTATTTGACATTCAATGTTCTTTTTCCACAAATGAGTCTTGAAAAATGGGGGTCGTCTTATAATCAAAGTCGTTATATTCGACACAATACGGTACATATTATCTTCTATTCACAGCATTGAGCCATACATCGTACATAAACATTCTGTTTAATGGCTTTATTTTAAAACTACGTTCTCCAAAGTAATTCAAATGTTGCTATTTTGTCCAAGTCAGCGAGACTGTTAAGTCATCAAGGGTCTAAACATGCCAGTATGGTCCTTTGAAATAGATGCCATTTATAAAAAATGTCCATAAAACATAAATATACCTCCAGTCCTGGATTCCCATGAATGCCTGGTACTCCACTTTCACCCTTGTTTCCCTTTATTCAGAAAACAATGGGCAATTATGTTAAATTGAGATTGTAGTCTATGAGTTCATATTAAAAAAATACACCATGACATTCATTTGACTGTAGTTACACTATTCAGCTACACTATTCATCGGAATGGCGGGGTTTAAACCCCTTTTCGATAGACCCCGCCATTTCGACTAAACGTTTTCGGAGTGGCGGGTGTTCGAAGTGGGGGTGTTTCGAAGTGGCGATCTGTTCCCGTAGTTACAGTAGTGTTCCACTGTCTTACCATAATACACATGGATTGATTGAGTGCAGTCTTGTAAATATACTTTGCTAATTATGCGGTTGAGGTACTGATATATAGAGTGAGAGACTCAATATAGAAAGGAAATGTGGATGGAGGTCTGGCTGAGGCAGGTCATTTGGTTTCTTTTCCAAATGGACACGCTCCAATAATTTCAGATTGAGGCTCGTCCAAGCGCTGTGTCCATAAACTACAGTTTAATTCCTTTGCCATTTACCAATATGCATTGGCTCGTTAATGTGGACATACGCTAATTAGAAGTGATTGGGAGACAGCGTGTCCAGACCAGCGCAGGCCACACTGCTTACATTTACACCAAAATTCCACTGACGAAGGCAGTAGGATTGGAACACCACTTAGTTGGGCATCTTTGGTGTGGCCAAGAGGTTATAACTCCGGCTGGAGCCTGTTTTATTTTAACGGCACAGGAAATGCAGCCCAAAAGAAACAGACAATGCTGACACAAGTATAAGTTTGAACATCTCGGTATACACTCTGGTTAGAACAAAAACTATAAAAGGTTTACAGTTTGAGTACAGACATAAATATCAAATATATAAATGTTAAAATGTAATAGAGCAACAAGCCGCAAGAGGCCTGGTTTACAGTTATTGTAAAACAGTTAAGGGCCACAACGCAACACAATAATTTACTGATAACAAATAGTCATTCTTCTGCCAAGCAATGCAGTTCTTCAGAGATGTTCAGCGGAATATGGTTGCCAAGCAACACACAGACACAGCATCATTTTTCAACACTGGCATAGAACTGATGTAGAGCCTGTTTTAGCTCCATTTTTATGATTGTTTTCATATCCATAGCCAGATATTTCTCAGCACACCCAGTCTGAAAACAGCAAACAAACAGACTACGTATGTTGTATCTTGTAGATCGGCTTCTTTCTGTGCACGACAACAATGCTTCCGCAACTAGAATTATGATTTTTACCTTTCCAGCTCTTAAATTTCACCTCAGTACTGAAGTAATGCAGTCACAGGTGTGCATTTAGAGCATGTAAAGTATTTTACAACGGCTTCGAACATGGCTTAGCCAATCATAAGCAAGGACATGAACGATCTGTTTAATAGTGTTGGTTTTAGCACACTGTTGGTCAATATAACATACAATATATGGTGCTTCCCCCTGTCAACTGTGGCGCTTCCTATGGTGCTTCCCTGTCATCTATGGTGCTTCCTATGGTACTTCCCTGTCTTATATGGTGCTTCCTATGGTGCTTCCCTGTCATCTATGGTGCTTCCTATGGTGCTTTCTTGTTTTCTATGGTGCTTCCCTGTCATCTATGGTGCTTCCTATGGTGCCTCCCTGTCTTCTATGGTGCTTCCTATGGTGCTTCCTATGGTGCCTCCCTGTCTTCTATGGTGCTTCCTATGGTGCTTCCTATGGTGCCTCCCTGTCTTCTATGGTGCTTCCTATGGTGCTTCCTATGGTGCTTCCTATGGTGCCTCCCTGTCTTCTATGGTGCTTCCTATGGTGCTTCCTATGGTGCCTCCCTGTCTTCTATGGTGCTTCCTATGGTGCTTCCTATGGTGCCTCCCTGTCTTCTATGGTGCTTCCTATGGTGCCTCCCTGTCTTCTATGGTGCTTCCTATGGTGCTTTCTATGGTGCCTCCCTGTCTTCTATGGTGCTTCCTATGTTGCCTCCCTGTCTTCTATGGTGCCTCCCTGTCTTCTATGGTGCCTCCTATGGTGCCTCCCTGTCTTCTATGGTGCTTCCTATGTTGCCTCCCTGTCTTCTATGGTGCTTCCTATGGTGCTTTCTATGGTGCCTCCCTGTCTTCTATGGTGCTTCCTATGGTGCTTCCTATGTTGCCTCCCTGTCTTCTATGGTGCTTCCTATGGTGCTTTCTATGGTGCCTCCCTGTCTTCTATGGTGCTTCCTATGGTGCCTCCCTGTCTTCTATGGTGCCTCCCTGTCTTCTATGGTGCTTCCTATGGTGCCTCCCTGTCTTCTATGGTGCTTCCCTGTCATCTATGGTGCTTCCTATGGTACTTCCCTGTCTTATATGGTGCTTCCTATGGTGCTTCCCTGTCATCTATGGTGCTTCCTATGGTGCTTTCTTGTTTTCTATGGTGCTTCCCTGTCATCTATGGTGCTTCCTATGGTGCCTCCCTGTCTTCTATGGTGCTTCCTATGGTGCTTCCTATGGTGCCTCCCTGTCTTCTATGGTGCTTCCTATGGTGCTTCCTATGGTGCCTCCCTGTCTTCTATGGTGCTTCCTATGGTGCTTCCTATGGTGCTTCCTATGGTGCCTCCCTGTCTTCTATGGTGCTTCCTATGGTGCTTCCTATGGTGCCTCCCTGTCTTCTATGGTGCTTCCTATGGTGCTTCCTATGGTGCCTCCCTGTCTTCTATGGTGCTTCCTATGGTGCCTCCCTGTCTTCTATGGTGCTTCCTATGGTGCTTTCTATGGTGCCTCCCTGTCTTCTATGGTGCTTCCTATGTTGCCTCCCTGTCTTCTATGGTGCCTCCCTGTCTTCTATGGTGCCTCCCTGTCTTCTATGGTGCCTCCTATGGTGCCTCCCTGTCTTCTATGGTGCTTCCTATGTTGCCTCCCTGTCTTCTATGGTGCTTCCTATGGTGCTTCCTATGTTGCCTCCCTGTCTTCTATGGTGCTTCCTATGGTGCTTTCTATGGTGCCTCCCTGTCTTCTATGGTGCTTCCTATGGTGCCTCCCTGTCTTCTATGGTGCCTCCCTGTCTTCTATGGTGCTTCCTATGGTGCCTCCCTGTCTTCTATGGTGCCTCCCTGTCTTCTATGGTGCTTCCTATGGTGCCTCCCTGTCTTCTATGGTGCCTCCTTGTCTTCTATGGTGCCTCCTATGGTGCCTCCTTGTCTTCTATGGTGCCTCCTATGGTGCCTCCCTGTCTTCTATGGTGCTTCCTATGGTGCCTCCCTGTCTTCTATGGTGCCTCCTATGGTGCCTCCCTGTCTTCTATGGTGCTTCCGACTTGGCAAGGCCTGACGATGTTTGGCGTCGTTTCAGTACGCTGCAGCCTTGTTGCCTATGGTTTGGCGTCGTTTTAGTACGCTGCAGCCTTGTAGCCTATGGTTACTGTAGTTTCATCTGTTTACACTATGTTACATGATACAGTACACTGTTAGGGTTAAGGTTCACCTATGTGGTCCTATAAGTATGAGTCCCAAAATGAACATGAATAATAGATCAGAATACCAAAGTATGACTTTTATAAGAAGAATGATTGGTCACCATTACCTTTTGTCCATCTTGTCCTGTTAAGCCGTCAGCACCAGGTAAACCCATCTCACCCTGCAGGAGTATGAGAATGCTGTTGTACTGTAACGCCTAATTTATACTCCATCGTATGATGGTGTTGCTCACAGAAATAGCCTATGTACAAGCTTGTGGCTCTGTAAATTGGTTGTTTTTCTCGAGCAACACTGTGTGACAAAGTATACAGTAAATTAGACTCAAGTCTTACTTTAACACTCAAAATCATAATGAGTCTTTATTGTCCCATATAGGGATATTCCATTCCATCAACACTGTTGATGTTACAGCAGCAGGTATGATTTAAAGTATAAAGTATGAAATTGTATTCTGCGACACCACAGCGCAACTACTGTATACCGATTATGCACTGGGGTTTCGCAGAATAAGAGTTATTTTTGGTGTGCAGCACAATGCATGCAGTAACTACATTTAGTATGAATCAGGCATTAAACTCACAGAAGGCTGAACAGTAAATCAACTTACAGGTGGTCCAACTGATCCTTTTAAGCCCTTTGGTCCAGGCATACCAGCTTCCCCCTGAGATTATAACAGATTTGGTTGTTGATGCACACTGATTTGCAGATACAAATTTCAATTATCGTATGGTTAACAATAACATGCTAATTAAATTACCAACTTGCTAATATGTACGCTTATGTTGTAAGGTACTGTAAACCTTTTGTTGGGAAATCACAGCACCAAATATCTAAGTAAATGACTTGTAATAGTCTCATGCTTGGCAGTAAATGATCTTATTCTAAATGAAGTTAGTTTTACATACAGATAGTAGATAGGTAGTAGAGTAGATATACAATATTATGTATATCAACTCTACTATACTATTATTACTATATGTATTGTACGTGTCTGTACACTCACCTTAAGTCCATTCAGGCCTGCGTTTCCTGGTAAGCCAGGCATACCCTTGGGAACAGAGAAACAAAGAAATCACTGAGTATCATATATAATCAATCACACACTATCTATGAACAATCAGTCTATGCTTTATTTCTTACCAAATACTATGTCGATAATGTAGCTGTTATGAAACGGAATGCCGCAGAAGGGAACTTGCATCACACTGCCTTCACGATATATATCTGCAATATAATGTCTACTAACCGTTTATTATAATACTTCCTGTGTGGAATTGTAAATGTATAGGGGACACCATTCATTCTCAACTACTATGCTTAAAAAGTGTTAAAACATAGCTGCACATATATACTGTACTATGGTCCTAGTTTAATATAGCCCCAAGGTACTTAATGATCATGTTTAATATAATGAGAAATGTGAGACTCTGTTAGGCAAGAATTTATAAACTCTTATTCAAAGTAAGTTTGTATTTTTTTTCCAGACCAGAGTGTGTAAAGACCATCAGGAGTCTGATAATTCTTTCCGCCAGGTCGAAGGCTAGAGACATTGTGTGCTTGCCTAGTTGCCTCTAGTGTGTGCACTGTGCACGCAGCTACTCTTTCGCAAACAGTTGTACCCGTCTGTCTGTCCCTTCCTTGGGAGATATGCGCTCTGTGGAGTGCCCCTTTTTAGTAATTCGTTACTAGTACTACCCCTGTGTAGTGCATACATACTGTACATTTATCTAGACAAAACTGTGTGCACTGCAGTACTAGTATGTCACAGTACAGTACATGTTAATACTATTCAGTATATTCCAACAAATCTACTCTAGTCTACAGAGACATCACTCTGTAGACACATCACATCTTAAATTAAGAGTGTCTGCTATATGCCTAAATTGTAAATTGTGACTGTGTTTGAGTGTGTTTGAGTGATGTCTCTGTATTAAGAGTCTTAATCCAGAGTGATTTACAGTAAAAAGCAAGAATACATCAAATACATAGAAATAGTCAGCAAGGATCATAAGCAAGCTAAGAACCTAACATCCGTCGAACAGTAATATCTGTACTGTACATACAATGAAACTATGAGTATACAAGTATAGAGTGCTATGTCTATATAACATGCTATCTAAGGCTAGTGCAAGTGCTACGGGCTAATATGGAGTCTCAAGAAGTGGGGTTTCAGACTACGGTGGAAGATTGGGAGTGAGTCTTCAGTTCTGATTACAATGGGAATAGTTCATTCCATAGTTTTGGAGCCAGAGGGAGAAGAGTCTGGGACATTTGGAGCATTGTACCGGCTGTGAAGGTTCTGCCTGCTTCCCTGTTGGATCAGACTTTAAAGATATGGGTGTGCCATACCTATGGTTGCTTTGTAGGCCAGCATAAGTGTTTTGTACTCAGCAACTGGGAGCCAATGGAGGGAGCAGAGAAGGGGGGAGACATGTGAGAATTGTGGGTGTGTTTGAGTGTATTTGAGTGATGTCTCTGTATTAAGAGTCTTAATCCAGCTTGATTTACAGTAAAAAGCAAGAATACATCAAATACATAGAAATGGTCAGCAAGGATCATAACCAAGCTAAGAACCTAACAATGGGAATAGTTCATTCCATAGTTTTGGAGCCGGAGGGAGAAGAGTCTGGTACATTTGGAGCATTGTACCGGCTGTGAAGGTTCTGCCTGCTCCCCTGTTGGATCAGACTTTAAAGATATGGGTGTGCCATACCTATGGTTGCTTTGTGGAGGGAGCGGAGAACGGGGGAGACATGTGAGAATTTTGGCTGGTTGAAGACCAAGCGTTCTGGGGCTTTCTGGCTTAAGTGCTCACTCACTCACACTTTCTCACACACTTTCACACACTTTCTCACACACTTTCACACACTTTCTCACACACTTTCTCTCTCTCACACACACACACACACACACACACACACACACACACACACACACACACACACACACACACACACACACACACACACACACACACACACACACACACACAGTAGATTATCATTGTTAATGTGGGTTGAGGGTTAATTTATTCTTTGCACGCCTCTTTCGACAAATGTCACTCTAGGTGTAGAGTGACAATGTCCATTCACCCCAAATGTCACTCTGAACAAAAGGAACAGAGCATCTGCTTGTTCTTACCGGTTTGGAAACAAGCTGATAAAAGCTGCACTGTAGAGGAGTTTCCATTGACTGGTAAATAAAATAAATGGTGCATTTAGAAAACGCCTTTCTCCAAAGCGCTTTACAATGTGCATTGCATTCATCCAATTTACACACACATTCACCCACCGACTGTGGAGGCAACCGTGCAAGGTACAGCAGCCTGCTCATCGGGAGCGGTTAGGGGTGTATTGCTCATGGACACTCTGACACACGCACCCAGGATTCCCGGGGATTGAACCGGGAATCTTCCGGTACAAAGTTGTCCGCTCTACCCAGGAGGTAGAGCGGACAACTTTGTACCGGAAGATAGCCACTGCCACGCTGGACCTGAAAGTAATTTATTTCAATGGTAGAATGTAAAGTCTCCAGTTATTTTTGGATCCATTGTGGGGCACGCATGTCATGTGTTTTTACAACAAAGTATGTATGCCCCCACAGCCAATCACATGCTACTATGTGTACAGTATGTACAGTATGTCTGAATGTCCCCACTAAAGTAGACAAATCACAGCTCACGCCGCTACATGCATGATGTCATGAAACCAAAACTTAACGGTGGTGTAATTTAGTATAATAGAGAGTTGGCTTATATAATAATGGGAATGCTGCTAAACTCACACAGACAGCACTGAAGCCAACGATTCATACACAAACTGCACACCTACTGTAGTAATTTGACACAGCTGGATAGGATACTGTACAAATGGTAAATGGTGCATTTATATAGCGCCTTTATCCAAGGCGCTTTACATAGATTGTGCATTACATTCACCCATTCATACACCGATTGCGGCGGAAGCCATGCAAGGTACCAACCAACACATCGGGAGCAATTTTGGGTTCAGTGTCTTGCCCAAGGACACTTCGACATGTAGCCAGGAGGAGCCGGGATTCGAACCACTGACCCATGGATCATTGGACGACCTGCTCTACCTCCTGAGCCACAGCCGCCCCGTACACAGACCTAAATTATAATAGCGAAGAAATGCGATAATTAAAGTCATGATAACTAATGTTTAGGAAGAAAGACCACACCTAAAACACTCAATTTGTGTGCAAAGCAGCAGTCGCTCCCCCATAGACGATGCATTGCACCTCACCGCTTTCTCAGAACACAGGATCGAAATGCTACTGCTGCTATAGTGCCTAGAAGGCAGAGACCTATCCCGGTCACCAAACAGCATGGTGTGTGTATGTGTGTGTGCATGTGTTCATGCGTGTGTGTGTGTGTGTGTGTGTGTGTGTGTGTGTGTGTGTGTGTGTGTGTGTGTGTGTGTGTGTGTGTGTGTGTGTGTGTGTGTGTGTGTGTGTGTGTGTGTGTGTGTGTGTGTGTGTGTGTGTAGTATACACATGTGGGGTAGGGCATTAAGCAACTAGTAAGTTTTTCTTTTCTTTTCTTTTTTACATAATAGGTAGTTAAACAACTAGGCAACTAGTCAACTAGTAAAAATGAAAAGTGAATGCCCTAATGTGGGGAATATCACTGATTTAGGGACACTGGTGTGAACTAAAGTGTCAGGCCATACTATCAAGTAAAGTTTGAGTAATGTTATTTATCACATTCAACTCACACGCATGTTGCACTTGTATTGACATATTCATCTTTTGCCATTAGATAAAACCGCAAAATGACACATAAATCAGGTAAGGTGGCCGGCATAATGGTGTCAGTCATGACATCTGTAGTAGGCCTATAGAGATGACTGATATCATATGCTGGACACCAGAGATGAAATGTTTTTATAATCGTCATGGGGGCCCTGCTGGTGGTGGTTTCATTGTGAACAAGTAGCCTAAGCAGTAGGGTATGCATACCCTACATGGCAGGTGAAAACGAAAGCCACCAGATTAGCATTTGAATGCCTGATCTGCATGTGTACAAGAGGACAGGCAATGCGGACACGCCGGACAGTGAGGACAAAAGAGGTGTTAAGGTGCGTTCAGACTTGGATGGTTAGAGCGGCGCAATTACATACAAAGTCAATGCAAAGATGAGAATTGCGTGAACGGACGCGGCGCGACCTGGCGCGGTACAAACGGGACGAACCGAGGCGAATATATATATTCAGGACTAATTCCTCATGGGGGCTGGAGCCCCGCCACCCCCACAGAGTCTACGTCACTGCCATGGGGGCTGGAGCCCCGCCGCCCCCACAGAGTCACTGCTGGACACCTATGGGGCAAACCCTGGCCAAATATGGACATGACTGACATCATACTCATAGTATAGATTTATACATAATGATGTCACTCATGTCCATATTTGGGCAAGTTTCAGCCCAATCCAACCTCCTTTGACTTCCAGTATCCATCTTCTATTATCTATTAATGTATTAATTCAGCATACATCTGGCAACATCTGCCTGTATGTCTGTACTAATCTCGAGAAGTGTTCAACCAGTCGACTTCAACTACAACTTGGCATTTTGTTGTAATTGCTGAGAACCAAAGGGAGTGTGTCGAGTGTGAAGTCGGTTGGAGAAAATTGCCAGCGATTGCCCAAACATTATGTGAAAAAGAATGTGTGGTGGAGGTACTAAGTTGGCCTACTGCAAGTGTGCACAATACATTACAAAATTGAAACAGCAATCTTTAAAAAGATCTTTAAAGATTCCCCTTAAAATATATCAGACATAGCTGCAGTTGATTCAGAACTCTGCTGCTCGAGTCCTTTATCAAGACAAAGAAAGTGGATCATGCAGTATCACTCCAGTTCTCAGATCTTTACACTGTCTCCTTCCTGTCTGTTAAAAGATTGAAATACTGCTGGCTTAAGCACTGAAATACATTTCTCATGTGCTATATTATTTACAATGTAGGCGTTTAGCAGACGCTCTCAACCAGAGCGACTTACAATAAGCAAGGTAAACACACATGCAGAGACACTGTAGTGCCTCAGTAAACTAACATCACAAGTGAACTAATAAGGTAGACTAGACAGTGAACCTAGCATCTGTCTAAAATAATAACCTGCTATCTAAAGTTTAATTTTGTGGATTCCCACATACTACAACAGGTATTTAACAGAGAGGTGTTCCTCTCTCCCAGATTAGTTTACCAAGACCTGATGGGGGGTAGGTACCATCACACACATGTTGGGAAATGCCCTAAGGTACAATCCTGTTTGTTACAAGTCACTAATCTCTATTAAACATTTTTCATAAGAATGTATTGTTTATTACAAGTCACTAAATCTCTATGAAACCGATTTATATAACAGACAGTTCCAGTCCTTGATTGTTATTGGTGTAGCCGTGCTTGAAGCTGTTGTAAAGTTTCCTATAAAGTAAACACACACCTGTGGATACATTACATCAGCATTGCTGCGCCAAATAAATTGTTTCAAAATGTCAGGTTTCTCTGCGAATTTTGATTTACAAGGCGGGCTTAGCGTGGGGGAGTGGTGGAAAGAGACAGACAGGATAGAGGAGGAAGATCAAACGGAAAGGAGACGCATGCTGAACTTAATGAGAGAAAAATTGAAGAGCTGGAAAAGTCAAGCAACGAGGCCGGGGTCATTAAACAGACTATGAGGTCCGTTCACCGTTTTCAGTGGGCTGAGACAGAGCTGGCTATTGATTTGAAAACAATCATACAACTGAGCAAAACCAGGCTCTCTGTCAGTTGCCATTTTAAGCATGCTTCCACCTCGTCTGTGTTGCTGTGTACAGTATGTGTTGCTTGGCAACAATTATGTTAAATGTTGCTTACATGTTGCTACAGTACATTGCCTGGCAGAAGAATTATTATTTATTATTTTATAAAAGCAAATAAGCAAATAAGCCGTGCAAGGCCATGGTTCACAGTGATTTTAGATGTTTAAATTTTGGCCTATAACGTAGGTCATACAATCAAAAGAATAATTCCCCTTGGATTCCTTGGATCATGACGCAACTGCCCAAATAAGACATGCCCATTTCCACCTGACAGGTAGTCATGTGATCAAGTATCTGTCAGATTTTTCCGATTGACTATGGTTAGCTTTTAAAGGCCCCATTTAGACTGCAGTCACATCAAGTCAAATCTGATTCAAATCAGATTTTCTTCTCAAATCTGATCTTTTGGCCCGACCTTTCACACTACCATTTGCAAGTGACCATATCTGATCTGTACGGACCCCCCAAATGGCCATTCTTAATGATATTTGTTTGATTTGTTATCTTGTGATCTCGAATTAGTATTTTGTGGCCACGAATTAGTATTTTGTGGCCACGAAATACTAATTCGAGATCACAAGATAACGAATCAAAAAAATATATATCATTAAGAATGGCCATTTGGGGGCTCCGTAGATCTGTGTATTCAGACTGGCAGCCAGATCTAGCCTGAATCAGATCTGTGCCACATCCAGATTGGAATCTGATTAGTTTAAATACGTCTAAACACAAACAAGTCACATACAAGTCCCATGGAATCCCATGGAATTTAAATCAGGTTGTTGCATTCAGAGGACGGATCACCCGTGACCCAGACTCCAATCTGGGCGTGGCACAGATCTGATTCAGGCTAGATTCAGGCTAGGTTTGGCTGCCAGTGTAAATGGGGCCTTAGGTTTAAGTTGAAAACTGGTAGAATAAAAAACACTCAAAAAACACAGGTGCACTTTGGAGTAAAGGGTTATAGACATATGCAAAGAGAAGAGAAGTCTACGGCACTGCTGCAAAGAAGAAGCCTTTATTAGATCATGACTGGGACAGTTGCCTTCTGGCAGGAGCCTTCGTCAGATAAATTGTGTAATATTGTTTGCCTTCACAGAACCCTGATGTGTTATTGCTCTGATCAGTCTACAAATGAGTGACTCCTACATAGAGACATTACAGCAAGCACCAGTACATATACTGTAACTACAGACAGGCTACTACTATACTACTGAGATAATACTGTTCAATAAGGCTGCAACTAACGTATCAGTTATTTTCGTAGTGATTATTCTATCGATCTCTTTTTCAATTAACCGAACCATTGAGAAGCAACTTGCCTTGCTTTTGAAATTACGTCATATGGCGGCAAAGTCTATGGACTTGCCGTTGTATCGTATCGTTTTGTAATGGAAATAATCTGTATCGAATCGTTTTGCAATGGAAATAATACATTTAGTCAATACTAAGTACGTGTGCATTGTATTTAGCAATTTTAAGAAAAAAGAAAAAGATGGGTTTAATTATTTTTCCATTCCATATAGCTACAATTGGTCTATCGATAAATGTGTGTATTCTGTGTTCATGTCAAGGCGTGGGTTTGTCCATATCATCATCATCAAACTATAATCATCATCAAACTATAATTCACTCAATGTCTGTCTGTCTGAATGAATGTCTGAAACACTGCCGCTGCTCCTCACTGCCTGCACCAATCGCTCTCACTTTTCACACGGGCATTGACCATAATCAAAATCCTCAAAATAAACACTGACAACGTTACTCCCATCACATTAGAGGGTGAAGCACTGCCTAGATAGGTAAAGCTCTCCACCTCCTCTGGTGGAGAGCTTTACCTATCTAGGCAGTATCGTGGACAAACTTGGCGGGACAGACGCTGACATGAAAGTTAGGATGGGAAAGGCAAGAGCAGCTTTCCATTAGCTGAAGAATGTCTGGGGATCCTCAGATCTTCCCATAAAAACAAATATCAGGATCTTTACCTCCATGGTAAAGCCTGTTCTGCCTGTATGGAGCAGAAACTTGGAGAACAACCGTCAACACCATGAAGAAAATCCAGACTTTCATAAACACCTGCCTGAGAAGAATCCTCTGAATCCGCTGGCCTAACACAATCAGCAACCTGGAACTGTGGCAGCGAACAGGCCAACACCTTGTGGAAGAAGAAATTCCCCAAAGACGCTGGCGATGGATTGGCCACACCCTTCGCAAGCCTGCATCTAGAATCACAAGATACGCCCTGTTCTTGAACCCACAAGGGAGAAGGAAAAGGGGCAGACCAAGAAACACCTGGCGGCGTGACCTAGATGCGGATGTGAAGAGATCTGGCCATACATGGGGACAGCTGTAAGTAAGTAAGTAATTGACCATAATATTATGGAGGTCTTAACGAAGCCCTTTTTCCCATTTAACACATTCAAAATTAAAAATGACTTTAGTGCATTCAAATTTCCCCATCAACTCACATGGGAAAACGCGCAACCCCACACCACCGTCCCCTAGCGACACCAGCATCACAGGCCACTGTTCTCGGTGATGCTTCCTCGCCTCGCCTCGCCTCGACAGACAGACGGACGGACGGACGGACGGACGGACGGACGGACGGACGGACGGACGGACGGACGGACGGACGGACGGACGGACGGACGGACGGACGGACGGACGGACGGACAGACAGACAGACAGACAGACAGACAGACAGACAGACAGACAGACAGACAGACAGACAGACAGACAGACAGACAGACAGACAGACAGACAGACAGACAGACAGACAGACAGACAGACAGACGCTGCAACCACATTTTGTGGTGGCTATATATGGTACTAAAGTAATGGTAATGCAACCAAGTGTACAACAAGGAATGAACAACAATTTCACTATTTACTATAGACTCTTATCCAAAGCACTTTACAATGTATTTCACATTCACCCATTCACACACCAATGGCAGAGGAAACCACTCACAGCACCAACCTGCTCATCTGGAACAGTTAGAGGTTAACTGTGTTGCTCAAGTACACTTTGAAATGCAGCCAGGAGGAGGATCGAATTGGGAACATTCCAGTTCCAAGACGTCCGCTCTACCTCCTCAACCACTGCCTGCCAGGCAGGACTTAACCACTAATGCACCATTCTGTCACACGACTTGCACAATGGTGTCACGCAAATATAGTGAAAATAGCAAAGCAATACACAATGCATTGTGAGCAACAACAATGAACAACAACAATGACCCTAACCCTAACCAAAGGAAAGAATGATAGCCTACATTTTCCACCAAAATCAATTAATAGAGTTAGAGTAGTTTGATTATGTTTTCACATATTCTTCAAAACCAACATGCTGAGTAAAGGGGTCTTCTAGAGATCAAGCAGAAATGCATAACCTATGTGCTCAGCACATTGAGTAACCACTAACTCACAAGTATGGAGAAGATTTTGGTGGAAGAATTCAATTAAGTTCTAATTAGTATTCTTCAGATAAAAGATAAAAGCAGACATCTAAATCCCAGAAAGCATGTTTGAGGCTGTGCCAGGCCAACCATGCCCATGGTTTCTGGAGCTACCCCAATTAAAAGCCTTTATGGGATAATATAAATGCAACTATTGAAGACCTTATGGGATATGTCATTCTAAACAATTTTGCTGTGATGTATCTAGAGAAAAATAAGGCTGTACAAAGCGGACAGACAGACAGACAGACAGACAGACAGACAGACAGACAGACAGACAGACAGACAGACAGACAGACAGACAGACAGACAGACAGACAGACAGACGCACGCTGCAACCACTTTTTGTGGTGGCTATATATGGTACTAAAGTAATGGTAATGCAACCAAGTGTACAACAAGGAATCAACAACAAGGAATCAAACCTAAACCTGCAGGGAGAGAAATTCCTAGGAACAGTCAAATGTTTTAGATGATGATCCATGAGCAAGATGAATGCAGCATGTGTATGGCATGCATTTACTTTTTTCTCCTAATGCTGCCCAGAAGATTCCTATCCCCTTAGTCCAGTAATGAATTCCCTACCAGCACTCATTAGGCCCTGGCAACAGAAAACCTCCCTTAAGCAGGTCACCAGGACGGTGACCTTTTAAAGTAGGGGTCTATCTGAAAGGTATAACCATATCACTTAGATACAAACTCAATAATTCGTTCATAACCACCAACTTTATAGTCTCCCAGCCTCCAAATTATCATTTGTTCATGTTTGCCCTGTGTCGCCGTCTCGTCGAGTAAGAATTCTGCTTGTGATTCCTTTGCAACCAAGTGGGCCCCCTCCTCTCTCTCTGTCTGAGCTACACATGGTTTTCACAATCTTGTGTGCAACATTGTGTTGTGACTAGTTAGTTTTATTTTCTAATGTTTTTAATATTGTGTTCTAGTGCCTATGGGCACTGGGGCAAACAGCCAAACTGACTAGAGAGAGGTCTTTAGTGTGAGGTTATATTAAATCCCAAAGGTATATGTATGCAAATCTATTTTGATTGTGTTTTATGTCATTTGGAGGTATGATGGTTGTATTAAGTCCCAAAGGTACAGAAATGTATTTTGGATTATGTGTTTTGCTGTAATTTGAAAATATGACTATGTGGAACTGAAGCAGTTCTCTTAGTTCTCTTTGTGATAGATACCGTTGCTCACTGTTGCTGAGCAGTGTGCATAACTGTTGTTTTTCCCATGTGTATTATTTATTAGAACAGTTCAATTTTTGAGGTGCCTTACTCCTTTAATTTAATGTTAGTCGGGTCAATGTGGTTTCCTCAGCATTCCAGGACCTGCATGGTTTTATTGGTAGCCAGGCAGCTGCTACAGTATGCTGCCCGGCCTCCCGCTTACTGCAGCCTCTGGTCTGGAGTCCGACTGATCCCGATTTCACAGTCCTAGCCCACCGATTACCAATATTTTGACCGATAGTGTCAATAATGTACGAAATAAATTATATTTGATTAAAGATAGATTTGAGAGTAGATCCCTGCTGACAGGTGCCGCCCCAGCCCGTAGGGGTACGTGTCGTGACAAATATCACCCTCCCCGCACAGCTTGTGTTTGTATAGACACTTGACAAAACTGCACGCACCGCATTGGATTCGAATCCATAGACTCTAGAATATTTACCACTGCGTCACCCGTGCGCCTGTTAAATAGATTTGTCAATTTTCACCTACTAAACTTTAGTAGGTGATAATTGTCAACATCTTCGGGATCGGGCCGCTATGAGGCCCTCACACCTACGTTGCACCGCCAATCCGACCGATGTCTGATGTCGGCTTTTCAGTCCCCTCCAGAATGCCCATATGAGATCTCTGTATCCGTCAGTCCTTGACCCTTTTAATGAGATCCCTGATGCAGTGATGTCATTACAATATGCCCATACCCTGTTTATTGGCATGCCCATCTATGGGTATATTGGTCGAATCGGCGGTTCTGGACAAACGCATATGCAAACGACTTGGCGGCAATGCACTACACTCCCTTGCCGATGTGGGTGCAGAGTTTGAAGTTGGTCGGTCTCATATATAGTATGCACAGTCTATGGCAGGGGTGTCCAAACTTTTTTCAAAGGGGGTCATATTAGAAAATATTAAAACACCCAAGGGCCAACTACGTAATCTACCTTCGGATTTAAACGATTCTATTTAACTATCATCATCTTCAATATTTAATATAAATGAACTTTTTTCAGCCTTATGTACTGTATGTCACATTACCAAATGTAACCAGACGAGCAAGGTAAAAAAGAAAGAAGAAATACAAGGAACACTGACAAATTATACTAAGGGAAATGCCTAGGTTAAAAAACGTTAATGTTAAAATGTCCCATACTGTTGGGCGTGCCGTTCATAATACAATGCAGGTATGAAGCTGCGCGGCATATCAAATTCGGCCCAGGGCCGCATTTGGCCCGCGGGCCGCACTTTGGACACCCCTTGTATATGGGCATAGTTATGTCTATGTCATAGTGACATGCCTACTGTATATGTGAGCTGGTTTGTTTATGGTTATATCTGAGTCATAGTGATATGCCTATATATGGGCATATCAGGTTTGTATATGGTTATGTGTAAGTCAGAGGGACGGTGGTCCTCCCGCTGGCCGGCCTGCCCTATAGGCCTACTGCCCTCCCATTAGACAATTTTAACATAGGATAGGCCTAATGACATAGTGTACATGCTCAAACAACTGCTAAAGAAATAATCATTTCTGGACACATCAGCTTTACTGAAATGCAAAAATACAAAAAAGTACAAACAGATATAATTTATAAACCCGAGTTCAAATCCGAGTCCCATCTTGCATGTCTCTAGCTCTCTGCCTGCATATTACACTGGCCTAAAATTGATTTATTTTGTTATATACACCACCTACTGTACTTTTCACCTACTACTTTCTCTTTCTATCCAATCAAAGACATATACTCGGCAATGAGACTTTGCTCAATTCCCTAACTCTAAAACAACAGCATGAATGATATAGTACTCCATAACCATAATAAAATAAAAAATGGCAGCTTACATACTTTTTTATTTGCTGAAATTAAGGAATTAAAAAGAAAAGTAGCTCAAGTTTAAAATGCACTAATGACAGGCATGGAAGCAAATAGCCATTTCAAAATAAACAGTTTAGTACATGAACCATTTACGAGGTTCTGCACGTCCAGAAAAAACTACCTTGGAAAGCCTGTTGAGCTTTTCCCCCAAAAGATAAACAGGAGCAGATGTTTAGATGTTGACTCGGACTGTGTTTTGCGTAACATGGAAACATGCAGGATGGAGAGATACAGACTGTCAACCAGCTAGACAGACACTCGATCGATCAGACAAACAGACTGACAGACGGAACGATTGATTATATTAAATTCTCCCCCATAATTCTTCAACGCATCAATAAATCAGTCAGCCCATGCAAGGGCACATAAATAGCAAAATCTTGTCTAAACTCCACAAAGTATCAATGCGGTGTCCTGAATACAATGCCGAGTCTATTGTTCTAGTAGTGGAACGAAGTTCGTACAGCCCCGGTGGAAGAACTGAATCATCATTTTGTTCCCCCCTCCCCAAAAGTTCAGGGACAATGCTCATGTTCATGATCAATGGGGCGGTTGCGTGGTTGAAACACTTTCTTCCTAAAACAAATTCTCTGTCACCATTGGACCACAGCATTCATTCACTAGGTTGGTTTCCCTGCCTTGGATACGAGTGTGAGCTTGCCAGTTACATAATAATGGTTATCCTAAAATGAACTGGAGAGGAAACCACTTCTAATATTCTTCAGAATTGCTCTCATGCCATCTGTCATGCCTTTAACTCTTCGTCGTTTGAAACAACAACCACAGATTTAGTGCAAATCTTTCACAATGTGTGTGTGTTTTTTTTGTTCAGTTTATTCTCAATGCATTTATCAGTGTCTTAGGGCTGTTTTTTATGCTCTCGTATTTGCATTTTTGTTCTTTCTTTATTACCATTACATATCCATTGTTTAAACATCCAGCTTTATCCACTTCAGCACTACAGTGTGTATTTCATTTACACCAAATATTCTTACTTAAAATAGCCAGTCTACAGCTCGCATCCTGCCTAGAATAGGGAAGAAAATGTGTAGACTCATAACTCACCGGATGACCCTCTCTCCCATCACCACCAGGCATACCATTAGCTCCGGCTTCTCCCTTCAAGACAAGACAAACAACTGTTTTAAATTAACATATCAGAACACTAATCAAATTCGCATGCATATGTTTGCATTAGCTATTGCAAAAGCAAGCTGCGTTATTAAATAACCATCACAAAATGGAGCTTGTCACTTATATTCAATCAGGACAAAACATAAACAACTAGAAAAAGTGCCCTTCTGGGCACAGGTCTCCACCAGGAGGATAGGACTGTGTGAGATGTTTGGCAAAATGTTTAGGAGTAATATAAATAAGTAATATGTTTGCCTTTGATGGCAATTGGATGATTTGAGGCATTTTGTTCCAAAAATGTGTTTTGCAAAAATCAACCTGTTGGTGGCGCTATAACAGGCCAATGTGAAAAGGGTGGGATATATTCCTCAGCCTAGTAAGAAAATGTGTGAAAGATTTGACGTAAATTGCATGCTGCGTTCATGATTTGAGGCTTTTGTTCAAAACGGGGCAATCTTGCAAACTGTGAAAGCCAATTATAGCCAATTAGGATGGAATATGAAATATCGGACAGATCCGACTTGAGCACATGACCATAGAGATACTGTGTAACGATTTTTGAGATTTTTGGACAGAATCTGGAGGAGTAATATCCAAAAATGTGTTTTACAAAATTCGGCCTCCTGGTGGCGCTATAAAAGGCAGATGTGGAAAATGCAGGTCAAAGGTTTGTCCTTGGCCTCTAGGTAGTGTGCATGCAACGTTTCACGCAGATCGGTGCAGTTTTAGGTAAACAATGTGAAAAGCTGCCTCATGGTGGCGCTATAACAGGCCGTTCTGGAAAATGCGGGGCAGAGGTTCATCGTTGGCATCCAGGGAGTGTGTGTGCAAAGTTTGGCATCGACCGGGTTAACGGTGCCGGAGATTAGCTGGTAACGGACGGACGGAAGGACACACGGACGGACGGACACACACACGGACGGACGGACGGACACACACACGGACGGAGTGCAAAACATACTCTCTCCCCATGCCTTCGGCCTGGTGGAGACAATTACAGTTAGTTGTCTTTGATTTAAGACACAATGCTGTATTTATTATGATGACATGCACCTAGATGGTGATGAACACCATTGATGTTTTGTGTTACTCTGACATGATGAAAAACAAATGTCAGAGATCGCCTGGGAACATAAATTAGAAATAAGAAAATACAAGAGGAAACAATAATAAGGCTCATCTGCTTCTTGATCTCTATTGCTATGTGAACCAACAACTAGCAACTGTAAAACATTTCCAAAGCTGCCAAACATCAAATCCTTTTGGACATTGTTCTGAGAGTGTACTGTACGTGCTTAACGTACACGCCAAGCCAAAGTCATGCTTTCATTCATCCTTTAATCTCTGCCTGAGTGACTTTTGCAAGACAAATCATTCAGACCTTTTGACCAGGTCTCCCTGATAATCCATCTTTTCCATCTCTTCCGGGTGAGCCCTGCAATTGAACAAAAGTGTTATTTGTTTTTTTTGTAGTAATACTGAACATGAAGTCTGGATATAATTTCAAAATGTTAATACGCACTGGCTCGCCTGAATATCCTGGTGGGCCAAAGTCTCCTCGGCTCCCCTTTTCACCCTGGAATTAAAATGGCAGCATTGATGTTATTTATTGACATTAACAACTTAAATCCATACATTGTTGACCAGAGTCTCCCAGGGGTTTATACATGTACTTCCCTTCCCCCCTTCATTACATACAGTATATACTAGAACTTCCTGACATACTTACCACTTTTCCATCTTTTCCTGGTAACCCAGGCCTTCCTTCGGGTCCAATCAAGCCCTAGATGCAGTTAAAGTTTGGTTAATAATCATGAAGTGAGCATAATAATGCTCAGTTAAACTCATTTAATTTGCTCAGAAAAAAGCACATTATTTTTACTTCAAACTCATATCATTATGAATGTGAAAATAGTAAATACCAATGTGTTACTGTGCAGATTGTCAGGTTAAAGAACTGTCCAGTGTCCACCATTGTAGGATTGAAATGAAGTATAATGCAACATTATATTCAACTATTATTTGAAAATACTCCAATAAAAGGCCTAACAAACATAAAACCAATTCTTGCTGCAGGGCAGGTATTAATTAGCATAATTAACTTCAACAGCAGTTACACCTTGCAAATGTTCTCAGTGAATGAATGCACGCACGTTGCATCCATGAAATTACACAATCTGCCGTACACTTCCTGTGTTTATTTGTAATACCCCACACACACACATACACACACACACACACTCACACACACACACACACACACACACACGCACACGCACACGCACACGCACACACACACACACACACACACACACACACACACACACACACACACACACACACACACACACACACACACACACACACAGTGTGGACTCCATAGCCAACTGGGTGAAAGACTCGAACCCATTTAAACCTCTGTATAAACTGCATAGCACTGTGCATTTTCCCGTTTATGCTCCTGTAGGGCACTCAATGACTCCCTAATAGCCATAGTACCACTATGATTTTTGCACATGTGAAAAGTTCAGAGAGGTTAAAAATCCATTTGCGTAAACAACTCAAGGCACTTGAACAGTTCCCTAATAGTCATCCTTTCCCGTGCAGAAACCTTGGCGAACTGCAGGACTGATTCCGGCTTTCCTCTCCCAGGTTGCACCCCTAGGCAGAGACATGTTCAGAAAAGTGGGGACTGCAGAGGCTGGTGAAACTGTTTGCCAAGCCAGAGCGGCATTATGTTGTTGCTGAAATAAAGCCTCCACTCAATTATCTAGAACTCCTCAAAGCCCAACTAGTTCCTGACCACATTCAGCTTATGGGCTTGATGACAAGACATGTCCACATGTGCACAGACAAGTGTGCATAGTAGCTCAGTCATGTTCCGCCTTTCTTCACCTCGACACATGTTCTGCTGACTCAGAGAAGCAAATGTCCATCACTCAGAAATATTGCTGTTGTGGGAGTGATGAGTGCGTGGGCGGTTCTCTGTTCTGCAGGAGACGCGCTGCCAGGAAAATGGAGACTACACCCTTGGCCAGTCTCTCCGTAGGGGAAGAGATTTTGGAAAGGTAGACGTATATCTGTTTGTTTTAAAATAACACGGGTCTCTAGTCACTTCGCTGCGTGACAAGGATGCACCAGTGGGAACGGCTGGCTCAGACCACCCATGACCCAAACGCCTACTTCCGTTCACATTTCCACCAGGGCAGCAGATTCGGCCCACACATCCGGAGGGAACTGACACCAGTTGTACCAGCGTTCTAGAAGGCCAGGTAAAGATCAGTTCCCCCAGACATTGCTCTCTCACATAAGAGTTAAGACAGTGGGTTAGGTGTGCTGTAGCCACAGGATTGGACATGAATAGAACAGGCTTGTCTATTCAATGACAACCGGAGGTGATGAATTGATGCTTTCATCTCGGCATCGTATAAGCCCCTGTCCATTAGCTAATTTAGCTCCATCTAAAGTCAGTGAATGTTACTCTTACTACACTTCTCTACTAAAAGGTATAGTAGGGTCAAGTCCTTTTGTGTTAACAGGAAATGGTTAAATCCTTTACAAGCTCCTTATATTGGGCCCATTGGAGTAGATTTCACAGCTGCATGGAGCCCTGATTCTGATTTTGTGAAGCTCAACATTGAAAGAAGAAGTGATGAAATGTTTATCCTAACCAGAACGATGGAAAACAACAAGGACTAAAGAACAGACGTGTCCCTTACGGGCATACTGATTAGGCCAGTACTGCACCATGGTGAGATCTAACAGTGACTAGACACTAGATTGACCTTCCAATGTCCAGCTGCTCTCCGGCACATGACTTACATCAATCACACACGTACATCCTCTTGAGATCCTTAAAATGGCTTAATGAATTAAAATGTAGCTGCACTTACTCATTGACACGTCAATGAACAAGAAGTGCATACAGATCTGCATGAGGAGTTAGTGGCCATGTTCTACAAAAAGCTCTTATTGAACATCGTTTCCCTATTTTAGGGAAGCGTTATAACATGTTTGGGAGTGATAACGGTAAGGGCCACACACTATACACATGTTTGAAGTTCAAACACTGTGGTGTGCTGCATGGAATTTCCTGGGAGCTAATTCAGCTTTTTGTCTCAAAAGATTTCCGCTTCTAGCATTTCATGTGGGCGGCATGCACTTAACTGCCATATAATCTATGGTAGTTAAATACCGAATAATAGTTGGAAAATCTGTGGAAATATCTTTCTTTCAATATGGTGCAAATTGTAGCAGAGTAGCTGTGCCTGAAACCCAGAAACCCAATATAACCCTTGGCCACTGTCTGAGTGGTGAATGCTTGGCTTTCCATGTGGGAGACCGAATCAAAAGGTCACGTTGGGACTGGAGCTCGTCCGAGATCGTGTTTCCCAGTAGGAGGGAGGTCAAATAGGGGTAAATAGGCCTATAGCACATTAGCCCAGCCTGTATCCCAAAACATAGATGAAAGAGATCCGAGTTCTAATCTTGCAGACCGATGAAACATATTTTTTTCATACGTTCTGTAATTTCTTTTGTGATGGAAGTCAACGGACGCTCTGAAACCTTGTCTAATTTGGAGTCATACATCATAGAATCTATGATGTATGACTCCAAATTAGATGCATAATAGAAGACAGCATGGCCACACATACTGCCACGCCAATCCACAGGATTTGTTTCTCCTGTGCCATGACCTTCAATTTAGAAGACAAACAAAAATATGACCAATGAATAATGATACCCGTAAAGACCATTAATACCTTCCTAATAAAAAAGTACTGTAATATCGCACCTTTTCACCTGCTTGGCCAGGCGGTCCAAGTAACCCAGGAAAGCCCCGATCACCCTGAAACAATAGTGCAGCAAAAAAATATATATATATTTTCAAAGATAAATATTTTTTATATTTTGAATATATCATGCCAGAAATGTGTTACTTACCGGAATACCAGGGCTCCCTTGTTCACCCTTGTACCCACTTGATCCACGTGGGCCCTGACAGAGGGAACAGCGAGGAGTTTTATTTGGCTGCATTACATACTGTACGATTCACTTGATAGAAGGATGGATGATTAAATGATCCTTATACGGTAGTACCTCTGTCCCTGGTTGTCCTGATAGTCCTGGATTGCCTCTGCCGGGGATTCCCTTAAATTCCAATAGAAAGTAGAGATGAACAGACACGCAGGCACTTGGATAACATTCAAAACTCACTTTTCTTCCTCTTTCTTTTTTGTTTTTTGCATATTGTGTTGGTGTCCCTGCACACAATATCGAGGTTTTGGGGCCCAGTTCCTAAAGTTCCTAAAGTCTGTCATTTTAAGCATACGGTTGCCTCACTAGCAAAGCAGTTTGGCTTCATCTGCCAGGGAGTATGAAGGTGCACAGCAGCAAAATACATGTCAATGCAGCCAGTCATCATTTTTTAGGTAAGATTTTAAAGTAGGGAGCCCACTATTTGGAGACGTCTTGCTGTGCAAATGGAACATATGGCCCAATGGAGACGCTAGAGAAAAGACCATGGGTCACCAAAACCAGTATGGTTCATCCCTCAGTGGGCACATCAAACTACATGGCAATCCATCTTGTTTGAGATCAAAGTGTTGGAGTGAAAGACAGACCCACCCTCACATAAAAAAGGGGGCTCAAAATGAAAACATTGCTCTGGAGATAAATCTGGAGATATACTCCTGAATATGTTACTCACAATATTTTACTCACATAGTTGAACAAGATATGCATGGCTGCTTGAATATACAGTTCTTGTGAAAACCGAACCCACTGAATGTAGAATATTGTCCATAGAAAGTAGCAGTGAGAAGAGTAGGGGTTTATTTTATCATTCATGAAATTGAACAGTAAATATGACATATTTGTCATAGCGTACACCCCCCAGCACCACACACTTATGAGGTAAAACAGATACATGAAGTTGTGTTTGTGATGTTTGTATATGTAACTATGTAGTACTCACAGGCTTACCATCAGCACCAGGAGGACCAGGGTTACCAGCGGCAATATGTCCTTGTTCTCCCTAGAGGGGAGTAGAATTATCAGCTTACTGATGTGATTGTGTGACCAAACTAAAACAGCAACTTTCAGCAAATAGCCAATTAAGTTAAACATGATTAAACGTCAACATCCATATGTTGAATGCAAAGCTGGGGGAAAAAATAATAATAAATGCTCTAAAATGCTGTCGCTGGAACATCTGCAGAGCAGTCAAGACTTACAGCATTTTGAATCTATTACTAAATGTTGTAAAAGCATAGCTTTGACCTTATAAACACCAACTTGCTTGCAACCATATAAGGTTTTATCTTATAAAGAGTTTTATTGCCAAGGTAATGTCCCTCAGAGGTACTTCGGTAAAGACTTTTATGACTAAGCATGTTGTGTGTGTATCTATGAACGTTAAAGAAGGACGTACTGTCCAACATTTTCCTTGTTTGAGAGAATTTCCATTGAAAATGCTACTGATCTAAGGCAGTGGTCTTCTCATGTTTTGGCAAACAGAACAGTAGGCTACTAAAGTACAGGACCTAACAGGACGAATGTTTACTCACAAAGACACGGCCAAAACTTGACCAGGTGTGGTATTAATCCACTGAATCCACTAGGAGGTAAGCAGCTAGCCCCTCTCGGAACCCTCCGTAAAGCCTTTCTGAAATTCAGACTTCACTTTACGTAGGGTCCCTGTGCATTTCTTCCACGCGTTATGGTAGGCAAATGTACATACCCTCCGTCCAGGATGTGCTGCGGCCTGGTGGTGGCGGTGAGATGTTTCAAAAGATGCGGCGCAGATGCCGTTTAATCAATCTTTGTTTGACCGTTTTGGCTTCTCTCTTCCTCACTTTCTTGACTTCCTTATTGACTTCCCATTGTACCGCCTCCCGCACCGGGAGTGGCTAGCTGCGCGTCCCTACGTTCCTGCCTCTGATCTGCTCTGTCTCAGCTAGCCACTCTCGGTGCGGGAGGCGGTACAATGGGAAGTCAATAAGGAAGTCAAGGAAGTGAGGAAGAGATAAGCCAAAACGGTCAAACAAAGTTAACGGCATCTGCGCCTAAGCAGCATGTTGTTGCTAGCCTGACACTCAGCCTGAATTTTCATTTCGTTTCACTCCATTATCTGAATCGCCTGAATATATTTTTTTAATGGGCGTGGCTAGCGATTCAGGGGCTGGAGCCAGGCTATGTTGTTGCTACAGTAAGGACTTAAATGGACTCTGTGCACACAGAATAACTTCCTACTTCCTGGCCTCTTCCCTACTTCATGTTGTTGCTACAGTAAGGACTTAAATGGACTCTGTGCACACAGAATAACTTCCTACTTCCTGGCCTCTTCCCTACTTCCTTCACAGGTGTTACCAATATACAAATTAAGGCTCAAATTTAAACATTTTAATTTCAAGGACCCCCATAACTCCAAATGGAACCAAATGGACCCTTACAGGTCTATTTGGTTTCATTTGTACACTCTCAGTTACACAACTGTACGGGCCATTTGGAACTCACTCAAGGACACTTTGACACCCACTGGTGTAGCAGAGTGTTTCTAGTGAGCCAACATGCACAATAGCAGCACCCTGACTCTGTTTTACCAGAATAGAACAGAGGCCCTTCATTAGTATCATTGGTAACACCTGTGAAGGAAGTAGGGAAGGAGACCAAGTTCTTTCCAAAATGGTGTGTGTGTCCATATAGAGCCCAGAAAAGCCTCCAATATATATTTGTTTTTGTACATAATGTGTGTAATGGACACGGACAGAGCAACCGTTGGTGTTCCTCTGATGAAAACAGCTGAGGATAAAAGGCTACCAAAAAAGGGCATTCTCAACATGGCGACTTGGAACAGGGGTCCTTGAGGGAATTCCAGCCAGGGGGGGCCCATGGCTAAATGATTGATAATAAGGAACGAAATGAACCTTTATAGGTGTGTAACTGTGACTGAGAGTGCAAAAAGTTTACCAATTTGTACACTCTGAGTTAAATTACAAATGGAACCATTTGTACACCCTCATAGTTAAATTAAAATTGATATTTTTACAGTATAGATTCAGTTCCCATAGATAATAATAATAATCATATCAAATGAGGGTCCGTACAGTACGTGACCTAATGCATATCAAACTGGGGGTCCTCGAAAAGTGTCCTCTCGTAATGCCGACATCCTATTAGGCCGACTACGTGGCTTCCCTTGAAAATAATTATAAAGGTTGAGAATCACAGCTGAAAATCTTAAGAAACCGATTGTTCCAGATCTTAAGAAATACAATCTTTCAAAGCTGACCTTCAAGCCTGGAAGTCCAGGAGGCCCAGGAGGACAAGCGCAGGGTTCTGGTGTTGGTTCCGTGTAGTCTGGACTATTGGAGCACTGCAATGAACCAAATAATATATATTATTATAGCCAACAGTAGACCCACTGTGCATATGGTGTGCAATGAGTGTAGCTTGAGCCAAAAAAGAAACGTACATTAAAGTGGTTCTTTCACAATAGCAATATAAATCACTTCTATCGTGCCATAAACTGCAGTCATGCTGCTGCCATAATTCTATTTTCCACTTTTTTTGAGGCGTGACAGTCAAGGGATGAAAGCTGTGAAATATAAATAAAGATGTTTGGTAGTGGTACATATAAATTTATGTTCAAATCAGAGTGATATTAATGGCCCTTCAAGGGACTGCTCTAGTGATGAAGGCATTAGCCAAACACAATAGGCCACTGCTTTGCAGGAAGACGACAAAATATAGTAACATAGATTACAATATGCTATTGGTCGATAATGGTGATGTACAGTACTGTATATTAGGGCTGTGAATCTTTGGGTGTCCCACGATTCGATTCCAATTCTTGGGGTCACGATTCGATTCAACTCTATTCTCAATCCAAAAACGTTTTTTTTTTAAAATTCTAAAGCATTTTTTTTCCCAGATTCAAAACGATTGTCTATTCAAAATGATTCTCGATTCAATACTACAATACAATACAGTTGTGCTGATCTGAAGTGACTAGTACTGACTACAGTAACTTGAAAATGACTGAAGACATGTATACTGTGATTAGAGTAAGCTTATACATTTCATATCACAAACACCATGTAGTGAAAACTGTAACTGTAAGCAGGAAAAAAAAAGAAAGAAATCGATTTTTGGAAATTATGAATCGATTTTGAATCGTTCATAACGGGAATCGCGATTCTAATTCGAATCGATTTGTTTACACCCCTACTGTATATAAACCAGCATCCGCCTGGGTGACGGGCGGCAGACGGAAGACTGCTGGGCGAGTGCTGGCGCTTTGGCATGGGGGGGTCAGATCAACATATGGAATGAATTCTGTACTGGCCATATATGGAGCGTGTCTTGAATGTACAGGGTTTGATTAGGTCAGATCAACATTATAACATATGGAATCATGGATAATAATAATAATAATGGATTGAAATTTTTTATAGCGCTTTGCTATGCTGTCAGAACAGGAAGGACGGGTGGGGTAGGATCAACATATGGAATGTCAGAACAGGTCAGCTCCATATATGGAGATCTATGGGTTTGAGGTCAGATGTAGAGTTGCTGGCCAGCTCCATATATGCAGAAATGGAGATCTAAGGGTCTCCATGATGTCACGAGATGCCACGAGGTATGACCATGGAGGCGTGATGTCACGAGGCGTGACCATATATGGAGGCATGTGTGACTAAGTAACTAACATGATTCAGGTTTTCATAGTAAATGCGACCTACAGTCGCAAAGATTCTGCAATAGAATGAAGAATGATACAATGAAAGTCAAATCAGCAATATGTGCCTGTGGTGGTGTTTGGTCATGGATAGTGCTTGGTTATAGAGCGTCGCAGTCCCGCCCCCTACCATGGACCAGGAAATGAATCCCAATGCATTTTTCCCATAGACATTTCAAAAAGTATTTATTTAAAGACGGTTACACCGTGGACAAAGCCAACTCGAGTCGTGACAACTCATGACAACACAAACAATATTTTGGACCAAACAAATAATTACAAAGAAGAAAAACAACAAAAAAAGTGTTGTAACCTGCCGTTTGTTTCTTCTTTCTAATTATTTGTTCGGCCCAAAAAATTGTGTTTGTTGTCATGATTTGTCACGATTCGAGTTGGCTTTGTCCGCGGCGTAAACGTCTTTAAATAAATACTTTCTGAAATGTCTATGAGGAAAATGAACGGAGAATCATTTCCTGGTCCATGGTAGGGGGCGGGACTGCGACGCTCTATTGTGTTAGGGTTAGTGCATTCAGAAAACTGTAGAATTTAGTTAGTTTCACGCCGGTGTTGCATGCCATTAAATGACAGATCTACAAGCTCATAACCATACGTAGCATTGCATCGCTACGTATGGTGAGCTTATATTTCTGGCACGTGACACCAACGCACACTCCCAGTCAGTTACAACAAATTCAACTGGTAATTGTACTCACCACTCCAGGAATTTCACATGCAGACTCGCGTTCATTCTGCTCTGGGTCACAGTAGATACGGAGTTTCTGGATTTCAAACTAATTCAAATCACAAATTGAAAAATCATGGTTAAATCATGGTTCAATGTGGCACACACAAACACTTACACTAAGGCTTAAGACTCGCCAGCAAATTTTACGCATGGGTGATTTTACGCCCTGCATGTAATGAAGGGCGCTATGCGGTATCTGATCTGGTCAGGATCGGTCTTAAGCACAAAATAAATGTCACCGGCAGTTTAACTAAGCCTTGCTCAGTCAATTATTTTTCAAATTAAAAATAAATAACAACCAATGTGTGTTGCGTCTCTCTACATAGAGAGGGCCAACCAACCATACCATTCTATAAGTGCTCAGTGATGAGTGTCATATTTATCTCCCGTAATAAATCTGATAGCTGAGTAATAAACAAAGTCCAGAGGCTTTAGGGTTGGAGGCTGCAGCATTCCAAAACGGAGAGGAATACGGCAACCCTTGTCCTGTCCTACAACATAAAGAAAAACTGGATGTTACTTCCTTCACAGGTGTTACAAATGAGACTATGGAGGCTGTCTTCCATTAGTGTAGCTTTTGAGCCTTTCCAGTGAGCCAGCATCCACAATTACAGTACCACAAATTCCACAATAGCAGCATCCTGACTCCTGAATGGAACATAAACAATTGGTAACACCTGTGAATAGGGTAGTCAACATCCCTACCTGTGAAGGAAGTAAGATTACACAACTATTTATGTCAATATGGCTGCCATGAAAAGCCTGGCCAAGCTGGGGCATCCCTGCTGGGAGGTAAAATCTGACCTCTACGGCGGTGGGCACAAGGACGTCACCAGCTTTGAAGTATATTATGCAAGGGATAATATACGCCACGCCGGTAGTTGCTGAGAAATAATGCCCGACTCTGTCTAGCTCTAGTCTTCATCATTCTGAAGATGGCTAGGACCTATAGCCATAGCCATGTCAACCAAAGTGCGGATCTTCAATACCAACGTCAAATCCATCCTTCTCTACGGTTCAGAGACTAGACGCGGAGGATTGCAAAAAGGACATTGCAAAAGATCCAGACTTTCATTAACAGCTGTCTGAAGCGCAACCCTTTCAGGATCAGGTGCCCAAACAAGAGAGAGACACTAGAAAAAGTGCCTCTCGGGGCACAGGTCTCCACCAAGCCAGATCAGGTTGTGGCCTCCTGGTGGTGCTATAATAGGCCAATGTGAAAAGGGTGGGATATATTCCTCAGCCAAGTAATTGCACGCTGCGTTCATGATTTTTTTTGTTCATAACGGCCCAATCCTGCAAACTTTGAAAGCCAATTATAGCCAATTAGATTAGACAGATCCGTCTTGAGCACATGACTATAGAGATACTGTGTAACGATTTGCGAGATTTTTGGACAGAATCTGGAGGAGTAATATCAAAAAGTTTGGTGGCGCAGTTATAGGTAAATAATGTGAAAAGCTGCCTCATGGTGGCGCTATAACAGGTCGTTCTGGAAAAAGTGGGGCAGAGGTTCATCGTTTGCATCCAGAGTGTGTGCAAAGTTTGGCATCGACCGGGTTAACGGTGCCGGAGTGCAAAACATACTCTCTCCCCATGCCTTCGACCTGGTGGAGACAATGAGGAAGAGAAAGAGAAAGTGGGGATGGATCGGTCACACCCTGAGGAAACCGACAGCTAGTAACACGCCATGACTTGACTTGGAACCCTCAGAGGAAGCGGAAGAGTGGGCGGCCTAAGAACACCTGAAGGCGAGACACTGAGACGGAGCTGAAGAGACAGGGAACCAGTTGGAGAGAAGCAGAAAAGACAGCCCAAAACTGTGTTGGATGGAGAAGAGTCGTCCACAGCGAGCGACGGGCCTGTAGTGGTTGTCTACACACTCAGCAGTGACAGCCAAACACTTGGGGAATTGGCTTAATGGTTAAATAGAAAAAAGAAACCCAAATATGCTTTAGATGGATCTAAAACAAGCCAAGAAAATGTATCCCTGCAGGCTGCAGCTTTCAATTCTGTTTCTCTCTTTCTTTATTTTGGCAGCTTCTTGTATTAATGTTTAAACAAGAGAAGTAATGGGTTGGTTCATACCAACCCATTACTATTTATGTAAAAATCTAGCTTTTACAAGTCCAGTTACCAAAAGCAATTTTTGTTTAAAGTGTACATATTCTTATTCAATATTTGACATATCAAGACACATGGGTAGATACTAAAACTATCCTCCCTGTAGAAAAATACATCAATGTATTAAAACACTATCAAATGTAAGAGCCTTGTGCTGCCTCCAAAATAACATAAACAAGCTGTAACATGTTGTGAACTTATAGATCGGCTATTTTGGCACACAACATCTTTAGTCTAGTAGAAGTAAAATGTTTAGTAAAAAAATAGTAATTATATTATTTAATTACTATTTATATACTATTTATTATCATTATTAACAGCTGCATTATTATACGATTATATCGCCACTTTGGCCTAGGAACACTTCAGGACCAAGTATACAGCAAACCTATGAACATTATATAAATATGACTATATGAGTTATTGAGCATCCAGACCAGAGTTCTTTGCACCGGAAGAAGGCTTCCAGAGCCAAATAAAGCAAAGCTTAAGACCTAGTGGTCAAATATGCTCCTGTATTGCCAAGGATTTCTTATTCTCTGAGCCAAGCATGTTTCAGACTAAACAGCTGTAAACGGCTTCCTAGAAACATGCTTCCACAGTGAGTTGGCACACGCACGAGTTGAATCACTATTAAGAAAAAATAAAAGAGAGAAAGAAATTCATGTCTGGAAATCACAATTATTGTTGATAACCTTACCGGTACTGTTGATTCTTTGTTGACATATTTTCCGACTTGTGTTTTTCCATTAACGAAGATGCCAACAGAGGGTAGCAGTGACAACGTTTCAACTTCCAGGTCATCCACATAGAGAGTGACGTCATCTTCACTTACCAGCAGCCGTAGTTGGTGCCACTTCTCATCAAACAGTATCTTTTTAATGACAAAAGAATAGGACATTTGTCATGAACCCAATAGCACACAATGGTGTTTAGAAATCACAAGCTGACATAGAGAAATACTGTAGTTATCCTTGTTATAATGAGGTGTACAGAGCGACGCTGCAAGGAAATAGAACAAAAATCCTAACTGCCCGGGAATCGTGCAGAGAGGAATTATTGCTTAGTAAAGTAGCAGGGATCACTGATTTAGAGAGTATGAAATTATTTGAACCGTATAAAGTGTGAACGTGTGAAAGCAAGATTGAGAATGTGCTGAAATGTCAAAGGGGGAAAATGTCCAGAGCTTGGGCAAAGGCTTTGGTTTGGCATAGCCTAACAGCGTTCATTATTATTTTTTCTATTATCATAATGGTGACTAGTATTGTGAGATATCCAACCCATATAAGGAAACAATTAAGAGCAGCCAGTCCGAAATATGGTTGATTTCAGACAATGTAGTACAATGCTCTGTGTCTTGTTATCCACATGAACCCTAGCTTCCCTATCCAGGGCATGTCATAATATCTCCTATTCATTCAGCAAAAATAGGCATTTGGTGAGAACAGCAAATCTGCAAGCGACACGTTGCAATGCGTTATATTATAAGCTTGTAGATCGGCTATTTTCGGCCAAGAGAGTTGGTGTAGTGTAGCGTGGGGGAAAAAGGGGGACCAAATAGACCCTCGTTTGTATCACGCGGTCACCAATGTACAGTATAATAAGTGTTTTAAGTGTTTTTCAAAACTTGACTTTAATGATTAGTAGGCTGCGCCTGCGCCGCAGAGATGGTTAACTTCCGGGTCAAAAGTCAAGGTCACTTTCAAGGTCAAAGTTCTGTACAGAAGAGCAGATTTTCATTCAAATTGTTGGGAATGATAAGTAGGCTGCCCAGAATAGAATATTAACTTTAAGGCAGGCACTACCAAAATGGTGGCAGTATCCGTGACAGGATCAAGAATGAGGGTTCACATTACACACCATCTTCTGCAACATGTCATGTTTGTACACATGTATACATGTAAGCACTCATTCTTGATGCATTGTTACTACTTAGTTATCCCATTAAGACCGGGAAAGCATTAGGTGTCATTTTAGATTTGAGCTAAAAAGCATTATTTTATATTTTGGCTATTTGAAAATAGCAGATATTCTGTATACAAGCTCATAGCGTGGCACAAAGTGATGCACTATGAGCTTGTAGATCATCACAAATATTGTATACATTATATGTTTTAAGTGAACATCTTAACTGAAATGCCTCGTCCCTGGACCAAAATATTTTGACATGGGGGTCGGCGGCCAAATATATATAATTTTGGGCCATGACATGAAAACATTTGAGCATCCCTGACATAGAAAAACTGTTAGGAGTTAAAAGACATTTGTAAAATCGGCCTCAGGTCTTAATCGGATAAACGTAATAATGTGTTGTGAATGAATGTTCTAACTAAGCTCACGCTGTGAGCTCCATTTAAATTGTATTTAAGGTGTTTAATTTACCTTTGCTGTCTCAGAAGAGAAAACAACCGTTTGAATACCACCGAGTCCTTCACTTGTGGTGGTGAACAGGATCTTGTGTTCTACTCCACGCAGAGTAACTGCCATCTGTGGCTTGTCATCTTTAGTCTGGACTCTCCACAGATCCCAGTCTTCAGTGGCCACACCCCCCTTATACTTCAAGGTGGCCACAAAAACATAGGATGGAGGGAGGCCATCTGGGAATAATGCCCTTATGGGTCAGGTGTAGAAAGACATGTTTGAATACATGGGTGATAGTGTAAATAACAATAAAACAAAAAGATGAAAATAAGCCTCTCCCAAGTGGTTATAAGTATGGTTTTGTTTACCGTGTATCTTCACTGAGGTCCATACGAGATGTTACTTCATAGGCTTTAGTGCCACTGTGTGTCCCCTGTGTCTTCTTTGCTTTTTTGGCAAAATTCAAATGCCTCAGAAGATCAAATCCCTTGATGTCCTCATCTTGAGACTCTACGGGTATTCTTGCTGGGCAAACAAGCTCTGCAATGGACCATGGAATACAGAGACAAATGGAATGCGAGAGAAAAACAGAGGTGCAAAAAGAACAAATAAATTCCGAGCCATCATAGTGTCATATCAGAAAACATGATAACATGATAACATAATAATCTTTTTGTTTGACTTGTAAATACAAGTCTGCATGTATTTGACTAAATAAACAGCAGAGAAGTGATTTGGGAAAAGTGGTTTATGTTGTATTCAACAAGGCTGTAAACAAGACCTATTATTTGGATTCTCAATGCTGCACACATTAAACAGAATGAGCTAGAAGCTCACATAATTGCCACCATATGCACTTACAGTATCATAAGCAGTTAATCGTCTAGATAATTAACTCAGTTAGTGACACAAGATGTGGCGTTGCCTGAAATGCCAGAAGTACACACGCCTGTTAGCCTACATGCCTTAATCAACATGCAGCCCCATTCACTGGTATAAAAGTGCGTATACCTTCACACAATTTTTGACGTATGACCTGGCGGATCTTGACAATCCCCTTGAAGTCCTCTACGTAGAACACGTATGATGAGGCCGGCTTGTTTGCGATATCTTTCAGCTCAGCCTCTTGTGCAGGCCCAACACCAATTGCAAAGAGGATTACTCCTTTTTTCCTTGCTGCCTCTGCAGCCGTCATCACCTCGTCTTGAGACTTGCCGTCTGTGAGGACAACGGCAATTCTGGCGATGCCTTTTGGGCCGCGTTCAGAGAGGCCAAACAGTCTGTCTGTAGCAAACTTGATGGCTGTCCCCGTGCGCGTGTTTCCGCCCATGTAATCAATGTTCTGCATTGCTTTGATGAGGTCTGTGTTGGAGACGTGTGTGCCCAGAGGTATTTCTAACACGGGATCGTCACTGTACTGGACCACTCCAACTTGGGTGAACTTTGCTCCAATGTTGAAGCTTTGCGTTATGTTGACTAGCCATCCCTTAACTATTTCAAAATTAACATCCTCTACACTCCACGAGCCATCTACAATAAAGACCAAATCAGATGGTGCAGTCCTACAACCTAAACAGGAGACAAAGACACAACTGAATCAGTGGCTCTTTCAGAGCTGATAAAAGAGCAATATATACTCTCACTTTTGAAGGACATATTTTTGCATTCAACATTAAAGCAATACATTAAAGAAATGCAAACGCAGTACATGTTTCAGATGTGTTTGAAAGTACAGTAGCCTACACAATGTTCTATCTTTAAAGAATGGACAACATGGATCGAAAAGTGTCAGGAAATGAAGACAGAAGTGTTCTTACTTCTTATGCCTTCATCTTGTGCTGTAATAAGCAAATGGAGCAGCATGAAGCATACACACTGCAAGACACAATGCATGGATCTGGTTTTGTAACCCATTATGCAGAAGTACCAAGCTCCAATTGTGCACCTACAGGAAGAGGGAAACACATGCATTGTACTACTGATGACAGAATGAACAATATCAGCTTTCATGACATGTGCATCATGGCATTCTTACCTTGGCAAGAGTTAACACCTCAGACTATTGTTAAGGATCATTCTCCATAAGTGATTTGGTAGCACATTGTGCCACTGAGTGGTCCTGTAGTGACTGGGGGTCGGCGGCCAAATATATATAATTTTGGGCCATGACATGAAAACATTTGAGCATCCCTGACATCAAATCTGTTAGGAGTTAGAAGACATTTGTAAAATCGGCCTTATTACGGATAAACGTAATAATGTGTTGTGAATGAATGTTCTAACTAAGCTCACACTGAGTGGTCCTGTAGTGACTGCAGTGGTCCTGTAGCACTAAAAGCCCAAGGCAAAGTATGTGACTTATTTCTATTTATTTGTTACCAAATTTCACACAGGGACAAGATGCTGAACAATGGTCATGAGGCAGGCCATTGGAAGTGCCTTTGTTTTAAGGTGTTAACTTTTAAGACAAGAATGATACACAGTAGGGAACATTAATATCAGATAATGCCAATTACAAAACATGTTACATAAAATACATGCAGTCTGCACAGTTTATCTGAAAGTGGAACTATAGCATGTGCTGGAAACAAGAGGTAATCACAGCCTACAAGTACAATGGGGGTTATGTCCATGTTAATGGAATTAGAGATGGAATGGAGTTCTAAAAACTAAAAAGCCATAGAAACTAATAAAATGCTTGTCATATTCATTGGAGAGACTGGTTAAGGTTGTCAGCTTTTGGCATTGCCAGGAGTCAGGAATCATTGTGCTGGGCATGTGAGTAGACATCAGACATTTAATCATATTTAGTTTCTCTGTGGCTGCTTTAGGAAACTACATTTTATAGTAGTTTCCAGCAATAGAAAGAAACAGCTGACATTATAAAAGGAAGAAGCCATAAATTAGGAACAGATATGCTACAAAGGAGGAGTAATCTGTGGTAGGATTGACCATTTACATGACCATACTTTAGCCAGTAATTTAATTGACATGTAAAGGTCAACTTGAAGAGTAATTCAGACTGACAAAGCTCACACCTTTCGGTCCACAACACCATAGTATGACGAAATATAAATGTGTTTAAAACTGCTTCGTCTCATCGCGAATCTTTGGTCTGAACTAGGCTTAATGGCGCACAAGATTAAACTCTTGGCTATGTCATTGTGGCTGTGTGGCCAAACTGTTGTCAGATCCATAACATGATTGTGTTTTTCCATCATGTAAGCTGCAAGTTGAAGGAACACAGCTCAACATGCCGCTAAGCTGCCACGGTTGTGCAGGGCCATTTTCTCCATGTGCTCTGCCTTGACACGGTGCTGGGGGAGGCTGTTGGAACGCATCACCACTGACATGGGCCAGTCGGCATGACTTTCCTCTCCACTGACTTCCCCCCAAACTGAGTATTTCTACACCTCCGCTGGAGCCACATGGAATTAATTTGCCCCGTCAGACAGTGAAAGTTCTAGCCTTGGACGGCGACCAAACACATGTACTATGATGAAGGAGAAGCTACCTTTGTCCAAGAATAAAATAAAAAAAAATATATTCATTTGACAACAAAGTTGTCAAGATGCAACATTACTTTCCTATGAAGGCTACATTTGTACTTGATGACGTATTAATCCTACAAAAGCATGCAGGATGTAGTAAAGCCTTCCAGATCTACCAGCACACTTGTCTAGCAGACCAGTATCATTCTCCATATGGCATTCTGTCTGCACTACAGCCTAGTCCATGACCTCTGGTGTTATAGGGGTAGTGCAGACACTTTATAGGTTTTGGCCTGGGTTGCGATGACGTCATGTCAGGCTGGTATTCAGGGCACGGAATAATCCCCTTTGAAAACCAACATCAACACTTTCAGGAAGACGAGCTTGCCAGTACATACAACTAAACATGACAACAAAAGCCTTAGGGGAAGTTGTGTTTGGATTAATCTTGCTTGAGTATTTTGGCTACTCATAACATGCCACACATTTAGACCACATATTTTAAGGTTCCATTTAGCTTCACATCTCACACTGACCTATAGCCACATAATAATCCTATTTAGACCTGTTTGTTTAGAGCATACACATTTGGGAATTCTTCAGATCAGCACCTGCAGTCCTACATTTCCCATGAAATGTTGTACACAACTGCTGTAAACGTGTTAATATGATCCTATGCTACTCCAAAATCAATAAGACAACTTTGCCAAGATACTGGAAAATAGATTGCTTCCAGGTTTTTGTTTTTGTAGGCAAGGAAAGCCAGAACAGTACTTTCTCAAAATAATTTATAATATTCCAAACTGTAAACTGATATATTCACTATGCTTGCACCTCCTAAACTTATGGGGTCTACTTGTCCAACATGTTCCACGTTCCAACCATTCATATTGATACATATACTGTAAATAATTCACAACATCTCATGCATAATAAAAGTGTTATTGTCTTTATAGAAGAAATGAGCATGGAACATCCTTTTATGAGTTGTGAAGCAGCCAGAAAACATCAATGAAATAATTCCATTCATTCTTTGCATGACAGCGGCACAAACAAGGGACTGATAACCTTAATGTCTTCAATATGTGGCTATAGCCTACTGCAACATGCAGCTAGCTAGACTAATACTAACCAATGAATCTGAAGATTTGCAAAACAATCCACAATGAAATCTGTACTGAAACACAACACATCAACTAGTCTGTCATGCTGATGCTCTGATGCATTAAAGATGTTACACACTTAAATCATAACTGTTGTAACTGTGGTGACACAGCATTTGCAAAATTCAGAGAAAGGACATAAACAAAGTAAAACAAATTACCAGAGGTTAGGATCCAAACCCCCCCTAATCCTTTCATTGATAGCCTGTGGTCAATGCACTGCAGAGTCCTGGAGTTTGGGGAGCAATGCACATGTTTCACTGGTGAATGAAAGCCTGCCCAGTCCAGCAGTTCTGTCTGTCTCTCTGTTCCTCTACCTCCTCCTTCCAAATAACCCCCCCCCCACACCCCTCCTCCACCCACCCTTTCTTGACTTTCACTGGCCTGCAGCCACTCTCAATTACCATGGGTGGAAAGAGGAGCAGATAAGGAGAGCCCGAAAGGCTGAAACGGCCAGCCCATCTCAGTCAGTGCAAAGGGAAAATTAGAGTAATAGTAGACAGCACGCTTCCAAGAGTTGAGGAGTTGGACTGTGTATTGGTTGCTGTCTGCTGAGGGTGTAAACAGAGAACATGGGGTGTTCCTCAATGCAGGACAAGCACTAGATTGCATTGCATTCACACGCACGCGCACGCACGCACGCACACACGCACACACACACACACAGTACAAGTTAAATCTTCTGCTGTGACTAATTCTGCTCCAAAGTCGTTCCTCTGTAGCACTATTATGAGTTCATATCATTAACCTGACCAAAGTGGGCTGCAGATCAACGCATCTCAAGGATCTCTGAGATCCTGCTCCTGCATCTACAACTGAAAGTCGTCACACAAGTACATCCACAGCCTTAATATCGAATATCTGAAAGGAATGCAGAGTTTCATAATAACTCCACAACAGCCTGCATCAGTGATACCCTCTGATATTTTGTGCCAGAAATATTCGAAATATTTCAATTTATGTTTTGAAAATAACAGATCTAAAACAATCTTTGCCTATACCGGCATGTGCACTTAAGCCTCCCCAATTGATCCAGAATGCCTTGGTCTTCAACCAGCCAAAATTCTCATGTATCCCCCCCTTCTCGATCCGCTCCCTCCATTGGCTCCCGGTTGCTGCCCGCACAGAGTACAAAACACTGATACACTGATACACCCCCTCACCCCCATATATTCAAAGTATCCAACCCTACAACCCCGCCCCCCCCGCTCGCTCAGATCAGCCAACACAGGGCAGCTGGCAGAACCTTCACAAAAACACCTGGGACAACGTGTCACACGTCCCAGACTGTTCTCCATTTTGGCTCCTAAACTATGGAATGAACTTCCCATTGCAATCAGAACTGCAGAGTAGACTCACTTCCAATCTTCTGCCATAATCTGAAAACTCACCTCTTCAGACCCGTAGCACTTGCACTAGCCTCAACAACCTTACAGGTGTAGGCAAAGGCTAAACTCATGTAACTTAATTAGATAGTATTTTATGTAGACATAGCACTCTATAGTGTACTGTATACTCATATAGTTTTATTGTACAGATATTCTACTGTTAGTCGGATGTTAGGTCCTTAGCTTGCTTATGATCCTTGCTATTTCTATGTATTTGATGTATTACATTGACTATATGTTGTTCTTGCTTACTGTAAATCACTCACAATCACAATGGATTAAGTGCTTCTGCTAAATGCCGAAATTGTAAATTGTAAAACCTCCCAACGTGTCGCTGTGAGCTTGTAGATCTGCTATTTTCAAATAGCTGATGTAAAGTGGTAAAACACAGCCTATTTGCTTGTTTTGGGCTTGTTTTCATAGACCTGGCCGATTGTTTCTGTTTGCAAAATCTGGCAACACTGGTCACAGTCTAGCCTGGATAATAAGCCAGACCGAATCAGCCGTTGGCAAAACAACAGTGTGATTTGAGTCTGGCTTATTAGCCAGGCTAGTCACAGTCAGCCAACAAGACGGTAGCTACCAGTGCTACCAAGAAGTATATACTGTACTGTATTGTACGTACTTGGTCAGACTTGGTCTAAATGTCCCCACACTTTTGGGGGATGCCTGGTATCATTTATTTATTTATTTTTCCCGACTGGCGCTGGTGCATGCCATGGTCTAGCACGTTTCCATCTTGCTGCGCAATAGTCATTGTGTATTGTCTGCAGTATGCAGTTGCTCTTAGTGTAAACTCGATCAAGGTGTCAGACGGGCTAATACACAAAGCATATATGAATGTCCCTGAACTTTGTACATCCTGATAGCGCCACTGCGCGTATTGTAGGTCTACTGTACTGTACTGTACTGTACTGTACTGTACCGTACACTGTACTGTACTACTACTACTGTACTGTACTGTACTGTACTGTACTGTACTGTACTGTACTGTACTGTACTGTACTGCACTTCATGTGCAACAGTAACTGAAATCCATGGGGAAGAAAGAGGGGCACTGTACAAGGCGAGTGGTCATGCTGACTGACTGTGGAAGGTTAGAGGAATGTCATGTAGGCCTACCATGTTGTTGTAAGGCCTGAACGAAACACCACCTATATTAGCATCATCCTTCAATGAGCAGGAGAAATAAGACTGATTGCTTAAATGTGTATCTGTTCTCCATATGACTAGCTTCTTTAAATCATATGTCCACATCATCAAACGCATCCTAGGGGAGCAACAGGAAATTAACCTCTACTGTTAAAATGATCAAGCAATCTGTATCCATCAAAGAGTAATACTCACGAGACAGGTAGTGCCAGGGGTGCTGTTGTTCCGTGAGTTACTTTACAGGGGTCATCATCATCCAGAGGTCACATGATGATCTTGACTTGTCCTGCATTGGAGCAGCAGTGGCTTTTGAGGTCTGGGGAGTTGTTGAGGCATAGCACCTCCTGGTGGTCAATGCCGGTAACTGCTGAATATTTGGCGTTGATCACAGCTGTGATAGATACCGGTAAGCTTGAAACTTCTGGAAAACTTGACAATGCGCTGTAGTTCTATCACAATACTTACATTAATTGTGCAGTTGGACGAGACAGCTCCGGGGAATGAAGGAATTGGGGATTTCCTGGTTACATAATAGAGAACTATAAACGTGTAAAACCTTAACCATGGTTAAGAAAAGAAAGAAAGAAAGAAAGAAAGAAAGAAAGAAAGACAATTGGCCCTAGTGGCTCCACTAGTTAAAGGTATATTCAGTGATTTCACTTAATTCAAATATCACTTATTTTTTCTTATTTTTTGGATAATCCTCCCTACTATAAAGTGTGATGACCATATAAGGAGTACCTCCCTGTCCCCAGTGAGCCCCTGGGGTCAAAAAACCCTAGTTTCGGTTTGGGCTTTGGGTGGCAAAGCCTTCATCCAATCAGGATGAGAGGGGCCTTTCTCCAATCATGATCGAGTGGGGCGGGCATTGGTGCGCATGCTGTTGGTCTGTTGTACTTCCCCCACTGTAGAGCGTGTGCATGTGCACATCTTGTTACCGGGTGGACCTTTTTTTTCCTCCAAATCACCCAAATCACTGAATGCTCCTTTAATGCACTTTAATGCACTTTAGCAGTCACTGTCACAAATTTGGTTCCTGGCTGCTGTTTTAGGAGCAAAAACAACTATAATTTATTTTCTTTCAAGGCATTGGGGTGATTTGTAGCGCAAAATTACAAAGGTGTAGACAGTCACATTTTTAAATGATCATGTTTGTTTCTGGATCGTGCTCCGAAAGCTTTATTACAGTTGACCGAGTGCAACGTAAAACATCTCTCTCGTTAAAATGACTTCCCTGCCATCACTTTGAATCAAAACCACACAGTCCTCCCTGCTTTCTGTCTGCTGGGGATTTTGGTTGAGCAATAATGGTTTCAAATCACATGCATTAGACTGCAATTATCATGATCACTTGCATGGTTTGCCACAGGGATTAATGTGATGCATGTCTGATGCAAATGATTGGACCCCTGAGAGGGCCTCCAGATGAGAACGGCTGGAAGACTAAGAGTTTCCATGGAGAGAGTTGGTTGTAGTGTCCTCAGAAGCAGTAGTGGAAAGTAACTACTGTAAGTACATTTACTCAAGTACTATAACTGTACAATTTTAAGGTACTTTTACTTCACTTAAGTTGAGTATTAACATCCTAGCTACTCCAATACATTTACTGTAAGAGAAATATATTGTATTTTTTACTCCATATTTGACAGCTTTAGTTACTTTGTCAATTTTGATTAGTTGTTACAAGACATACACAAATCAATAAAGCCCTATTGTATACTTTGTCTAATCAAAAATAGTCCACAAGCTCATAAAGCATTCCGAGCTTGTAGATCTGCTATTTTTGAAAGATTTTGTGAAATGGACTTGAATAATATGGGTCATTTTCAATACAGGACTTTTACTTGCAAGAGAGTACTTCTACAAAATAATAATAATAATCTGAGTACTTCTTCTACCACTGGTCCTCAGAGGGAACACCACACGGAACAGCACAGAGCAGTAGTGCAGCCACAGGCATGACGCTGCAGCCTCAGCCACAGCCACAGGCACAGAGAAGCTGTCAGAGGATGTCCACTTACAATAGGTGGGTCCCTCGCAGGAAACTGACACGCGCCAGGAAACAGTGCGAGAGCCACACGCAGTGGCCGAGAGAGAGAGAGAGAGAGAGAGAGAGAGAGAGAGAGAGAGAGAGAGAGAGCTCCTCCAAGAAAAAGTCTTTCCTCATTAGATCTGTGGCTGTGGAAAACATGGCCGGTGTTTATTCTCATCTCCACAACAACATCTAAAAATAAGAGTCAGCATTCACACAGGCTCGAGGCTGTCAATAACAGATTCGTACTGAATATGGAAAACCCGGTGCAGAGATTGTTACCTTTCTACATTTTCAACCCTTCTGCTAAACAAACACAAATAGGCTATAGCCTACGTCTGTCAGCACTCAACTCTGCAACTGAAGATCTTCTGAAACGTGAGGTGCTGGGTCCATCTTTTCCTTGGAAAATCTGAATTTGGACCCTGTTGAACACGAGCCTGTTAAATACCGTATTGCAGCAATAAATTCTACAAAGGTATTATGCTGCGTTTGTGAAAAGGCATCATAATATCTATGCCGTGAAAGCAGACTGTGATGGATGTTAAGCTGTCATTAAATAATTTCAGGCAGCATCATAAAATCTGGGTGTGAAATACACAATGCAAGCTATATGTGAAATACAAATAAAAACAGCTCTTGCAGCATTTACTGCTGTTGACTAAGTATTAAAGATGTTGCTAGCTTTTTCCATTACTCCAAAGCTGCCATTATGAAAAAAACAAGCGCTTAATAAAAAATAAAAGCACCAGCACAGTACCCATATTGCGTATTAATTTTGGTATATCCTTCCAACAAATATATTGCTGTGATCATGAATGCACTAATGAAATTGAGCGAGGCAGAAACACTTATCTCTATGAAAGCTAAGCAAAAGGCAAACAGCACTGGTGGAATAAAACAAGATTATCCTTTTTGTACTTTTATTATAAAGAACAGTTATTCAAGGACAACTCTGACTCATGTGAAATCATTTTAAAGATGGAGTGCCATAATTTTTTCCACCCTAAAACATGATCATCAGGTATTTTTATTATATAAGGATGAAGATTTTTTTTTAAAAAGTGTACAGTTAAAATGTTAAAATGCCGTTTTTATGTGGACACAAAAACCTGATGCCTGGTTTGCCTGGTGGGTGGTGATGGGTGGTGATCCACCTGAACTGAAGCCGCACCCACAGCTGTTGTATGAAAATGGGGGAGGGGTTAGGGGAAGGGACGATTTCACTATATCACTGTTTTTTTCATTGGCACATTTGACTGTCAAGGTTTCACCCTCCAGGAAGAAACCCTAAATACAAAGGGAAGACATCATTGCCACACCAAGGGGTCTAATGAAGTACTCGTACTGTCACCTCATAAACACATGAAAAATACAAAAATCACGGCACTCCATCTTTAAACAAGGGCAACCCAGAGTGTCTGCATACAGTAGCTGAGCAGCTTAATTGGCTCATCACCGACCTTGACCTTTGACCACAGAATTGCACAGCATGTCCCTGTTGTGTTGTGATTCGGCAAGGATAAAGTGTATCGAGTCATTGTGGACAAAGTGACATACATACATGTACATACTATACACACACAAACATACAGCCTTAGTACAATAGTTCTGCAATCGCTTCGCGGCACAACTAGAAGTTATCAAATGAAGATGCTTTTTTTTCTCTCTCTCTTTTTACAAGGTTTCTTCCAAGTGAACTTCCACTGCTGTGGAGAAGATTAGTCTTTTGCCAAGGAGTTCCCCAGATTTGTGTCGTCTCGCAAGATTTCAGTTGAGATGCAGGTTTTTACATCAAAGCAATTTATTTGACCCTCACATGTAAATATACATTTATTAACAAAAACAATCCACCAATCCCCTCACTTCCACAATCTCCATGTACCTCCCATTCTCCAGCCATGTGGTGACTTCATTACAAGTATTCTTTATGTCTCTAAGGGCGGCCTCTCGACCTTTGGGCTCCTCTCGGTCTCTCGGCGCCTCTCGGCCTCTGGGGTGCTACTGCTTGTGGTGGTGGTGGTGTGCTGGTGATGGCGTTGAGCAGAGAGCACCCAGAGGTCAAGCAGACACCCGGTACTCCTCTGAGACCCGAGTGACCCCTGAGTCCCGGCCGACCCACGTGTCCCCTCTCACCTGGCTTCCCTGGCTGGCCATTAAAGGCTCTGCCAAGACGCCCGCGCTGACCTGAAAATTGGAGATAACATTTTATTCAGTGCCTCCCGGATTCCTGAATTAGCAGAGGACGTTTTCCATTTTACTTTATTTTTTGTATTTTTTTATTTAATGACAAACACATTATCGAGAAATGTTTGTGTATTTTCTTTTGGCAAGCGTCCTTCTCATCAATTCAGTTTAATGGAGCTTTATTGGCATGAGAAAACATACGTTTGCATTGCCAAAGCAAGTGTCGAAACATAATAAAAACAATAAAAATTGTAGACATACTGTACATACTTTGGAAAGTATGTACAGTACAGTTGGAGGGGGTACAACACTTTATGTCACATGGTGTAAAGTGGTTTTTGAGACAAATACCAGCAATCTTTTGCAGTCACTATTGGGATAATTAGCAGCATTTTCCCCCAAACTAATTAAATAGTATACAAAAAAGCCTCAGTGTTTAAAGGTAGCAGCTCCGTTCATATGTGCAGTAGGTCTATGTCAGAAGTCCACTCAGTACAGTGCAGGAACCACAATGGTTAGTAGTCCCTTGGCTAACCTTCTGTTTCACACTGACTACAGTAGTGTAATGTGAAACTCCTGTATTGTATGTCAAAAACAAGCCCTTGCACGCAAAGATGCAAAGACGCAAAGATTACAAGTGTGGAGCAGCTACTTGCATCATTGCATCTTTGCATCATCATGTCGCTGGCTTCCATTGACAATGAATGGTAGACTCGACTGTATCTTTGCGTCTACCCATGTGAAGTGAACGCAACATTGCTCTTCAATATCTCATGAAAAGCAGCAGTTCAGAAACTTTGGTTTAGTTTTTCACTCAGTTGAAATTATTGAACTAAAGTACATTTTGGATATGAAATTTACCATTTGGTCCTTGGTCTCCAGTATAGCCAGGCAGACCATATCCCTTTGAACCTTTGTCACCTTGGTCTCCCCTGTCACCTGTAAGCCACACACATGGTTCTCTCAAGAAGAATGACAACAGAATACCAATACCAAACTAAAATGCGATGCCCCCTGGGACTCAGCTAGTACACAATAACATGCTGTTCAAGTTCATTAATGACCATGTGTGTTACTGAGATCATTGCTAAATAAATCTTTAAAAACACCTTGTAAATATTCTTCAGTTTCACAGGCCTGGCCGGGAAATGTATCATATGTGTGACATCATGCAAAGCTCTTTAACGACAAATTTTTATTTATAATGCGGGAACACACACAAATATACTGTACAGGATTCAATGTTGCTGGACAATGTTTGATTTTAGCACTGCTAGTTTATCACAATCTAATTTGAGTAATGATACGAGGCAGGCACAAAATAAGCACTGGAGAATGAAAAAAAAGGAAGGAAGAAATATGAAGTGGTCTTGCAATTTATGTTTCACACCTGTTTGTCCTGTTTTGCCTAGATCACCAGCCTCTCCATAGAAGCCTGGCTGGCCCACTTCTCCGTCAACGCCATCAAGACCAGAGTCACCCTGACAACACAAATTGTAGTCTTAACCAGCTGAACCCTAGCGTCACTATTCTGGTTTCAACATCAGACTCCACCTTAGCCCATAGCACTTACCATAACATAATATAACGTAATATAGATGACATGATATGTAGACATATGCCAGGGAAAATAGCAGATCTACAAGCTTGGGTATTTTCGGCGAAGTGAATTGGAGTGGACCAAGTATATATAGAGCCCTGGGGGGCCCCGGGCAACTAATTAGATGGGTTTATTGGTGTGTGTGCGTGTGTGCGTGCGTGCGTGCGTGCATGCGTGCGTGCGTGCGTGCGTGCGTGCGTGCGTGCGTGCGTGCGTGCGTGCAGCACAGAACTTGCAATGTAACACTGCAACTCTGGTAATATTCTTTTCTTTGGCATTCGCGACAATCAGCGGTGCACGGTTTAGTTCTCAACTGACAGGTTTCCTATACAAGGACTAATCTAATAAAGTGTATTTTTAAACATCTGAACCTTCACGGACAATTATCAGCCTGAGAGTCTTTGTGATTATAAAGCATGTGTGGGACCTGTATAGGTTCTGCCCCGTGTAATAAATGTGGAAAAGGGTTCCAGGCCAAGGACAGTCTAGATTCTCTCCAAAAACCATTCAACACAGACCAAGTGCCTTGTCTGTGACTTCTTATTTGTCCTCATGGAGACGTGGAAAATCGGAATGCTTTCATTCCAAACTATACTGCCAAATAGTTGAGCTCTCTCAGGCCAGTCCACACTCATGCAACGTGTTAGCATTTTCTTTAGCCAGGGAGGCAGAATCAAATCATGTATAGGGCATACAGTACAGTGCAGGGCGTACAGTAAGGCCTATGTGAAATTAGGTTTAAAAACGTTTTCGGGACGTGTGTCTGCTAAAGGTATACTCCAGGAATATTGTCTGTCACGGAAAACTACTCGGTTTTAACCAATGGATACAATTGTTTTGAAACTCACAGTGGATCCGGGCGGTCCTTTCTGTCCCGGTTTGCCTGGGGCACCCATGGGTACATCGCCGTAGAGGGGACACACGGCTGCACACGTCCTCTTCACTGAGTTGGCAAAGGTGGACATCTGTTCCAACACCACTTGTTTGCAGACCTCGATCACATGTTGAGCAGAGAGGGTCGGGCCCTGCATGTGCAACAAATCAGACATTATCCCATCCATCACCACTGGAACGCAGCCAGCACAGGGACTTGTAACATACAAACATTACAGGTGAACGGGGCATGCTAAACCAAATGGCTGAAAAGCACATGCAACGAGGGGGGGGAGGTTGGTGGAGGAAGTTGGGGGGGTGGTGGAAACTCTGCCAAATTTCCTCAGGGTCATTATGGATTTATAGCCACACAAAATGAAACCCGTGCTGTGAGTAACTAGTAACTACAGACTAATGAGAAATCATTTAAAGGTATTCTTGACACCCCAATTGTTACCAAACTCTGTGTGAATGTATGTGTGCGTGCGTGCGTGCGTGCGTGCCAGTTGCTATAAATAATAATGCTAGTAATTGCTTTGGTGCATGTGCATGTGTGTGATATATTTTATCTGCATATTTTTACACCTTTAATAGTGTTTCAGAGTGAAGCAATTAAAATGCTTTTATTACACCACTACCCTGACAGCCAAGACTTGAAATGATTGTGCAATACGTTTTAAAAGCGGTCAAATATTCTCATTACTGTGGTTTTTCTGGTGGTCCTCGCTCTGGGGTGCTTTAGTCAGCAAACAGGTAAAAATGACTAATCAAATCCTTCTCCAGACATTAAATAGGCAATGTCTCTATCTACAGTACAGTATTGATTTTGTCGACTAAAACTAAGATGAAAAATGTTTGCCGATTTTCACTGACGAAAACTAAATGAAAACTAAGTTACAGTGACTAATACTAAAACTAAATATATTGACAATTTTGTCAACAGATAAAAACTAGACTAAAATGTTAGGGAGGGTCTAGTGGAGAGTAGGCCTAGAACTAAAAGACATGTCATTTTTGGTTGCGCTCGGGTGTTGCGCTCTGAAAATAGCAGATCTACAAGCACACAACACATCGCAGCGTGAATGCGTTGTGAGCTTGTAGATCGGCTATTTTCAGCATGCAATCGAGTGTAAAAAATCTTTTGATATTTAGTCATCTAACACAGGGGTTCTCAACCTGGGGGTCGCGACCACTCGGGGGGGTCCCCAAATTATTTTCAAAAAGAAAAGGAAAAAAAATATATATATATATATTTTGCAACTGAATGGTTGGAAATGGAAATTTAGAGTTTACATAGTACACATAGTGCATGCATAAACTTTCCTTAATGGTTATATCTGATTTCAGTATTTATTTATGATGTATTTTCTCTATTATTATTAAGGTTATTGTAGCGGTCAATTTGTATTGGTGGTGGGGAGGGGGGCGGGGCGGGGGTCGCGAGACATGGCCAAAGCATTTTCGGGGGTTCCCCAGCCAAAAACGTTGAGAGCCCCTGATCTAACACTAAAACATTTCAGATGACTAAAATATGACTAAAACTAAGTGGAATTTTATCAAAATTTGCTCTCAAAATCAACACCTCTATACAGTAGAAGGAAGCTGAATCTTACAATAATACATTGTAACTTACCGGTGGACCAGGTGGGCCCCGAAAACCCTCTGGACCTCCATCACCGCGAACACCTTTGACTCCAACCGTCCCACCAGAGCGCCCAGCCTCGCCGGCTGGACCACGTTTTCCCTGTTTCCCCTGGGGACCCGATTCAGCCCTGTCTCCAGGCTACAGAAAAGGTTAATGCATAATGAACGATGCTATTCAATATCGACCACAGAGTTACAAACTCACCTGAATTTACTGTAGCACCTCCTCCCCTTTTGTGCATGTGTCACTCTGGACACGAGGGTTTGCCAAAATGACTAAACTTGTAATTGTAATAACAACAAGATGTGTCCGGTGGTTCAGCTGTCCAATCTTCAACATTAACTTTGAATAACAGAAGAATGTTGCAGGAAATGTAACTGTCGACAATTCAACTTTGCTGAGCTATATCGGTAGATAAATAGTTACTGGAAAGATTGATTAGGTAGACGGCAAGTTATGCAGGCTTATGTTTGCTGGTTTCATACATTTCTGTGAGAAGCCACGCCCCGTTAGGGTAATCAATGTGAAACACGTTTTTATCAGATTGCATGCATCAATTTTGAAGTTACAGGCCTTTTTTACGTGAAGCCACACACCCCTTTGGACAGTTAGTGTGCTGCTCTGCAGTCTGCACTGCACTGCACTGCACTGCACTGAAACGCGTCTTATTTGTGCAGTCTACAAAGTAAAGCAGCTGGTAGCACAATTTTAAATTGATGTTGCAAGCAACTGTAACTTAGTTGTCTCCACTACACAAGGCAATGACATGTGATGCTTTACTACTTTTAGTTTTGAGTTCACATTTTTGGGGGGCATCCAGGGGCACTTCTCCAAAAACGTAAGCGCCCCGCAATGCAAAAGCAGCATGCAAAAACATAACGTACATTGATTGATAGTTACCGGCAAAAATGGGACTCTTACTCAGTTCTTCCTTGCCTTGCCCCATGATCAAACTTTCCACAAAAGTTGAATATGAATCCAAACAGACAGATGAATTGGGTGAAAACAACCCTGTCCAACTCTTCTGACAGAGCTTCAGAACAAAGGGAGTCTACCAGCGCGCCTCAAGCCTAAAACGGCTGGTCCGGTGCATCAGGAACAAGGACAGATGCAGAAGGAGAGGACACTGGAGCAGCATGGACATTTAAGCCTTTTATTTATTACGTGCTAGTAGGCTATATTTATTATCTTTTATACTAGCACCAAATAAATAAAAGGCTTAAATGTCCAGTGTCATCTCCTCCTTCTGCATCTTTTGATAGAGCCTCTGTTAGTTTAGGGAGTAATCTCTTGAGACGGTTTCAAAGTTCCGACTGAACTAGGGAGTAGCAGAGTTATAAGTAGGTGAATCACTTTCTGAACTATTTTCAAAACCGAGCAGGTTTTAAATAGTTCATGTGTTTATTTGGTGTTGCTGACGGCCAAGCTGTCTAGATAGAATAGTGTTTCCCAAACAACGGGTAGGGATTCATTTTTGGGTCACGGGCCCATTTTTATGGGTCACGAGTAAATGTCATTTTTGATGTTTGTTTCGAGCACTTTAAACAAACATACGTAGAGTAGAGTAGCAGCTAAGTCTATGGATTTTCTAATGTTTGTGTAGAGCAGTGGTTCCCAAACTTTCTCATGTCGAGTACCCCCAAATCGACATTTATTAGTCCGCGGACCCCCATGTAAAAAGATACGCCAGGGACCCCGATAAGACAGCATTTGTGTGGCTCTATAGCAGTGATTTTCAACCATTTTCATTTCAAGGACCCCCAGTTTGACATACATTAGGCTACCGACCCCCATTTAATGGCATTTCGATCTCTGGGACCCCCAATTTATATTGTAAAATCACTGTTAATTTAATAACTCAGAGCGTACAAATGGAACCAAATGGGTCCATTTGGTTACATTCGTATGCTCTCTGAGTTACAGACCCATAAGGGTCCATTTGGTTCATAACTATCTCTAATTTAGCTAGGGACCCCCTGAACCTCCCTCAAGTACCCCTAGGGGTCCCCGGACCCCACTTTGGGAACTACTGGTTTAGAGCACTAAACATGACGCCATGGGGCAGCCAATTAAGTCTATGTACTTTAATGTTAGTTTAGATTACTACCGGTATGTTTGTTTAAAGAAGTGAGGCGCCCCTCACGTCACACAAGTGTGATTTATATACCTATACACTTAGTTAGTGTGGTTGCCTATAGGTAAGCAGACTATTGTTATATGTTATTGCACACCAGTGCAATAACATATTCTATTCTCCCATCCGATTGGCCAGCGATTCGGAACTCTTCCAAAGGCATTTGTGCACTTTGCCCTCATCTTGGACAGTAGGCCTATACGATGACATATATATTCCTATAGAGATAGGCAAACATACTCGCAATTCCGCAGGATTGCATCTTTCTAGTTTTTCAAAAACACGCGCGCAGTCGAGATTTTGGAGCCAGCGGCGATCCCATATCTTCAGAATCTGGGACAAAATGCCATCCTCCAGGAGGACAACGCTCGCCCCCACAGAGCCATGGATCATCATCACAGAGTACCTCCAGAGTGGAGAGGATGGAATGGCCTGCCGTGAGTCCAGACCTCAACCCAATTGAACACTTGTGGGATCAGCTTGCGCGTGCTGTACGTGCTAGAGTGACCAACAGAACCACGTTGGCTGACTTGCAACAATTAAATCCTGGTTGAGGATTTTCCCACAGCAAAATGTGGCTTGGTTGGTGACCAGCATTAGGAGGAGGTGCCAAGCTGTTGTGGCTGTGTATGGATCTTCCACACGCTACTGAGTTCCCCAACACTGAGTGTAACATTTATAAACTGTAAAAATGGCCAATATTTGTTGTTTTTTCCTTTAACTGTGGGAGAGTGCAATCATCCAATCCGCTAAGCAACTCAAAACAAGGGTGAATACCAGCCATTTGCCATTTTGGCAAATTTTTTGGAGGCGCTACCCACACATTTAGCTGTGTTGCTCATTCCAGGAACGCCCGATCCTTACAAGCTATACCTCGTTGTAAAGGTGACTAATCAACGATAAAAACAATATAAAATACAATACCAATTGGTATTCTTAAAGGGGAGAAATAACCGGCAAAAGTTAAGTTTCCGAACTTGTTGTGCTGGTTTTGCGAGACTAGCAGTGCAATGCAGAAGTATTTTCATTTAGAACCATTTAATTAGAGGGGGCCAGAAATTCTTTGCAGCAAACATAATTCAAATCGTTACCAAATTAGGTGATCTCAGGAGTCATGTTACAATGTCAAACAAGTGTCAAACTGTTTTTTGATATTCCAATCTGTTTGCCTGTAATTGCCTATCAACATTATTATTATTATTATTATTAACAAAGAAAGCCATACATAATGATTCATGAACGCAACATCCAATCTCATTGGAATCACATGTAGAGGGACCTCCAAAAGCACAAATGCAAAAAGTTGCAGCGTATGTCATAGAAATGCTATTTCCCCCCACAGCTTCCTGGGGGTCTTGACAGCTGCCTACAACCCACAACTTACACAGCCCTGGGTATAGGCCATCTGGCCTGGCGAAGACATGCATTCCGTCGTCCGGAGCACACTTTTGTAGTTGGTAGCTACATTTTCAGAGTAGAGTAGCTTTCCCCAGGTTTAACTATTAGTAAATCTCACATCAACTGAAGCTCGTAACAGAAACTCATCAAACATCAAAGTCAAACTGAGCGTCAAGAAAATGCATAAAGCTGTACAAGCTTGGCATAAGACAAGCTATGGATCATGGCTCATGTCTCATGGCTCTGGGCATTTACAGTATATACTCAACCAATCAAAGCCACGAGACGACGCCATGTGAGCCACTAGAAATTTCAAGAGGTAGACGCCAAGTGGCTCACAGTCAGCCTGTGAGACGTTCCAAATGATGTCCATGAGCCAAAAAAAAGTCTGGCTTTCAGAGGTTGTCTTAAGCAGTATATAAATTAGGCTTTATGTCCATATCAGCACTATTCTCTAACAATGTGCACTTTTGCAAGTCAATTCATTTCGTTCCACCCATATAATCTCTATTATAGTATTATCTATACTGTATTGTTGCGGAGCATGACACACTAAAATGCCTCTGCTTCATGTGCTGTACCTGTATCAAAGTCAAAGTCACACACGTTACCACAGTGAAATTTGTTCTCCGCATTTGACCCATCTCTTGGATGGCCACGGAGCGGTGAGATGCAGCTGTGCCGCGCTCGGGAATCATTTGATTAGTTGTTTTGACCCCCCAATCCAACCCATTGATGCTGAGTGCCAAGCTGGGAGGCATTGGGTACCATTTTTACAGTCTTTGGTATGATCGAACCCCGACCTCCCAGTTTCAGGGCGGACACTCTAACACTGTCTGGTCAGTGACAAATAAAAGCATCTTGATTCTTGTCTTTTATACTATGGTATGGTGGTGTTGAGCAAGAATTGCTGATCTACAAGCTCACAACACATTGCATCGTGACAAGTTGTGAGCTTGTAGATCTGTCCTTTTCGCTATTTTAGAAGGGGGCCGGAGACAATCACATGCCAAAAATAGAGATGCCAGGTTGAAAGTGGTAATTATCAACAAATGTGTGAACGATACCTGATAGTTTTGCAATGACTAAAGATGCCAGTTTGGTATGGTGGTGATGGTTATGATTGGTATTTCTCTGAGCCCAGTTAGCCCAAGCCCCCAGAATAGCTGGGTAATGTTGAAGTCGTCTCCCTACTGGTCAAAACCTGAAACTGCAGGTGGGCTGGGCCCAGGTTAAATTTATGAATGAATCGTGACGTAGAATGTGACGCAGAGGTACCACAAGAACAGCGTGAGGGCAAGGGGTACTATGATAGGAGCCAACCAATCATATCAACGCTCGAGGGGTACTACCCGGAAGACTTTGTCGTTCTTCCGGGAGCATCACTTCACTTCCATTGAAGTGAATAGTGGGGGGCGGGGCTGTCGCTCCTCAATCCGTTCTCTAGATATATGAGTTAGCCTATAGTGATCATTCAGTAACAGTTAGCAGCCAGGTAGTTAGCTAACAGTCACTCCCTTGAACTGAAGTAAACCACCATAAACTTTAATTCCAGAGAAAAGGTGAAAAGCACACATTATGGAAAGATGTGTGAAGCTCTTTCTGGAGCAAATGTTAAATTACAACTACAGTTTATACATACAGTATATCATTTGTGTTAATTGTTACCATTAAATCCACCAGTGTATCAACTATCAACTGTCATTTCACACAGAAAGCTCTGCAATTTAATGAAAACAATGACATCAAACCTCACCTCTCCTTCAGGTCCCTTCTTTGCTTTGTCTCCCTTGAAAAGAAATACATTGATATTATAAATATATATATTAAAAAAATATATAAAAGGTTTATACATTTATATTTATAGTAAACAAACACATTATATTGAACAGAAGAGTGGATGAACATTTTAAACCCTACCTTTCCACCTTTGACACCCTGGATTCCTTGAATTCCTGTGCTTCCCTGTGCAAGGAATGTGGAAACCAAAAATAATAATGATTAATTATGAATGTATCTTCCATACATTTCCTCTTGTTCAAATAGGACATTCATTGTAAAATAAACAGCCTGTGCCCAAAAACAAAAAAAGCAGAACATAATTTATTCTGCACACCTGTAAAAAGCAGGTGCAGGAGAAAGTGCTTTAGGCCTAAAAGGATCACGAAGGCAGCACTAGGCTTGTTTCATGTGTGACACATGATACATAACCATGACATGATGGCAGGATGTCATCTGTGTCTGTTGGTCTGTGTGGATGGTCGTTTGACCCAAATGTCAACTGCCTAATAAATTAGTCTGCAAGTCACTCTGCAGAAAACCCATAAACTCCCCATAAACCCAGGATGATCCACCATTTAGGCTACATCAGGGGTGCCCAAAATGTAGACCACATGACATGCCCCTAAAATAAATAACAAAAACACAAAACTTCACCTCCTTTTGGCATCTGCTACTTGAATTAAGGTGACTTGATTGATTTGCATGACACCTGGCCTGTAAGCTCCCTTTATGTTGCACTTAAAATGTCAGTAGCATTACGTAAAATAAATAAATCTACTACTTCCATATAGAATGGGAGGAAGACTTTTTTCCCCCACTATGTCCATATTCCAAGTGCGTTTGCTTAGGTCTAGGCCTATTATGTAACGCCAGTGTCTCTGTTCCAAAGAACCCGCTGGGCCGATGGCGCAAACCACATATCTAATGCATATCCACATATCTAATGACAGCGTGTTGCGTGTTCGAATCCTGATGACCTTTGCTGCGTGCCATTCCCTGTCTCACTCTCTCCCTTTTCCTGTATATCTTTATAGAAATTAGATTGTGTGTATGCTAAACTCTTTATCCAAATGACCTAATATTGAAATACAGTATATTGTATGTTTTGGTTTTTTTGGTGACACAATGTGTCACCATGTGATGTGTGCGTGTCAGCTATGTGTGCGTGTCAGCTATTTTTGCTATTGACCAAACGATGAAATATGTAGGGCTGACGTGGTTCATTTGTACAGTGTGTGTGTTTGTACAGATTGTGTGTATGCTAAACTCTTCATCCAAATTACCTAATATTGAAATACAGTATATTGTATGTTTTGTTTTTTTGGTGACACAATGTGTCACCATGTGATGTGTGCGTGTCAGCTATGTGTGCGTGTCAGCTATCAGCTATTTTTCCTATTGACCAAACGATGAAATATGTAGGGCTGACGTGGTTCATTTGTACAGTGTGCCAAAACAAAATAGCCAACTCAAATAAAGGTTCTATAGAGACGATTTGTCTGTGTAATTGGCATGAAGTGCCCTGGCTGTAAACACCAAGAACAAGCCCTGGGGGGGAGTTTGGCACTGGGTCTGACCTCCCCCAGACAGAGAGGAAAAGATTTACCCTGGGAGCAACCATTAGAGGCCCAAACACTGGGTCAGTACCCGTTTCTGGGTTGCAGACCCATTTTCATGGGTCGTGAGTAAATGTCTTCTAACCCTTTCTTACAAAAATATATTTTTTAAAGATTTTCAAAATGACGATTATAAATAATGCATTATAAGGCACTTCTAATGCTTCATATTATAATGACATTATAATTATATTATAATGTGATAATGCAAGTTGTTGATTATAAACATTTATAACGAGTGTTATAAGCAAGGCATAATTGCTGGTGTGCGGTCGAGAAAATAACACCCGACAGGATAATCATTATAATAATAAATATTATAAATCATTATAAATAGGATTATAATGCATTGTAGACCCGGTCTTTAAGGAGGTGTAATTCACTGCCGTTTTCCCCCTTTCTATCTTATATTAATGTTTTGTATTTGTTGATGTATTGTGTTATTTCTATGCTATGATGATTAATTGAATACACAGGACCACAATGGAAACACGTTTTTGTGTTATCCATTTAGCCTGAATGTCTGACTGTACCTAGTGGGGTTTACATTTTGACTAATAAAGTATTCATTCAATAAAAAAACAAAACAAATCCATAACATCCAAACGTAACAAATAGTGAAAATAGCCAGTCTGCAGGTAGATCGGCTATTTTCACTATTTTCTTTAAATAGAGCCGAACTGGTTCATTCATAATGTACATGTGTGCGTTTGGGTCCCAGTAAAAACGTCTGGGTTTCTGAGGCTAGGGTCCCTGGAAGACACCTTAATGTATCTTTTGGGCCTCGAGCTAAAAGTCTCCGCTGCAATGGAGAATCTAAAAAAACACTCTGGAGACCCAAAGTGAATTATCCAATTGTTAGCCGTGCCTCTTCATGGGGGCTGGCTGACATCGCTCTGCTGACAGATGAGTCTGACTGGTTGTGAGATATAGGAGAGCGTTGCTGACATGTGAATCTAGGATGCAACCTGGCGTTGGTAACCCAACCTCACACCGCTGTCAAGTCTGCTGCTCAATACCTGAGCAGCAGGCGGGTAAATCAGTGCAGGTTCATACTCTATACTATGGTTTTTTTTCATGTACATTTGTATTAATTTATTTTGACATCTAGCTGCTCTGGGACTATTCACTAAATCTCCTACAAACGGCACAAAGCATTTCTCTTCTTAGATCAATGTACTTAATGTAAATTCATGTAATGGTGTTTGATTCATGCTATCCTACAATGCAAGATTGTGGCACCACCAGAGTATAATTTATTTTTGAAACCGATAGTGAAAAAGAATGGATTGACGTTACCTTAGGCCCTGTTCTGCCAGGCAGGCCAATATGTCCCTGTGGTGAGTGAGATGACATGGTTTAGTGGTTTGAAGAGAATGAACTTGTATTTCAAAGAGTTTAGAGAATTTATCTGGAACACTCACGGTAGGCCCTGGGGGGCCAATAAATCCAGGTCTTCCTGGCTTCGCCGCAGAACCCTTGTAACCTCTCAGGCCCTAGAGAGTGCAACATTCATTACATTTACCTAAGGGCCTAGTTTATTTTCTGTCCACCGTAGTTTCCCTTGAAGATGGCAAACTACTTTACAGTACGTACACTACGCTTGAGGATGTACTTTATGCTCATCCTCAATGATTGCAGTGCAATGAATGCCTTAAAAGTGACTTACTGTTTTGCCTTGAGGACCCATTTCTCCTGGTGGCCCCTGGGCACCTGTCTCTCCCTTGAAGATAAAGTCACACACGTCAACAAATGAATCGGGAAGGAACGGCAACATTGTATGTCTTTATACATTTAAGAAGGAAACATTTAATCTAAGACTGATATTTTACCTTTGTTCCAATTTTACCACCTCTGCCACCTTGACCTTGCGGTCCTTGATATGCCTGTTCAGAAATTAAAAGGATTAGTACACTTACGGTAGAGTAGATGTTACCCAGAAAAAAAGAAGAAACGTACAGGATAGGATCGGCAGTATATTACAATACCTCTATCCCTGGGTCCCCTTCTCTGCCTGGCAGCCCAGGATCTCCAACGATGCCCTATAAGGAAATGTAAAGTACTGTTTAGTGTAATGCAATGTAAAAGTGTACAATACATACATCATCAACTGAACATTCAAGTGTGACACCGTACAACAAAGCAACTCACCTTTGGCCCACCGGTGCCAAGTTTACCCGTTACTCCTGAGATTCCCTAGTTTTCATAACGTTTGGGAAATAAACAGAGTTATCACAGCGCTATGCAATGTACTGTCAAATGTTTATTATGGCTATTAGTAAAGAATGTGTATATATCAATTTGAAAACCAGAAACCACAAATAAAATGTGAATCATTCCCGAATCACTGTGGTTAAACTTGTACTTACAGGCTTCCCTTTTTCCCCAGCAGATCCCGTATCCCCAGCATCTCCAAAGATACCCTGTCATCACATGGCACATGATATGATGTTATTATATTGTTATAATAGGTATTGTTACTCCTCCAGTGTGTCTCTGGGATCAGCAGTGTATTATTGTATGCTTCCTTATACCGTATCATGCTATAGTTTGTTAGCATGGCTCTTTCTCATAGAATCAGCATCTTTTGCGTTGATACACTTCAGGCCCTTAAAACCCATCGCCAAAATCCAACCACACGTATTAACGTTGTTTATGGAGACAGCGCGTATGCCAAAAACATAGCTCTATTCCACAGTGTTCCTTCACCACATTACATGTTATTTATTTGTTCTGTGTGATTATATGAGGAGCTATTGAAGGTAGTGGATGGTGCTTTAGGAGTGTCTAATCACAGGTTTAAGTATCTCTACGACAGAAAATATGGAATTAGTGGTTACATTTGTGACCCCAAACCAACCTGCTTTCCTTGTCGGCCAGCAGACCCTTCTGGGCTAGTGCGCCCGATTTCACCCTGTAAACGAAGCCATTGTTATTATTAAATTAATGTACGTTAATAATTTCATGAGAGCAAAAGTGCAATTTCCATGACTAATTAAGTAAATACCTTAACTCCCTGGTACCCAGGAATCCCCTCGTATCCTCTTTCGCCTGTATCACCCTTCAAGGAGGACAGACAGTCGAAGTTAGTGACACCAGACTTGTATTATTGCATTATTATTGCATTTATTAATGAGTTAACCAGAGTATGTGAAAGATTAACTCACAACTATTCCTTGTTCTCCGGTCACTCCCAGCTCTCCGGGGGGCCCGCGGACTCCCTTTAATTACAGTCATAATGTCCATATTAAATCCTCTTAGTCAACTTCAAAGTCATGCAAGCTATCCAACGAGCGGCACGGAAATCCAATTAAAAGCAAGAAGGCTCACTAATTGCCTGCTTTACATGCCTATTAATGCTGAGGAACCAGAACAACATAATGTTGCTCTTATGTATACCTGCACACGAGACGTACCGGTATACAATTAGGAAACCTTGAACTAATTACAATAGACGGGGCAAACGAAAGCCTTTGATTTGAAAATACATGTAACCTTAACACAAGGTCAATGTTTACCTTGAAGCCTCCAGCTCCTATTAACCCCTTCAGCCCTTTGGGTCCTCTGTCGCCCTGTTGAAACAGCAGTTCATTAACAATGCAGTTTTGCCAAAGTTATACCACAAAAAAAGGTAAAATAGTGATCGTCTGTGTTTTGAAGCATTACCTCTTGGCCATAGAGTCCTCTCATCCCCCCTTCACCTTTGATTCCCTCTTCCCCCTGAGGAGGTCATGTGATATTGAATGAATACATGTTGAAAGAGCAAACCCAGACACACTGAACTGGAACAAAGAAAGAGCAGGTCGAGCAGCTGTTGTTACCTGAGGGCCCGTCTCGCCAATGTGGCCATAGTCCCCCGTCTTTCCCATGATGCCCTGCAAGACAGTTACATACTGTGTGTAAGTTAAGTTTCAAAAGAAAACTTAATTAGAACAGATAACAGAAACTTAGGTTTAGGTACAGGTACAGGTTTGGTTATAACAGTGTTAATGAGGAAAGTTGAGTATTTATTTATTTTTAAATAATTTCAAATTTCTATCCCAAATGTATGATTGATTATGCCAATGGGCTATATGTATACAAGCCATTTTGGAAAGAACTTGGGATATTTCCCTACTTCCTTCACAGGTGTTACAGATGATACTAATGAAGGCTCTGTTCCATTCTGGTCAGGGTGCTGCTATTGTGCATGTTGGTTCACTGGAAACACTTGCTACACCAGTGGGTCTCAAAGTGTCCTTGAGTGTGATCCAAATGGCCCTGTACAGGTCTGGACCTCTTAGGGGATTCACACTGAGTCCATTTGATTCAAACTTTTCCCGAATACGGTTGCCTGGTCCCTGCCGGCCATGATTCACATTGGCCTTGATTCCTCCGCACCCGAGTACACTTCATTGCATCGTCTGTATCCAATTGGTCCCGATGCGGTCCCGGGAACGGTTGGGTGATCTGCTCCAAGGAATGGTACGCAGCATTCACACTACCACAACATCTGCCAAGTGGTCCCGAGTGTGCATCTGGGACCATAGTGTGAATCCCCCAAGTCTGAGAGTGTACAAATGGAACACTCTCAGAGTTATGGGGGTCCTTGAAATGAAAGTTTGAGAACCACTGACGGAACACTAAATGGAACAGAGCGTAATTATTATCATCGGTAACACCTGTGAAGGAAGTAGGGAAGGGGCCTGGAAGTAGGAAGAGTTATTCTGTGTGCATAGAGCCCATTGTGACAATTCTGTGGTCCCTGCCACTGCTGACCCCTGCTGGCTGGACATGCGGAGTGTGTGCGCACAATCACATGCCACCTTCGACATACACATGATGTCGCCAGCCGCTTATTTCCCCCTGACAGTTAGGAATATCCCCGGGAGGACATAACGCATGTCGAGGAACATGCAGAAACCGTATTTAGCTGCTCAACTTAACAAAAAGGCATTCATGAAACCACACCAAACCCATGCGTAAAGCATAACCTTACTATGAGCTGAACCAGCTGGAAGCTATGCCTATCCATATGAATACAGGGCGGCAGTGGCTCAGGGGTAGAGTGGATGGAAAAGCAGCCAGATGGCTGACTGAGGTTCCCAGTTCGATCCCGGGCTCCCACAGAGTTAGTGTTGAAGTGCTCCTTGAGCAAGATGTTGAACCCCTAATTGCTCCTGATGTGCAGGTTGGTGCCTTGCATGGTTTCCTCCGCCATCAGTGTATGAATTTGTGTGTGAATGTAATTAAAGGTCCTATGATTTGTCACATATATTGCTGTATGCGAGATTTGTTCTCCGCATTTGACCCATCTCTTGGAGGGGTGAGCTTCAGGTGTGCCGTGCTCAGGAATCATTTGTAGTTGAACTAACTTTGGTGTGTGACCCGGCCGGGGATCGAACCCTGACACTCTAACCACAAGGCCACTGAGCTGGTAATACACAATCTATGTAAAGCGCTTTGGATAAAAGCGCTATATAAATGCAGCATTTACCATTGCGACTAAACATCCACTACCTTTTGGATAAACTAGTCCAAACAGAACAGCCGTCCCTTTTGCATGGTAAATGGTAAAATGGTAAATGGTGCATTTAGGGCGGCTGTGGCTCAGGAGGTAGAGCAGGTCGTCCAATGATCCCTGGGTCGGCGGTTCGAATCCCGGCTCCTCCTGTCCACATGTCGAAGTGTCCTTGGGCAAGACACTGAACCCTACATTGCCTCCAATGAGTCGGTCGGTGTAAGCTTGCCACCATTGGTGTGTGAATGTGGGAAGTGAGGACGCTGGCGTCAACTGTTCGCCGCTTCACCTCCCAATGTATGAATGAATGAACCATTGTAAAGCGCTTTGAGCACTTGGAAAAGCGCTATAAAAATGCAATTCATTATTATTATTATTATTTATATAGCGCCTTTATCCAAGGCGCTTTACATAGGGTTCGAACTGCCATCCAGCCACTCTACCCCTGAGCCTGGACAGTATGGACACTAACCTCCTCATTAATACAAGGGGATGCGTTTGCATGTTGGTCAGTGAACAGTATTATTATACTTAATTGATGGTGTTGCACAGCACAAATAGCGGTTCTACAAGCTCGTAACACATTGCATTGCGGAATGTGTTGGGGGCTTGTAGATTCGCTGTATCAGCTATGTTCGTCAATGATTGATAATTTACGACAATTTCCGCATGACAACGACATGCCCAAAATAGGCAGGGATTTTAAACAAGAACGTCTCTACACTGTGAGTTCATTCAACCATCTAACCTAAGATTCCTTTGAAAAAAGTCAACGTGTAAGCGGTTAACCGCAGAGATGGCCAGCAAACATGGCGAGAAGCATGGCCATGAACTTTACGACGTTTCTTTAAGGCAGCAACGGGGGTCAGGCGAGGAGGGAAAAAGGGCCACCCGCGAACCAGGACGGGCCAGTTCATATATCAGAGCCAGGAAATGCCCTCCTTCGAGATGCCAGCAGGGTGGAGATAAACATGTTCAGACGCCGTGATTCACATGCTGGCAGACGGTCAGAAATCTACTGAGTTACAGAAGACAGATGTTTACTCCCACATGAGCATGGGCTACAATTCAACACATGTGCAGGCTATGTGGCATGCACGGATCTGGAATAATACTCTGCGCGTGTGTGTGTGTGTGTGTGTGTGTGTGTGTGTGTGTGTGTGTGTGTGTGTGTGTGTGTGTGTGTGTGTGTGTGTGTGTGTGTGTGTGTGTGTGTGTGTGTGTGCGCGTGCGTGCGTGCGTGTTTGCACGCATGGGCAACTTAGGGGATTTCCCTGTTAAACGCAAGGGCAATGTTAAATGCCAAGCCATCACTTAAAAGACCATCCTCTTAAATGCTCTGCAGAGAACATGCTCTCTGGATTACTTTTAAAAGATATTAAGTTATGCGCTGACATACTGTAGGTTTGAGAACTGAACATCGAATAAATAAGTTAGTTAAAGCTCTCCACTGGAAAAAACTGTGCCTTTTGGCTAAGGCATGGAAATGTGGTTATGTTTGCAGACAGATATCTATATACAATTACTATCACGTTTTATAATTGAATTGGTCATTATAACAGCCACGATCCTCTTCACACTGCATTAACGAGCATTGACTACCTTAATGCAAAAATATAACAATATGAATTAGTTTAATAACAAACAAATTTCACATTATGTCGAGTACAGTACAACACTGGACATTTTGAGTTCTATTAAACAGTTTGCTGTGTGTGTGTGTGTGTGTGTGTGTGTGTGTGTGTGTGTGTGTGTGTGTGTGTGTGTGTGTGTGTGTGTGTGTGTGTGTGTGTGTGTGTGTGTGTGTGTGTGTGTGTGCGAGTATGTGTGTGGGATTCATTACAATTGGCTCTGTGTATTCAAATGGAAAATTGAAACCATAAGAAATCCTGTGATCCTGTGCCATTTTTGATCTAAATCTGATGTTCTAAACTAGGTCCTGCGCTCAAAGATGTAAATGAGCCTTTCAGAAGTCAAAAAAACTAATTTATTATTGCACTCATTTTGGTCCATGTTTCTCTTGGCTCTCCCCCAAATCTGTTGCATATGTTACATCAGTTTTCAAAATATGAGCAGAGCCTCTGTGTTTACTATCGCTGAGCGGAGTAGTGCCGTCCAGATCCGTTTCCATCCCGCCGTCTCTGGGTTATGTTCCCTCTGCCATTTTCCACAACTTCCCCGCTGTCTCACGAGCGAGACTTTTACAATTTCATTGACTCGCAACTCAGTTTAACCCTTCCTCGCTCAAGTCAACTAGCAGCACGGGGGCTACACAGCTCTCCATGTAGCCTACTTTAAAGCCGCTCAACACACAAGCTGGCAAAGAGGGGTGTATTGTGTCGGCTCAGGGGAGGGGAAATTACTTTTCTGCATTCACCCGCAGCAAATGGCTCGCTCAGATGGCTTTTTGACGAGCGCTCGGCGGGGAGCTGTTAGGGTTAAGTGTCTTGCTCGGAGACACTTCGGCACTCAGTCGGCCGAGGGTCGAATCGGTGACCTTCTGATTACCATGCCGCCTCTTTACCCGCTGCGGTAAAGCGACCCCCCCCCCCCCCCCAAAAAAAAAAGCACACATACAGTACTGTGTCCTATAGCAGCTCAGCGTTTTCCCTCATTAAATACAATTCAGCTGTAAAATGTGATCTGACAGAGTGTTTATGCGTTCGTACCCAGTTTCCATGTCTTCCTGGTTCTCCTGTGTTTCCTGGAAGCCCTCTGTGACCCTAAACCACGGAGACAAAAACACGTTACAGTGACTGGAGGACCACGGCTAGACCCATGAGGATGATTAGCCAGCCTTTATCGCAACGAGGGGCCGTATTCACCTTTGACCCCGAAGGTCCCTGGATCCCAGGCTGTCCATGCATACACTTGCAGTTCGGTCCTCCTGCGGTCAGGCCGATCTCTGCATAGCCTCCACACTGCAATCAAGCCATCAAACAATCAATCGCCATACATTGATCGACTATTTTCACTATTCATCGTATGATTAAGTATATAGGCCAGGGCATAGCAGTGGTGGCCATTTTATGGTGCCACAGATAGCATTTATTTTTCCTGATTTCTGAAAATATTTATATAAATGAATGTAAGCCTGGAACCTTAAGCCATCCAGGGTCCTGGTGAATCATTTGATTACGTGGAGAAAAAACAGGATTTGAATATGTTATTATATTATATAGCCTATATTTAATAAACTCAGTTTTGTTGTGGTTTTCAAATTCAGAGAATCAAAATGTTTTATGGTTCACCAAGAGGTTTCTAGGCTTAAAATAATTTACGGTATATAAATACTTTTGGGAAATCTCTATGGGAAAAATTAATAGGTTTTCAAACTGTGGCACAACAAAATGGCTGCCACTGCTATGCCCTGGCTATTGGGGCTTGTTAGTCCCGGTGAATGATAGCTAAAGTCAGATAAATGCATATTTTGCAGTGGTTTGATGACTCACCACACTGGAGAGTTCACAACAGCCCTCTGAGTACGCCTGCTCAGGGTCACAGGACACGTCCATCTGCTGCAGGTCAAGCTGAGAACACAGGTTTCAATACCGTACATGACAACATAGTGGTGTAAAGCAGTGGTTCCCAAACTTTTTCATGTCAAGGACCCCCAAATTGACAGTAATTAGCCCGCGGACCCCCATTTGAAGAGATTATTTTTTTACAGCTCTAGCAGTGATCCTCAACCCGTTTAATTTCAAGGATCCCCAGTTTGACATGCATTAGTCAAACTATTGAAAATAGCAGATATACAAGCTCATAATGCAATGCATTGTAAGCTTGTATAAGCTCTTGCTATTTTCAAATGATTTTTATACATTTGAAAACTTGAAATGGGACATTCTGCATAATGAGTACTTTCTACTTTTGATACATTAAGTACATTTTGATGCCAATACCTTTGCACTTTTACTCAAGTACATTTTGAATTCCGGACTTTCACTTGTAACAGAATATTTCTATATTGCAGTATTGATACTTTTACTCGTAAAATGAAACGCTTAGGTTATAAACATAAAGGAATTAATACACATTTGGAGAAGAAATCATGGATGTCATACTGCATGGACTTACAGTCACTGAGCCACGGCCCACGGCCCTCTTAACGATAGAGGTGTACCCCTGGCGGATGACCGGTCGGGGGTCATCGATGGTCTCCACGCTGACCTCGGTGCAGTCCACCAGCAGCCTCACCTGGCCGCCGCGCACGCTCAGCGCCAGCTTGTGCCACTGGCCGTCGAACAGCGTCTCCACGCCGTGGAAGGTCCTCAGCATCTGGGTGCCGCTGGGGCCCGTGTAGAAGAAGTCCAGCGACCGCGTGTCGCCCTGGAAACGCAGGCCCACCTGATCGCGGCCCTCGGGGTCGCTCACCTGCCACAGGTTCCACGACCTCTTCGCCGTGTCCTTGGTCACTTTGAACGTGGCGATTATGGAGTAGTCGGAGGGCAGGCCGTCTGGGTACACGTCACTGTGGAGAGACATTCATAAAGGATTTAAGTTAGATTAAGTAAATGTTCCCAGAGGGCAATTTGTTTTATAGTCCAACACAGTAAAGTAGCCTAATCATAATAGCATAGCATTCTAGTGTTTATAGTGTTTACGGATAAATATTTTTTAGACGGATGATAGAGGTTCTTAATTTAATTATGATCCTAGATGATCCTAGTTTGCATTTTGCATGCAAACTTTCTTATTGTAAATCGCTCTGGATTAAGAGCATCTGCTAAATGCCTACATTGTAAATTGATAAATAATACAATACAATGCAGGATCCATATCATCTACTACTATGCAATAACTCATGGGCAAAGGAACAAATATAATAAAGAAGAAAAGAACATGCAATGACATCTGGGGTTATGGTTTGTTTTAAAAAAACAATAGCAGATGGAACAAATGACAATCACTATCTCTTAGTGACACCTTTGGGAAAACCAAACCTCCGCTCTGATGGCAGCATCTGGAACTCAACATGTAAAAGATGTTGAGGGTCCAAAATGATGGTCTGTGCTTTTGAGATAACACTTACTTCAAAGGCGAGCAGTGAACAACAGTAAATATATGGCTCTTGCATCAACAAGACAATGAACCGAAGAGTTCTGTTAGCCTGGTAGACCATCCCGGTCGCGGAATTCACATTAAATGTGAATTCTGTGACTGGGATGGTCTACCAGGCTAGGGTTTTGTCATGAAATAGGGTTGAGTTGCTTATTAGGGAATGAACACAGGCATAGTTTCTCAGTAGTAAGGCTTTAAATGTCCCACAAGACAGCGAGGCTGGTACCACATCTTTCTTTGTAATAAGGCTTCTCTTAATTTGCTTTCTTTTATTGCCTGGGAGCAACGACATTCAACACCATTTTGTGTTTATTTGACTTGCACTTGATTTACAGTAATGCATTATTTCCCACTACATACACAAGCATCACTCGTTTGTCATGCAGACAAGGTTCACTGAGGACATCCACACAAATGGAAAAGACAAAACAAAAGACTGATTAATGACGCTCCGTGCCTCCCGGGCAGCAAGAGAGACATCAGCATGCCATGAAGATGTAAACATAATGAATCGTCTTATGCCAATGAAGAATCAATGCACATGATGCAGGGCAAATGGAAAGTGCCATCTTCTTACCCACTGTGTTAAATTAAGTAAAAAATAAAAAAACGTGTATACAACATTTAATTACTTGTACATTTTGCCAAACTGTTGTAAATAGGTAATACAAGGATGGAGTGTGCACTCCATTAATTATGGCGACTGAAACAAACCTGTGGTCCTCTCTATGGTCTGAAAGTCGACTGAAGAAGGCTCAGATTCAGTGTAAACGGCCCACGTCAAAAACCCTACTTGGAAATAAACATTGCGGATGGATGGGAGGCAATGAAGATATTGGCCAAAACCTCATCATTGGCAAAGTAAAGGGGAAAGATTAGCTTAGGTTAGCCACTTAATCCCTCTAAACGTCCTTGTACAACCGAGTAGCATATATATCTACAAGCCCACAACATTGTATGTGCTGTACTTTCAAGCTTGTAGATCTTCAATTACAAAAATGTATTCATTAAAAAAGTAATGCCTATAATTACATGGAGGCGAGGCTTTGTGTGTGTGTGTGTGTGTGTGTGTGTGTGTGTGGTGTGTGTGTGTGTGTGGGGGGGGGGGGGTTAAGTGCCTTGCTCAAGGACACTTCAACACGTACACTTGGGCTAGCATGGAGGCGAACCGCTGACCTTCTGATGAAGTATTCAAATAAAAAATTCGGAATGCAAAATTTAGTCCGGAATGCAAAATTGACTTTACAAAATGTACATAAAGTACCAAAAGTAAAAGTCATTATGCAGAATGTCTCATTTTAAGTTTTCAAGTGCATATAAAGATCTTTTGAAAAGACGCATTGTGAACTGTATTATAGGGCTGAAGTGGTTAATGTATGTAATAATAATACAAATCTACAAAGTAACTACTAACATAAAGTTTTCAAATAATTGTAGTGGAGTAAATGTACAATATTTGCCTCAGATGTAATGGAGTAGAAGTAGAATTGGAAATACTCTAGTAAAGTAGAAATACCTCAAAATGGTACAGTACTTAAGTAAATGTACTTTCCACCACTGGTCCACTCAGCTACTCAGAAGCCTTTATTTGCAATACATGTAAACATGTTAGGAATTTGTTTGGGTATAGTACAGTTACAGAGTGCAGTTACCACAGCCATGGACGGTGCTGCTGTACGTTAGGACACCCACATTATGGATAGCAGGTTGAAAGTGATTAGTTGCACAATATCTTGTTTTAAACCTTTGCATAGTTGACATGATGAAACATGACACATCAGGGCTCTTTAACATGTTTCAGGCTAAGGACAAAACAGGGACCTCCACTACCGTCCTAGGCTATATTGGATTCATGTTAAATGTGTGTTTTCAGACATTTACATGGGTGAATGGGTGAATGCACAATCCATGTAGAGCGCTTTGGATAAAAGCGCAATATAAATGCATCATTTACCATTTAACGACTTAAACACAAACACACCTATCGCACAAAGATTTGGCAGCCCCCCTGCAGCATCTCTGAGGACCCTCTAGGGGGCCCTTGTTGAAGACCACTGCACTACATTGATTTGTCAATAAATGAGAATGAAGATGATTGTAATGTCCATGTGAGTGGGCTCATGCAGTCACAGTACCTCATGGTCTTACGTAGGTGGATAGAAGGGTTGACGCGGTAAGCCACGGCCTCGGGTTCTGATCCGTTCACTCTCTTGACACCTCTCGACTCAGATACACGGAACTGCTCCAGGAGATCAAAACCTCACAGCAAAAAACACTGAGCTTAGTTTCACATTTCTTTGACGTGTGAAAATGTTATAAATTAGATTAGTATAAAGGGGGACGAATGATTTCTAAATCATAAATCATCAGCAGCAAAGGAGTCAGTGACATTTAAAATATTTATGAGGTCCCATGAATTAACTGTGTGATTATACCGTTAATAGTTTGAGAACACATTAGATTTGCATGAGATCAGGTGATGACATCAAGGTCTTCTCTTTGAGGTCCTGAAGGGGGTGGTCAAATGATGACACTAACAGCTGAACATGTATCATGAGTCAATGCTGACATCTGCTGGGCATACTATGGTACAACATTGATTCACCATATGTGGCATCAGCCTGGTAAATGCAGGTAATTTCATTTGTATATACCTACTACATCTGGTTAGCCACAAGGTATACTGTAGCCATGTTTAAAGGTCTGTCTTTCATGCAATAAGGAAAATAACAGTGTTTTTAATTAAAGTTAAAAGGTGTGAAGAAGACTTACTTGGTAACTTTTGGCACTGGGTCACTTCCCAGATGGAAAGAAGTACACAGAACACCAGCATTTGTTTAATGGCCGGCATTTTCAAATTCTGATAGTCAGGAGTTATAAGGGCCTGCAACAATAATTTGAATAAATCACATTTTAAATCCATCCATCCATCGTTTACTACAAAACTATAAAACTGAAATTTCTGTTTTGAGACTGAAGAACCAGGAAAAAGACCATTCATGATGTACACATTAGTTGAATTAAAATTTATAATAACATTTTGGGAAAAGAAATGGGAAGGGAATCTAAAAACCCTGTCGTGATGAGAAACATCTTATAAAACAAATCCCTTATTCAATTCAAAGTACATTCCTGGAAGAAATGACACCCCGTCATACATTCACCAGGAAACTTTGACAACTAAGGCGACCGTTATGATACATATTTAGCTTTTCTTCCACCCAATAGCTTTTCAAAAAATGTAATCACTAAAATGTACCATATACCTGTACATAAATCAAAAAGTATGCAATCGACAATATGCTTCAATAAATTAAAGGGATCATACTATATATATATATATATTAAACACAATCAACACAAATCAAATAGTCATTGGACATTTGATTACACACTCGACATCAGAACAAAGCCAAATATCTCATCATCCTTTTTCTGCTGTCATCACAAAAGTCTTCATTCGTACGCTGTTCAAAGAACCTGAGAAATACTCACATATTATTACTCCTAAAGGAGACTGCAGATGGATGTTTTACAGTCGCTGCAGTGGTGATACAGTATATCCAATTCTAAAGTGTCATCCCGGGGCCAGTCTTTGAGCTGAACAGGAGGTCCATTCAAGCCAGACGTCTTGGGTCCCTGGGGGAACCTGACCCTGGATCTCCACTCCACCTTTGGCCCCCAGGGGATCTGGCCTCTCCCACAGGTTAGTTCATATCCAGTCAAACCGTCTCACTATAAGGTAGCAAAGTCCAGCAACAAGATATTTCATGTGTAGAAAGTAACAGGGCGGCGGAGAATAGCAGGCCATTCATTTTGACATGCACATGTCTTTTATTGTGAGAAGGGGGAAAATAGAAGCAAAGGCCTGGATGCTTATGCAAGGTAGTTTATCTACTTTCAACCAGGCGTGGCTACTTTGGGTGTCATTTAAAGGTGAACATTTTCAAAAATACAAAATAAAAAGGTTCAAAATAGCCAGTCTACAAGCTCACACATTGTAAGCCTGCAGATCGGCAATTATTTGTTTGTGCGATACCATTGTACAACAAAGTATAAAATAAGGCATAAGTTGTAGTTTTAAAAAACATCTTTTACACACCCTACAAAACAAGAAGGCCATGCTTGTTTACAGATTTGCAATCTATACATATTTTCTCATATTGTACCTATTGTAACAATTATTATAATTATAGTAGCACGTTACAAAGTTTCCTTTGCACATGCTACTGAAACAACATTGTGATTCCTCCAAAGAGCAGACATACAGTAGTGCTTCAGTGATGGGTTTCCCAGGGAAGTTATGCACTGTTTTAAGAGAAAGATGTGGTATGTCACAGCTAGGCCCCACATGACCTGCAAACATTCCACTCAGAGCTGAGCAGCCTTTGAATGAAGAACTGACTGGATTGGAGAATAAGGACTATAAGGTAAATTCAATTGAAGTGAATTAGTCCAATATATTTCTAATTTCTAATAAATGTATAATTGATATGCCGATGATGTGCCGGTCTTTTCCCCCTTTGAGTACGCACATTCACGTCATTGTTTAAATTCAAACATCAGAATAGGCCTACTGCCCTAGATTACACCGCAGGACTTTCACAGGGGATTATAGCCCAGTGACCTCACATTACCCGATGATGATGACTGCTGCTTTCAGTCTCACTCTATTCACCAGCCATAATCCATAGATTACTCAATCCTGCCTGGATTCCCTCCTCCTACGCCATGCATGCACACACACATGCAGTATGGGGAATAACAGGAACAGACACACAGACACGCACTCACACCCTAGAGAGAAAGACAGATACAGAGAGCACGAATGAGCAAGTGAGAGTTATTATAGAATCAAGATCAGTATAGTTTGTAGATCTGCCATTTACATATTTTTTTAAATATATAATATAATATATTTGAAACATTATATAAACAACACTTGTCTTGTATGGGAGTGGGAGTCCCTTGCAGACAATATTTTCAGGGAACCTCTTCCCTGCAGGCCATACACATTAATTTGGTGGTCCTTGACATGAAAACGTGTGTGTGTGTGTGTGTGTGCGAGCGCGCACGCATGTGTGTGTGAGAGAGACAAGAGAGTGGGAGAGGGAGAGAAAGAGAGTACACATGAACAGACAAATCAGTGGACAAGAGAGAAAGAGACAGAGTGAGAGAGAGACAGAGGGAGAGGGAGAGAGTGCAAATGAACAGACAAATCAGTAGACTACATTTTATCAGTATGACTTGGTAGCTTTCCGCAAGCAGGTTTATTACAAATATGTTACAGTAATCATTTCAGCTCTACCAAAATTAATCATACACTGACATGGATGCACTAAAGAATGTCTACTTAGGGCTGGAGTGTCACATCTTCAAGGTCAATATGCACATGATGCCGTGAACCGATCAAAAAAAGAAGGGGGGGCTGCATTTGCCGAGGACTGCAAAGCTAAACAATAAAGGGATTTCTGCGTGAAATTGCCTTCAGTAGTGTTTGTTATTTTTGCAGCGTTTACTAGACTTTACTAGTATGTTGTATTGCCCTTTAAATGCACGTCGGGTGTATATCATAGAATTTTAAATACAGTTAAATGCAGTGCTTCTCAGGGAACCACGGTGCACCACCTTGCCCACACATTAGCATTACAGACATGATTACAGTACATTCAGTGATGCCCGGTTCATGCTCCGTCATTATGACGACGCAGAAATCAGGCTTCTTTTTAGAGTGCAACCCTAGTATGCACGTCATTCATTAGTGTTCAAATGTTTTACCGTACAGTGTTTTTCTCCAAAGTTCTGCTCTTTCCTTCGTATTTTTCAAACCTCTTCAGGTTTCGCTTCAATAAAATAAAATAATAATACCAAACTTGACATTATTCACAAATAAAATACATTAAGACAAATACACAAGGCCAATGACATCCCATTCTCACATAATATTAAACCATATTTTCTCTCAACAGAATATTTTACATCTTCATGGACAATTTAAATAACACTCAACATGTTTGCAGTCTTTTAAGTTCATCAGTATCTCCAGTCTACTTTTTGTCTTGTGGTTGTTGTTTATTCCAAGATCACCGACTATCGTTTGGGTCCTTTGGCTAGCTTGCTAGTGGGCGTGGTTCTTCTCTGGGGCGTTGGGATCTTGGAGGGTGTGCCTCCCTTCTGGCGGGATGGCGTGGAGCGCGGCGTCGCTCGGCTACAGTCTCCGACGGTCTCGGACCCAGCGTCCGAGCACACCGACTGGATGTCTGAGATGTCGAAGTCGGAGGCGTCACTTCCCCTGCGGCTGCTTCCTCTGCTGCCGGCTTTACTTCCTGGTCGACTGTTGTTCTTCCTTCCTTCTATGGAAACAGATTACAAGAAATCATTTAGATATTTGTTTCTTTCGTATATCATCAGATGCCAGATGGCCAACTGAGCGTCATGCAGCCACGCCCTCGTCTCCGGTCCTAAGTCGAAAATGCTAGCATCTGAGGGTGTGCTGTATAGGGGGCAGCCTCTGATTATGTGCTCGGCAGTCTGTTCAGGCTCGGCACATTCGCATACCGATAGGCCCCACTTCTTCAGAGATTCAGTGAGGTCCATAGATGGCGTGGAATGTCTTCTCATTTTACACCACCCAATAGACCTCTGAACATTTCCCTACCTGGAAATGCAATAGCCACTGTACCCACCCACCTATAGTACCCAGTGCGGTAACCATTACTACAGTTCTAATAACACTTTACAATCTATTGTATTATTTATCAATGGACACATGCCCAATATATGATTGATGGTGAGGGTTACTTACCTCCTATAGTCTGTGCTCGGGCCTTCATCACAGCAGCGCTGATCAAGGTTCCCTCTTCACTAGACTGGAAGCCTTTTCCTGACAAGTATCCAGGAAGGCGTAGTTTGCTGCCCTGAACCGGTGTACTCTGCAAGACAAAGAGCTTCCATTACGACTTTCATATGATACCAATGGCAGTCGCTTGGTTCGACATGAAAGAAGAATCATTCCTTCATGGCAAAAGTATGTACTGTCTGGAACCCAACTGGAACATTATAAACACCTTGATTGCAACTGTTACTTTTTATTTTTAAGGGATATTTCACTTTCAAACATGTTTGGGGTAATTTTAAAGTCTACTTGGGCTTCTGAGAACACACCAAAGACAGTTTTTAAGTTTATTTAGATTAGATTTGAACTTCCTATACACACACCCATTGTAACTTCAAACTCCATTTTAACCATGTTAGATTCATCGAAAACATCCGTCCCTTGGTTCTGGTGACTGATATTCTCCTCTTAATAATGTGAGGAGGCCCTGAAATGGCCCAAAAATGCCAGATGAAGGTCTGACCGACCGAAACATTGCTGTTTAAATAAAATTCTGTAAGTGAAGACAGTGTGCAGGATTCTAGTTTTTTCCTACTCTTCCAGTTTTTCCATTTATCCAACGCACCTGTCCCTCGTAGGGAAATACAAAATATATAAAAACATATTGTGTGTTCACAAAAGAGTAAAATGAACCCAAATATGTTTGAAAGTGAAATATCCCTTTAACCCTCTTCCACAGGCTTTATAATTTCTTCTCATGCACAGTAGTTAACCACTTAACCAGCCAAGATCTGAGTTGGCTCCATCTACAGTTGGAGGCCATCGATATTGTACTTTTCTTTTTGCTGAGGTTTGCGTGATCTGCGCAAAAGGACAGTTAACCCATTTTGGGCGGGAACCCCTTTTGGTGTTTTAAACATTATGTTATAATTTAGCTATTGAAAAATAGCAGATCTACAAGCTCATAGCGCGCCACCGAGTGGCGCGCTACGAGCTTGTAGGTCTGCTATTTTTGAAAAATCGTGAAAATATTTATTTCAGAAAACTGGAGGATTTAGAAGGATTTTTTTAAATTTTGAGGTCAGGCCTAAATGGGTCAAATGATAAGGGACAATATCGGTGGCACCCAACTGTACACCAAATCTCTACAAGCTCACAGCGCTCCGATCAGCTATTCATTTTAGCTAATGTTCTCCCCAGAACATGAGTGCTGGGGTTCAAGTGGTTAATATCCTCAGCAAATTGATAAGCAATATTAGATGCATTAAAAAAATCTCAGTTCATATGCTGTGTTACGGGAAAGTTAGTTTCTCAGGCAAAGACTTATGGTAGACACTCGGTTAGTACTTGATAATGTTAGTGCTTACCGATCCAACTGAAATCTCTATGTAATGCAGTACCACGCAACCCCTGAAACAACTTTGTAATGTCGAAACCCGGAACTTTCACCCTATTTTGTGTATGTCATTCTATTTATATTATTTAAATGTAAATTTGTGTACTTTTCAAAAAGAAAATATACAATTATTTTTTTTAATCTTTCAAATAGCTAAATAGCTAAAACAGCCGATCTAAAACCTCTCGACGCGTCGCATTGTGAGCATGATAGATCGGCTATTATTCCTGTTCATCGTACAACGAAGTACATACAGTAGGGCTTAGTGTGGTTAATATCTGTCATCGCAGAGCAAATGTGGAAAATGAAATGAAGCACGACGATGACATATCAGTTGTTTACAGAGGTGCGTTGGATTTCAGCTGGCTGGAAGGAGGCAGTTGTTAGGTAAGACATTGGCAGTTTCCCACATGACGTTTTATTCTTTGTTCACTATACCTCAGAGGATGAACCCTGGCTCTCAAAGGAGTCTGACGATTTAAGAGGACTGGAGGGTTTGCTGTTTGTAAGCCATGGCTTATCATAATTGCGGCATATTGGTTGGGAAGTCTGAGGAACAACGGCAAATCAAAACACACAAGTGTGACAAGGATTCACATGGAGAAATTGAAAGGGACATGAAACCCAACAGTAGGCTGAGTCTGTAGTTTATTCTCTGGTTTTCGGTTAAAAAAAACTATAGTAGATTAAAAACACAGCAGCCTAGTTCGCAATGCAACCGCAGCTAAAAAAAAAGCCACTTAAACCCTAATATACTAGTTGACCGGAGTCCTCCTATTTTGGCCCTAGATCAGCTATTTTCACAGAACGTTTACCCAAGAATGTTTGCCCCAGCAAGCAAAGGCAATAGACAATAATGCCACACCTAAATTTAGTTAGCTGCAGCCTGTCGGTTTGTTCTCTACCATAGTTTTTAACCTGACGCGGAAAACAAACTACAAAATCAGCCATAGGGTTTCATCCCCCTTAAAGAATACAAAATAAAATAAAAACTACAGGAAGTGAAGGAACATGAACTACAACACAGAAAACCACAACAAAATGAAGCGAGGAGGACAAACAGAAACAATTAAAGGAAAACATGGTTGGGAATATTGGTGTGTATGACTGATGACTTATGACTTGTCGCCTGCAGTCTTGAAACCACAACATACAGTAACTTGCTTCAGAGTGGAATAATGACTTACTTTGGGGGTACTGGGTGCCACTGGGTTCGCCGGGGGGGCAGTGGCAGTGCAGCTGTGGCTGGAGTTGGACCTGGTTGGCGAGCATCCTCTGGACGACGGCCGTGACCTTCGACCACGGTAGCGGAAGCTCGCCATCACCTGTGTGGTTCCTTCTGGGACGATGAACTTTTCCCGCAGCTCCATGTTGGTTCTGCCTTTAGCTAAGAGATGATATTCAGAATTAGTACTATTTTGTAATAGCTAACAGTTGGTAACAGAGTACACTATAGTTTGAATGGATGTGGATGGACAGCCAAGTTCTGCTTCATATAAAGCTGGGTATTTAGAATGAATAAAAACAAATGTGGGTAAAGCCTGGGTTATACTTGCGCAAGCGTTGCAAGCTTGTAGATTGGCTATTGGTGCGCAACTAAGGATAACCCAGGTTTTACTGATAATGTGGGATTATGCAAATAATGAAACACAGTGAATGGTAAAACACATGCAGTTTCATTCTGTCAAACAGAATGCCATCAACACATGGCTGCAGCTGTGTAGCACATTAAACAACATCAACCAAAACAAGCAATGCTGCTTTGTTTGGTTTTGTAAGAGCTTAGAAATCCCAAAAAATCGGCGTCCAAATCTACACGATATCGAATGAGAACAGAATGGAAAATGCTATTTGCAGGAGGAAACAGTCGGATATGACAACACAAAATAATCATCGTTCATTACATTACCTCGAATCATCAATCCAATTAATAATCATAGCAAAGAGTGACATTTCAATTTGTTGTTTTTTTGGAACTCCTTGCCGAAGCAATCACCAAAAATCACCAAAAAGTGTATATTACAACCTTAGCCAGACCTGTAAGTTCGTTGAGTCATTTATACCGTAAATTATCTTAATAAAACAGTGTGATTGTCAAGCAAAAATGTGAAAACAACACTGCAAAAAGAAGTTGTGCACAGAACTGCTGTGACATGCTGAGTGAGAGGAGAGAGAGAGAGAGAGAGAGAGAGAGAGAGAGAGAGAGAGAGAGAGAGTGAGTGAGTGAGTGAGGTTTGGATCCACAGATGTATTGAGCAACTCAACAACATGATGAGACTGAACAGCATGCATGCCATCATTTCCACTGTGAATGGACTGGTTTTATGGGAACACCATTCTCTGTGAGATCACAAAACACAAGCACACATCCGGATGTGCCGACACACATACCACCGTCAGTGGGGTCATGGAGCAAGGACAGAAAGTGTGTGATTTGCCAACCTATAGGAGACTGAGTGATTGAAGAATTTGATTCCGAGCGCAACATTTTGCTCCCGTGGTGGTGAACTGGAAGAAATGATATAACATAGAAATGACTTTCGACTTTTTAGCAAGAAGACACAAAATCATCACTATTCATTATTAAAGTAGAAACAGAGATGCAGTAATAAACTTACATAACAGAGCCTTACTTTATGCACTTATTACCATTAATCACATATACTGTATGTAATGTAGTGTGTTATCCTGAAAATGGCATCTACAGTGCCTATACCATTTTATTTTATTTGGTTAACCATAGCAACCCTAGTGCCCCTATTCTTGGGTGAGCAATCAGTGAAAGTAGACAATATCCGAGTTGGGGGACTCCAGTCAACGCAGTACACAAAAAAAACATCAAAGGACTATAGTACAGCAATACAGTCACCTAGACATATATGAAATACAGGTAGATAATAATGAACACATTTCTAGGAATTGTGTTCTTTTAAGGATCAGAACAAGCTTATGGTTATACAGTATTTACCCTCCTAAAATGTAAACAAGATCAGTTAATAATGAACAGACCATTTCAACTCTTCAACAGTACACATAAACAAATAAAATAAAAATCTGTATTTAATGGACATGGTGTCATAAATACTGCAATCAACAAGTTGTTAACCAGGCATGTATTGCAATTTGCACTGAAGCACCTCTGTGTGTGAAGTCATCAGTGATGGGAAAAGTACTCACATGTATCAATACCACAATGTAGAAATACCTTGTTACAAGTAAACGTCTTGTATTCAAAATGTACTTGAGTAAAAGTATCGGCATAAATTATGTCTATATTAAAGTACCAATAGTAAAACTACTCATTGCGCAGAATGTCCCATTTCACAAGTTTTGAAATGTACAAAAATCCTGATCGGCTATTTTCAAATGGACAAACTGTATATAGCGCTAAAGTGGTTAATATATGTTTTATAATAATTATCAAAATCTACAAAATAACTACTAGTAAGCAAAAATGTCAAATAACTGTAGTGGAGTAAACGTATAATTTGCCTCTGAGATGTAACGGAGTAGAAGTAAGAGTACAGAGAATTGGAATTACTCCAGTATATGTAAAAACACCTGGAAACAGTACAGTACTCCAGTAAATGTACTTGGATACTTTTTTTTTTACACCACTGTGTGTTGCAATGTGAAGTCACGTGTGTGTGAAGTCACGTGTGTGTGAAGTCACGCAGGCGTGACCTTACCTCGGCAAGGATCATTCTTCACCAGGAACTCATCCAGAGCCATCCAACCTCCTCCCACACGCACCATGACGGTGCTGCGCAAAATACGCACCAGACGGAGCTGTTGGGAGTCTCCGAACTACAGCAGGGAGGGAAGGGGGAGCAAGGCAGAGGGCAAAGTGTGAAATGTCACCCCCACACACTTGGTTTGAACACCTCACTGTGTCTGGATTGGGAAGCTAGTATGCAAGACACTTGAAACTAGGCTGATTTGGAGCAGTTGATTTTTCATTACTATGATTTAGCTTAGATTTTACAGTATCTATGATTTTGTGATAAATACATTATAATGTTTCAGAGGAATTATGTAATTTGCATGCAGGAATGAACAACTTTCAAAGACATTTAGGAAATTTAGGATTTTCTGTTTCTATTGCAGATAGTATGTAGACAAAGAGGATTTTGACACAACACCATCAAGTTTTCATTCTCAAAGACACAAATTACATGAGGGTCAATCCAACTGTTGTTTTTTTCTTCTCAATGTGTTTGTGTGAATATAGTGTATAACTGGAAATTATGTGATGTGAAAATCTATTCAGTATTAGTCAAGTGGTATATAATTATTATGATACAATGATCCAGAACCTAATAAAAGTATAACATACACCTTTGGCGTAGTCTTAAGGGATTATGGCGGAACTGTAATTTCAACATCATAACATTTGTGTTAATTGGACAAAATATTTAAAAGAGTTTAGAGTATATTCTCGATCCAGGTGGCATTGCCCCGAAACCAGTATTTGGCTCCAGTTTACACACAGGTCCTACACTCCTACAGTAGAGTAGGGTGAGCCTGTTAAGAAAGAACATTAGACTGAAGGCAATTCATCATACCACCAGGGGGCACTATTGTTATGTTCTTTAGCCTTCACTATCCAAAAAGAGGCTTTTGGAATTCTGTATCAATTAGTAATGTTTGAGGCAAACATCAGAGACACTTTGTAAGATATATAGATATTGGAGGTGAATTGCCAAGTTCATGAGATAAAAGATGAGAGAAGTCAGCCAGTTGGATTTGACTGTGCATTAAGACGACATCAATTACAACATCATTACAGCACACAACAATCACGGCCGCATGCTTCCTGTCAGAAATGTTCACATCATGACAACAGCACATCAAAATCAAAACAAACATATCAGGCAGCAATCTCTTGCAACTCCGCAATTAGTTGCACTTAGGAGGAATCATACTGGATATTCAAAGGATGCATTGTCGTTGATGCATGACCAATGCACACCAAGCACAACATAATATGAGGGATGGCTCTCATCACCAACACCAACGTAGACATGACCAAACACGGATGACCCTTCCACAGGTGCCTGTTATCTCCCCTGAACTGGTCAGTCTTTGAATTCTGTATGATTGTTTTACAAAATGATTTAATGCCACTGGTGATTTGCGTGATCAAGAACAGTATGGAGTTTGAATAATGATCTCAAATAAAATAGGCACAAAATAAACAAACAGCTGAAGAATAACTATTTACCAGAATACAGCTTTCCAAAACGTCAACGTGTTGGTGAGGGTTTAGATTTTGAAATTCCCTGTTTGCTATTGTCTCATCGCCGATAAAGGAGTCATGTAAGCAGTGAACCAGACCGAACTGTTAAAAGAATGATTTCATTTCATTGTTGGGAAATACAGCATTATAAAAACTAGTGCATATACTGAGTGACACACTACTGCAGTTGTTTCACCACTAGCCCAGCCTAGCTCACCAACATCTCCCAGTAACGTTACTACTACTCTTAAACCAGCAAGCTTCAGAAAGCATGTGGCCCAGATCCCCAAACCAGTAATGAATCCTACATTGCAACATGCAATATTGTCAACTCAATAAGCAACATAAACAACGTATTCATAAGAAAAAAAGAAAAGAAAAGGAAAAAAAAGAAAAACACAAGGTTGCCCAACTATTTAAAAAAAAAAGAAAATCACATAAATTAATAGTGTCAGTTACACAAACATATGTCAGCCATTGTAGAGATAAAATCATTCCCATGATGTCAAAGCAGCGAAGCCAAGCACACATAAAGCATTGTATTCCAAACTACTGGGCTAAAAATACATGTCATGTTCCTACTTTAAGATTATTATGTCCTGAAACTCAAAAGCAGATGCAGTAATTAGAAAACACTACTGTGATGCTTTTGTTTAACGCTAGAAAAAGTGATAATTTAACAGTCATCTCAACAAAGGTGATTTGACATTTGTACTGTGTTATACAGCCATTCATATTATGATTACATTTCATCCATAATATAGCTACAGTAAGTGGCCAGTCTTTGTGAAAGATATTGAGAGCAGTGAACGTGATAATTTTGTTGTGCTTGATCTACTTCTGAGTTCCATTCTGCAAACGTCAGTGAGCGTTAATAGGAAAACAAACATGGTAAAATGAAAATACCAATAAGGCTTGATTAGACACACAACCACGTTAAAAAGACACCAAACAAGTGGGCATGTACCTGGTTTCCAAGGTAGAACTGGTGATGTGAGGAATAATACAAACATTTATTAGGTTGTTTTCTCCATGAAGCATTATTGTTGTTCAAAAAACACTTGCCTTGTTACCCTGACGATGTTTTGAATAATGTAACTTTATACTATCGAGGTGTATCATGGTGTAAAACATTTGATATGCATCATATTACTTTGCATTTGTCTGAACATGTCTCTAAGGTTTCAGTGATTTTATCAGGTAATAATAGCGGGAGGATAGAATGACCTTACCCTGTATTTGTTGGCACCAATTTGTTCTACTTGGAACCGTTTGGGGCATTTGCATTTTGCCACCTGACGTGTAACCTAAAAAACAACAACAAGAGAACTTCATTTAGCCGGAATCATGTCGCCTTGCTGCAATTATCAGATCCATTATCTAGGAGCAATTATTTCCATTTCAGGTCAAAGACACTTTACGAGTTTATGTTACCTCGTCCTCGATTTTGTCTGCATCTGTCAGTGGCTTGTAGGCCTCTTTGTTGGGGTGTAGAGCTGCCACAAACTCATAGTAGTCGATGTATCCATCACCATCCCGGTCAAATATGTCTGCAACAGCACTCATCTCCAGGCGACTGGTGGGGAATTCTGGGAAGTGGCAGGAATTAAAGTAATGAGAAGCAGTCAGGCACATTGTTTTTAGTTGTTTTTTTTTATCCCACAATTTTGCAACCCATTCTTTTCACCCAGTGTCAATTATCTAATGTAATCCTGGGTGTAATTCCTCTGCCAACCTGGGGGGGCAGCGGACTGACCTCATGCTTCCTTCTATGCATGAGGAGTCCAAGCTGCTTCTTTTCACGTGATAGGGGGGAGTTTCCCCAGCCGGACGTAGCGTGAGGAAGGAACACGTTATTCCGAGTAGTTCCTTTCCCCTCCATCAGGCGCCCTGGCTGGCCAGGAGGAGGTTATTTAGAGACCAGGATTACTGCATGTTTTTTTGTGAGGGTACCTACCCTAGGGGACACGGGGAGAACATGCAAACTCCACACAGAAAGGCCCTTTCACCAACCCCGCCTCGGGTATGGGCACTGATGACACGGAGGAGGGAACACGCCCACAGCATCACCAGCGGGAATCGAACCCAGGACCTTCTAGCTGTGAGGCAACAGCAATACCGACTGTGCCACCGTGCCCCTGACAGAGGCACATTGTTCTAGATTTGGGTTATATGTAGTGTAGTGTAGTGTAGTACGGTGCAGTACAGTGAAGTGTATAGTTCACATGTCCCCAAGGGCCAAGGCACAGGGAAATTCAAAATCTCAAGGCACACCTGTATTCATATTCGTACAAAATAAATTGGGAATCAGTAGCGCAATTAACTTTACTTACTAGAGGAGAGAATGCCCTCTATGAACTCCTGTCTGGTGACTTTGCCATCCTGATCCTTGTCAATTCGACGGAAGAAGTCCATGACACGGGACTTCTTATGGTTCATCCAGCGCATGTATCGCTTCCTCCACACGTCAAAGTCAAAGTTGGCAAATTCCTTCAACTGGAAGGTCAAAAAGGACAATGTGTCATGAGTCAACGAGACAACTACAGACCTCTCACTATGTGTTTATGAAAATGTGCTTTCATGTACTAAGGAAACTGCATCTGTTGCAGTTTCATCGAAATGCAAAGCATTTCGATGCAAAGCAGTTTCATCGAAATGCAAAGCATTTCGATGAAATAATACCAATAATAACCAAGTCAGTGACGATGGGTCGATAAACAGGTTTTAATTTGATGAGGGGGCTTGGGACGGGGGAGGGGGCCATGCCTCTGCTTTCCATCTCCACCCTCTGGTCATTTGTATTTATCGGCATGTTTTATCCCTGCTACTGGTCAGACTGAATTAAATACACGCATTGAACCACTACCATGAAATGTTCTATGAGCAGGGCCTGGCTGTAAACAAGTATCTGATGCTTAGTCCAGTTACCCTGGGTAAATATAGTAACTTTGCTTTGCTTTGCTTTTTCCTTTTGGGAAATGTAGACTGATCCTTTCTTTTATTTCATTTTTCATATTTGATAATAACTAAATTTAAAAATCTTAATTTAAAAACGAGCAAAAATTGCAAGCAATTCTACAAGCTCTCTAAGCATTACATTGTTATGAGCTTGTAGATCTGCTATTTCTGTTATTTGTCATACAACAAGCCTGAGGAGGTATTCTTTACATACAAACGGTAACTAAGTCAATGTTGATGGGTCATGGGGTTTGCGCCATTACCTCCTCCTGTCTGTCCAAGGCGTCGTTGAGCTTACGCCTCCTGTCCAACGCCAGCAGCCACACCTGCTGCCATTTGCTGACCAGTAAGTTGACTCTGGGGTTCTTGGTCTCGATGTGAGCTTGTGTAGACGATGGATACATGGCTTGTGTGCTGGACGAACGTTTTCCTTTAAGTGGAAAACACAAACCATTATGATGTAGAACAAGAAGAAGAGAACACAGGGATAGATTAGAAACTACATCACCCCACACAGTGGCCATAATGGAGAAACAAGACAGGATGAGGATGTTTGTGACTCAGCGCTCTAGTCTGGCAGATGGCTCAGGTCATGGTCTTTATGAGGTATTCGCGTGGCACCTACTTCCATTCCTTCCTTTCTCCAGCACAGGGATGTGCGACTGTATCTGGGGCTCCAACGCTTTCCTCTTGTGTGTTTTGGTGATTATGTCCACATCAGGTTGCTTCCTGGTCATTTCCTCCATGAACATCTGCAGGGTTGTGCAACAATACGTTTCTAAGTTTGTATTTCATAATGAAGACTTAAACTGCTTATACTTTTTATTTGTATTATTTGCATTATTTGTTACAGTATCTGTATCTCTAGCTGTATCTGTCCAGTGTTACACAAGTTGCTGCACTGCAATGACAACCACACTTCCCCTGCATGATCAATAAAGGTCTGTCTATCAATATATGACTATCTGCTGACTGCTGTGTCTACTACAGAAAATGTCCATGGAAATACAAATTTGAAAAAGCACAGAGGTGGAAAATCATTACCAAACTTGATTGAGACATTGGACAAAGGTGTAGTAGAGATAAATTAATCTTTCATCAGCATTTACTGTGGCAAATTTTAAAGGTATTTTCTGAGACCAAGTTCAAGAAAAAAAGAGTCTGCACACCAATATTTCTGGGAGCAGAAAATGGTGTGGACTCTTTTGTCTCGAACTATAACTTATATTGATCCGGCACCCAGCATATTAGGTTATGGATGTGCGTTTTGGGCTGTTTATCAACCTCCCTCCATTTTCTGAGACCAAACCTAACTCTGTGAGCATTACTGTAAAAACGACCCCCCCAGTGATGTCTTCTGTACTGTACCTGATGTTCTGCTATGAGGGCTTTGACCTCGTCCATCTCCGGTGGCAGGAGCTCCTTGTCCTTGTCATTGAGGTTGGTCTCAGCCCACTGCAGCCAGCTCAGCAGCCCCTCCAGAAGCTCCTGCGTGGCAAGCAGCTCAGTGAGGGCCGTAGCCAGACGCTGCTGATGTTGCCTGGCCCAAGCCTGAACCTGGTACACAGAAAAAAGGAGAACACACATGCACACACAGATCAAAGCTGGGAAGTCCATCCGCTGTGATCAGGCGCGCACTAGAAGATAGATTCATCGTCATTGTTGACTGCTCAACAGTGCCACTTTAGGTCACCAAGCGGTATTGCAGCTATTCATACCAGACAGACATACATAGGGGCACACGCAGCCAGTCATTGGAGCGGTGTGCACCGCTCAAAGTGTTTTTTTTAGACAAATCTTTTGTTCTGGGGTCCCTGGGTTCGAAAACGACTGATTTACTACCGATATATATATATACATACCGTATATTACCAAATAGTAGTGCACGCACGCACGCACGCACACGCGCACACGCACACACACACACACACACACACACGTTTGAAAACTTTTGAAAACCCATATTGCGTGCCCATGTTCAACAGGATGAGCAGGGTACAAAGCAGACAGGTGTCAACGGACCTCCTCAAAGCGGGCCTTGATGATGGTGTTCCAGTGTTTGACGGTGGTGATGGAGTCTGCATGGCAGATGGTCAAGATAGCTTCCCCCAGAATGGTTGCTTTGTTCAGGCCCACTCGCTTCTCTTCCAGTTTCTTCATGAATTCCTTCAGAATTATTATAAGCAGAAAAACAGAAACGTTACATTTGAGACAGCGTAACCATGAGGCAAAATATTTGTTTCTGTTTTAACATTAGGAAGAAAGGCTATTTTGAACTGGATGAGATCACGGCTAAGAAAAAGGTCTGTCATGGAGTCATCAGCATGGAGCATAATGTAAGCCATTACTCTACTGGCTAATATGTGAATTTGTAGAATCTGTCAGTGTTCACACTGACAGATTCAGGGTGAACACCTTTCTCGAAATACCTCATGAGAAAAGAATGGAAGCATATTTCACCACATCGTTAAAAAAAGAAAATAATACCCATACAAATCTTTGTTATTTACACTGCTTAAAGTGGTAGAAACTTTGGTTGCATAGCAATCTGTCATTAATTCATAAACAACCTCAAACAAAGCAGATTCTGCCAATACACAAAAAAACAAGTCCTCCCCCCCTACTTTGCTTGCTGGCAGCATCATCATCACTCGTGTTACACCGATATTGGTGACCTCTACATTTTGTTTGTGCTAGACAACTTTCGAGAATACAGCCACTTCACGCTCCCCAAATTATGCATGAGGACATATCTGTTTGTTTTGTTAATTGATGATAAATCCTCAGTGTACAAATGGAAAAGGGTCCAAGGGTCTTTCTTGCCTTGTGTTGCTCTATCAGTGTTCGGAGGGCGTCTTCCTCATCAGGCAGGTTGCCGTGGAAACGCAGGCTCTGCTCCGCCTCCGCGAGCCATTCCAGCAGGATGTGAACGGTGGAATGAAACTCCTCCGCCTGAGATCACAATCACAGTCTGTTCATTGACCCGCCTAGTTCACATACACCAGTGGTTACAGAAGTGGGACTCACCCCCCCAAATTATTTTGGGGGGTCCCTACTCCCAAGATTATTAGCTTCAACAGTAAACAAACAAACGTACAGTATAAGTGTATATACAGGGTATCTGCATATTTCTAAAGTGACAATAAGGACATTTAAGACCTTTTTAATACCGGATTGGCCAAAAATTACGTAAGAAAGAGGCAAACGTTGTGGAAATACATCGTACATAATACTGCATATAGACATTGCACTTGGTAGGTGTATGATTGTAATTTGTAAATAGCAAGAACTCCAATTAATTGAGTATGAAGGACCCCAATGGAAACAAGCCATAGGCTTTCTTGATTTTAAATTCTCTCAGCAGACCTTGAATTTAACTGTACTTTCCTGTGCATTTTTTTCTGCAAACTTAAAGTAAGTATTCGATCAATCAATCAATCAATCAAAACATGTGTACAGCCTTGGACACCAGCACTTAAGACTCTTTACGATATATTCACACCAGCAGCGGCGAGTGAATTTCTGTATTGAGGAATTCTGCTAAATGGGCATGTCCAAAGAATGAGTGACACCCTCGTAAATAAGCGAGTTGTGGTCCAGCACGTCTCTGGCAAGTTGTTTGTAAGCGATATAAACCATATATATTTTAAGCAAGACATCTGTCATGCAGTTGCTAAACTTGATGAATTTCACATCTACAACTGCTAGCTTACATCTACGACTGCATTGTTATCAATATTCAGTGGACCGTAATCCATTTAGTCTGGATTTACTATACATATAGTTTATATGTATAGTGTCATTATATAGATATGTTCTAGTTACGTTCTTAGCTTACGCATGTTTCTTGATAAATGCATTTTACATATGTGATGTATTCCCATGCTTTTTTGTTCTTGCTTAATGTAAATCGCTCTGGATTAAGAGCGTCTGCTAAATGCCTAAATTGTAAATTGTAAATTGTTAGTCACTAAATGGATTACTTAAATTCTAGTACCGATAGGTCTAGTCCATAACCTATTCAGAGCACAGCGTGCTTCTGGACCGGTTCTGCTGCTCTGTCTCGCTGTACTGCAGCATCTTTTCTCAACTGTGCCACTCTGCTTTTTTTGTCTTGGGCCACAGCGGTGAAAGCAGCAGTCGCTCCTCGCCATAGTAGACATTGAACCTCGCCGCTTAGTCAGCGTGAATTCAGCGTTAAGAGTCCAATGGTACATTACAATAGGTATGCGGTTCACATAATAATGCACATATTGGACATGCAGTACTGTACTGTATCAGTAGTCAGGTGAGGTAACAGACTTCATGCTGTATCTATTCTGAAAGTGATTATACATGTGGTACGTGTTTTACCTGACAGAGGGCCTGCTCCAGGCGGCTTTGCTTGGACACCGACAGAGTGCACACCGTCTCCCAGCGCACGCTCAGTTCCTGCATCTGCACTTTGACCCAGGAGGAGTCATCATGGCTGCTCTCAATCAGCTCCCGGGCTGAACGTTTAAGGGCCTGAACACTCACCGTCCTCTTCCCCAACTCTTTCTGGAAGCCCTACCGAACACAAGCACAGCGCATATTATAGTTACATCTATAGGACATCGACTAGTACAGAGGAGGAACAATGGTGGAGATGTTCGTCACGTTGTAGCATTCTACCTTGTGGCTGTCGATGAGGTTGAGAACCAGATCTATGTCTCCATGTACTGGCTGGTCCTCAGCCAGCTGCGGTTCCACTTTATAGAGCCAGTCGATGAGAGCCTGGAGCGCGTCTGTAAACTGTCCCGAGAACAGCAGGGCCTCCTCAAGCTTGTTTTGTCTGGACAAAAGCACAACACAGTAATAGTTAGCTCAGGGGCGGTTTATTGCATGACAGACCACGCAATTGCATGGAGCCCCGAGTACTTGACATGGGGTCTGTACTTTGTCCCCTCCCCTTTTACATCTAAAGTACAAGTATCTTTGGCAAAAACTGCCAAACTGATCTACACGCTCACAGCGAGCTCGTAGATCAGCTATTTTTGCAGAATGTTTGCCTATTATGACGTGCCCACAAAAGGGACCAAAAGAGATCATAACAAAGCTATAGAGGTATAATGTCAACACAGTAGGACAAATAACATCAACCAAATCATAAGATGGAAGTAAGGCCTGTGCACACCTCTCCACCGACTTGCCACAGACGGTGTCCCATTTGTCCCTCAGTTCACTCAGCATGTCGTCCAGTTTCTGATTGTCATCCAGTAGGGACGTCTTGTCCTTCAGGGAGCGTCCTGTTCGAGCGGTGGTGTCGTAGACCGAGTGTTTGCTCCCCAGCGCTCTCTGGAATTCCTGTGTGTGTGAGAAACATTGTCATTGCACCAGTGCTACTGTCACAATCCACCTGTGAAACATACTATAGCTGACAGACTACACAGCTGTCAGACATTTGATATTAGTTCACCTACGTAGTGTAATAGGCAAGTGACATTATCTTACAGTAGGAGCTGTAGAGGCTGGCCATGTCCAACAGACAGCTACGGTCTGTTGTTCTAAAGTTTGAGTTCTGAGTTTGAAAGGAGATCCTTCAGAAGATTTCCCCACAGGGATTTTTTTCTGCTACAGAGCTTACATTCTAAAGTTCAATTCAATGCGGCCCTCACACCTACGTTGAACCACCGATCTAACCGATATGCCCTCATATGGAGATCTCTTTATCATAGAGTCATAGTAACATGAGTGTGACTAATCTTATGTGGTCCACCGGTCTCCCATTAGGCCTTTTTAATAAATAGGATTCATACAATGCGATGCGAGAGTACAGTCTAGCCGACACCAAGTTGGGACTCCCGGATTTCTGCCATCCACTCCATCCAATCCTGCATCAGTGTATGGAGCTCTGCATTGCTGCTACTGTAGCTCTGCTGTCAAACTACAGTGTGTCAACATACTGTGCTGTACAGTAGGTCGTGTGCCTCTTCCCCCTCCTAACCTTGGGTTGACTCCCACAATGTCTCTTCTCTCCCTGACCTCGTCTGTGACCTGCAGACCTTAATCCAACCCCCCCTCCCCGCCCCCCCAAAAAATGTGCACTAGAAACCACCATGTCAGAGGTAACCTCCTGGTTGGCCTACAAAAACATGTCACCCCGTTAGTGATTTCTGGGTGCACTGCCTGCCATTAAGAAGACTGTATGCTGTAATGGGGAGGCAGTGGGGGTCATAACTCAAAGAGCATTTCTCTTTGTGGATTAAAAGTATCCAGCAGCAGGCACGCCCCTAATCCATTCCGTTCATCCAGGGATTATGATAAGATTAGTCTCCGCACACGCACACGCACACACACACACACACACACACACACACACACACACACACACACACACACACACACACACACACACACACACACACACACACACACACAAAATGGAGAGAGGTGTAGAACACTTCCAAATGCACTACATTATTCCACATACACTCTTAATTCCTATAAATAGCTATCACAGTTGGAATAGTCATGCTTACTTCATCGTACATTAAACTATAAAGGCAGTAGGGGAAGCCAAGCAGCAGCTGTAATAATTAATAGTTGTGATAAATGGTACCGCATGCATGCATCCGTTGTTTTCATGTATTGAATTAGACACTGCCAGAGGAATGCAGACAGCTGTTGTACAGTCACCCACCCCCCCACCCGCCCACCCGACCAGTAGCCAGTGATCAGCCTGCCCTGGGTCACCTTGTGCTGGGCTAGCTGCGTCTTGATCCTATCGGGTTCGTTGGCGATCTCCACCTCGGAGTCTAAGGCCTTCTCGGATTCGTCCATCCATTCCATCAGCTTGTTCCAGGTTTCATGGAACTGAAGGAGACGAGGAGATTAGCACCATGTGGAACACCGTCGTCGCACAAGGAACGATTCCACTTGTTTTCGTGCCTGACACTGTTTAAACACTCGAGCACTGTTTTATACTTTGGATATGGATATTCAAAAATAGATCACAAGTTACAACTATTACAAAAAAATAAATAAAATAAATAAATAAAGTTAAGTCTAAAGTCTTTTTGGCAACACCTCCACAGAAGTACTGCTCCAAAACTAATGCTGCAGGTACCGGACACATAGAAACCATTCAGCATGAAGTACCTGTTTGGCTCTCTTCCTGGCGTCATCCAGGAGACGACCTCTCTCCACAGAGCGCTGCACCAGCTTCTCCCAGCGGCCTTGGACACTGAGCAGCAGGTTCTTGATCAGAACCACATCCTGCTTCTGGCTGAAGTACTTTAGGTGTGTACCGGTCTTGTCCAGCTCCATGATGTGTTCCCTGTGAGAGTTCACCTCCGTGATGAACATCTGTCCATGGAACAAAGTGTAAAGATTAGGGTTGTTCCGATCGGAAATCGGGGCCGATCACGTCATTTTCAAATGAACAGAACCGGATCGGGAGCCAAAAAACGTGATTGGGACATCCCTACTAGTATCAATATTATATCCATATCATGATATTAGACTGCCTATTGTACTATTGTGATATGGGATATGGCATAAATGTGTTCTGTAAAATATAAATATCGGATTGGGGAAAATCGGTATCGGCAGATGCTCAAAATCAAATGATCGGAATCGGATCGGGAGGAAATAAACGTGATCGGGGCATCCCTAGTAAAGATGTCAATTATTCATATATCACAGACGCAGAGCGCCTCACTACATACAAATGTAATGCATGTTTTCTGGGGTCAAATGTGCCAAATGGACCCTTACGGATTTATTTTGGTTGCATTTACATAGGCAAAATCTCAAGGGGCTATCCTCTCAATACATTCTGATAAAATCTGTACACTTTCAGAGTTACATTTGATACCTAACTATCAATAATTTAGCTGGGGACCCCTGGAGCACCTTCAAGGACCCCATGGGATCAGAAACTAATGTACACACAAACATTATCAGTATAAGCAATGATTGTAGAACCATCATACAGATGTTAGCACCTAAACCATTGTACGGGTACAGTAAATCAAACTAATAGTTTTAATCCATTCTATATTAAAAGATTATTTAAAAAAAATCTATTAATAATGAATCAATATTTTGGGCATGGTAAAATACAGTATGTAATGTTTTTAAAAAGAAAATAAATAAATAAATAAATAAATAAATAAATAAATAAATAAATAAATAAATAAATAAATAAATAAATAAATAAATAAATAAATAAATAAATAAATAAATAAATAAATAAATAAATAAATAAATAGTGAAAACTGATAATCGATAGTTGCAGCCCTAACCGAATGATGCGTAAAGCACTGTTCAAAAGCCTGGCTCATGACCTCATCACTGCTTTGCAGTGCTTTCACTGTACACACATTACCTTGTGTTCATCAATCTGAAACAGGATGTTCTCCAGGATGAGGGAAGCAGGAGAGGCCATGTTCAGTGTCTGCTCAGCTTGGGTCAGCCAGTTGATGAAGTCTTGCAGGGAGTTATGGAAGTCTGTGGCCATAGACCATGCCTCTTCCAGTTTCACCTGTACAGACACATGGTGGAATGACTTCATTAGAGACCGACCGGTGCCAGGTTTTTTTTGGGCCCATTGACGATCCCAATTTTGGAGAGTGCTACACCACCATTTACTGATGTTTTGACCAATAATTTTCTGTAAGTGCAAAATCTTGATTAAAATGTTCTATTTGAGAACATAACGTATACGCAAATGAATACATAAAGATAAACACAAATAACTTTGTCATTGTTAAAAATATCAAAGTATATATAATTCAACAATTATACAATAGTACATTCAAAATACACACAAACTATATTTTATTTAACCACTTGCAACTACTCACAGCCTGTTGCATCATGGCGGATTGTGAGCTTGGAGTTCTGCGATTTTCGTTTTCGTTTTTTGTAATAAAAATCAGCTGTGTAATTGGTGAAGACAAAACGGTCAAATAATGGCTCATATTATCGGTCAGGCTCTAGACTTCATGGCCAGCTTCTGACAGACACGCAGTAACAGTCAACTATTAACATCTACAGTCATGATTGTGAATGAGCTGCAGTCGTTATTGTTATTGACGTGTGTTGTAGCAACCGCACAGATTAGCAATATTATTGCTAATCTGTGTGGTTGCTACAACACACGTCAATAACAATAACGACTGCAGTTTGATTCACAAATGAACTCTATTTCCAACAGAGGAAGTTGTCATCTCTAGAGAGGGTGATGGAGCACCAAAAGTAGAATGATGACTTTTTAATTGAATTAGATAATTAAATATGGCCCTGCCATTAAATAATATCTGTTTTGCGACAAACACACAAGGGAATAATTACAACATTACAAGACTAATTGCCTAGATTTCCCTGCAGAGTACAGTACTGTGTAATATAATGTGGAATGGTATGGTAGGGCTGTTGCGATATCAATCTTGGCCTGCATTAAAAGTCATTTTATTATGACCTTCTGGCTTACTGGCAGGAAAAGTGCTTTGTAAAACGCATGAAAATGTGATATAATTCTAACTACTGTAGGACATTTTTTACTTTTCCCAATGTCCATTGATGAAATGAGAAATGAGTTAGTAAACATCAAAAAGTGAGTATCCAAGGGAAGTGGGTGCTTTCGTTTTCCGACAAAATATTGAACTCATTTAATGCTTAAACTCATTTCCTTCCTTCCATTTTCATCTGCTCTCTACAGCAACATAGCAGAGAGGACAGGAATACCTTTGTTCTGTGCCGAGTGCTGACTCAGTGATTCGCATACTATGATGTACTGTGTGACCACATCCTCTGTTTAACACCATTCATTACCACCGCTGGGATTAGAGGCCCCTGCATCCAGTAGGCATGACCAATGTGCACGTCAGCCATCCATCGCTCACTGGGATCCACGCCAGGAGTTGTGAATCATTAACCACTTATAAGCCCTCTTACTCTCAGGGAAGCGGACCCGAGTTTGCAACTGTACTTGGACCTGCTGTCGTTTCCTTCTCCACCAAAATCTCTTCGCCAGAAATCGCTGATCTACAAGCTTGTAGTTCTGCTATTTCTGCCAAATGTGCGCCCCGGAATAATGTGTGGTCCAGCCCTATGGAATGTATTAGCACATGTATTCCATACATTCCACGGGGCTGGACCACACACGGACAAATTACATCTTCAACTTGCGACGGGCGTTGTCTCCCTTGAGTTCGAGATTAACTATTTAAAAAATAAATATTTGAGGTATTTTTCATTTTTCACGTACTGTATGTTATAGAGGGCAATTATAATGGCTTAAGGCGTATTAGCAAGGATCCTTTAAACCTGAGAAAAGGCAAAAAAAAAAACAATTCCTTCTTTGTCTGCTCTCTCAGTAAAGTCTGTACCTTTCTCTCTGCGGCCTTTGCCTGCACAGAAACCCACTTCTCCTTGAGGTTTGCGAGGTCCTGCTCCGTGGTGCTGTCCGGGCCCTCGGGGGTCATGGTTAGCAGCTGTTGACCCTTGTCCATCAGCCTCTGATATAGCTCCTCCTTCGCCTGCAAGGCTGAACACAACTCCTGCAAAGAAACAATGTGACGTCCACTCATGAGACAATGATGCTGTGTCCTTGTCGAATATGACAAAACTGAGAGGGCCAGTACATTTATTTTTATAAGATGACCAATTCAGACTTGAATCAGTAACGTATTACAGATTTGTGCAGCAAATCAAATACGTAGATATGTTGTAATGATTGGACTGTCTCTGTGTTTGTGATGTTACAATACAATAATATCCTCATCCAAGAGGCATCCATTATCCAAGACCAAAAATGGTAACAGAATGGATGTATTGTGGCGCACTGAGAACATTTCAAAGCATATTCCCACCCGCATTAAAGCCTTAATGTCTGAGGTTAAAGTTGATAAAGAGATGTTTTTGTTTCCAGATCCCTGGCACTAACGGTGGAAAGCTAGCTGTGAGGGTGCCAGGGGTCACGCTATTAGGGGAAAGCAAAACAAAAGAGAAATACATTCCTTCATTCATTATGTCTAAATCAATTTGAAACACTTTCAGAGTTTTGATACATGTAGTGTGTTTTTTTTCCTTTCCAGGGGGATGCAGTTGTGTGTTTTGTTTTTTGCAGTGTCATTAATAATTTTCACACTTCAGATGAAACACGGAGAGAGGGCATGGCTAGGTCCTTACAAGGCTGCCATCTGCATGAAGCCTTTCATATAGTTAAATACATACCAGATGGGCGTTAAGCTGCTCTCGAGCTGTGTCTGGTAAGCCTCCCACGGCCTTTGATGCCAACAGCTGACGTTCGGTGTCTTTCAGCCACTGCTGCATGTCTTCGATTTCGCCATGGAAACCTTGAGCCTACAAAACAATGCAACCTGAGTCAGGACAATAGGTGTCATAATGAGCATTGTTAGGAGCCTAAGCAATAGAGAAGAGAATGTCATGTTATTAATTCCCTGGATTCATATAGGTAAACAAAAGGCCAAATCATTTTGCATAGTATATATATATATATATATATATATATATATATATATATATATATATATATATAAATTGAGTGTGGTGAGAACAAAGTACAGAAAAAAGAAAATCTGTGCAAGGATTTACTTTTTGGCAAATAAGAGAGTTACGTCTTCTTACGAGATAACTTCTAAGAAATGACTAAAACGTTCCTGCTTTTCACCAATATATCTCCTGAGTTTGACAGATGGTGCTTGATAAAAAGCAGAAAAGCTTTGTAGGATTCCTAAAATAAAAATATCCACAGGTCATTCCTCATACATGAAAGGACCTCCCTAAATGTCAGCGTTATGAATAGAAGCTGCAGGGGTTGGAATGTGAGATAGCGTGGGTGAAGGCGAGCTCTCGTTTCAATCACCTAAAACAAACTTCATGACATGAGACATCTTGTGGGGGAAGAGAGAATCAATCACAGCCTAATTTATAAGACATAAAACACGCCGATAGAGCCTTGAGCTCGGGTAACGGCACATAAAAAGTGATTTTTATTGATATCATATCCACCTGCAGCAGAGCGCCGTCCAGCTGGTGCCTCCTCTGGGCCGTCTTCTCCAGGATGGAGTTCCATCGCTGGTTGAGGTTCTCCAGCTTGCTCTGCAGGCTGGACGCCTCCTCTCCGGCGCTGCACTGGACCAGGTCATTGCCGGCCTTGTTCACCGTCTCCACTGTGGTCTTGTGAGCCAGAACATCATTCTGGAGAACCTAGAACCCCCGCCCCCAAAAAAACGACAAACGCCACACAAAACAGATCAGAAACACAGCAGAAAGGATAAAGACAAGTACGTTGAGGTACGTTGACGTGGACCCTAATAGTCAGCTAATAATCAGAATGATAGCCCAATCAGAATAAAAATGCCACACGTGAACACCTCTATTGGCAGAGCCACGATCTATCCGGTCTGATAATCGGGTGGAAAGGGGTGGTGTAACCTCTTTTAATACTGTAGTTCAATCGTGAATATTAGTGTCCAGTATACCTGTATAAACACTGTTCTCTGGAATACATTTATTCTTTCTGAGCATGTCCGATTGATGATTTCAATCTGAATAAATATTATCCATGTAAACACAGTGAGTGTCTGTCCTAAAGAACTTTGTTACTTATAAATAAAAGCTCAACAACATGGAATAAATCGTAATACAAAACAGTCACCACTATAGTGGTCCTACAGTATCAGAGAGAGAGAGAGTGAGCGGATTGAGAGGAGGCGTGTCCTACACGTGCACGTACATGGTGTTTGGCCAGCTCTATCTCGATGGATTTGGGGTCTCCCGATGCCTTCTTCTGCTCGTTGAGAAGCTCCTCCGTGTGGCTCATCCACGCCAGCAGCTCGTCCAGGGCGTGCTGGAACTGGCCCAGGGCCAGGAGTCCAGCCTCCAGTTTGTGCTAGATGAAACAATAGGTAGACCATATTCACACGGCATGTAGGGCATTTTGCATTGAAAAAAAAGGGTGGCAAGTTGGCACCCTGCCATTAACTTAATGGCGAGATCGTGTGAAAATGGTCCATACACACAGTACAGCATCACATATATAGGCCATCATGTCCTGAAAACGCATGGTGTCTACTGTAACTCTACACTACAGCCCTTGAAAACAGCCTTGTGTGAATTCTCAGCTACACAGATTAAAACACTTAAGCTCTACTTAGATCTAGGAAGATCTGCTATTTTTGTGACATGTGAAGATAGCCGATCTACAAGCTCACAACGCGGTGCGAAGCAACATGTTGTGAGCTTGTAGATCTGCTATTTTCACTAGTTTGGGTGCCGGGCAAATGTCTCATTTCTCTTTTGGGTCACGGGCTATAAAGTTTGGGAACCACTGCACTACAGTGTAACGTCACTGTATGAAGCAGCATTGACCAGCACTGTGCTCCCTATAGTCTAGTGCCTCACCTGTCTGTTGATGATCTTCTCGTCCAGGTTGTCCCACAGCATCTTCAGCTCAGCCATGGGTTCCTGGACGGCGCATCGATCCACCTCCTCCACCACCTTCTTCAGCAGCAGACCCGCCTGGTGATTCAGGCGTTCCATCTCGATCTGCAGCTGGTACGCCTCCGCTTTGAACTCCTGGCCAACGCGATAAATACACAGACGCACACAATCCTTTTCAGCAACATCAAAGACACAGGTCTACCGTCCTATACACACATAGAGTATTTCATACAAAACTCAATGCATTCAGGACAAACACAGCTGGTATTTGACAATGTACAATGTATGTCAATACCATAAAGGTCAGATAAAAAGACAACCTCAATTGTTTTCAGCATGAGAAAATATTCCAACTAGTCTCTGTCCCGAGGTGTAGCGCAACAGGAATCCAACACTTTACCTTGAGTTCTACAATTTGATGCTTGACAGTTTCCAGGTCAGTGCCTACAGGTGACATAGAATCCAGTTTGCTGTCCAGTATGTCCACCCAGTCAAACATACCCTGTTGTTGGGGAGGAGAGACCATTGTTAGAGGGGGGGGTCATATTTCACATCCATTGTTGTGCCTATACTGCTAATTCTTCTTTTAGGAATACAAATGACATAGGACGCAACATAGGAAAACATACACAATGTACTTAAAGCTCTTAACTTGAATGTTATTAACTAAGAGGCTGCTTTAAATATTGATCCATAAAATTAACAAAAATCAACACAATTATGCATATTGGCGGTTCGTAATTACACGCTGAAACAAGCTGGCAACAGTTTATAAACACAAGCATAATTTTCATCCAAACATAGCAATCCACCACATAGTAAAATGAATAGTCCTCTCATAAAACAATGTTATATAGATATATAAATATAGATGTCAGACCACATTAGATTATGTTGCAAATCTCATCAACATTTCAATTAACTTGTTTATTATTCTTCTCATCATCTAACCACAGACATATAAGGAGAAATTATTTACAAATGAAACCAAGTTCTTTTTTAAAAATAAGAAAGCCAGTATTGGGTTTAATTTAGAAGGCGTTGAACCATTTCAAAGTCACCAAAACCCCAACCCCTAAAACATCTCTCCCCCTTGTTCTAAACACAAACATGTGTCAGGGTAAACAGACTAGAGAATGGTGTCAAGGTTCTATACTACAGCAGACAATGAATGCGAGTACCTGTAGCCCGTCCTGAAAGTGCATAGCAGCCAGCATGGCCTCGTCCAGTGTGTCCACCCTCTCCTTCCATGTCTTATTCAGGCTTTCCCACGCCGTGTTCACCTGGAAAAAACAACAACACAGCAATACTTGTCAGAGCTTGATCCAAACAGTATGAAGACGTGAGAATCTTGCAGAATGTATTCCACATCGTAAAACTTTTACCTAAAACATTTACGTTTACTGAGGATCATTATTACCTCATCAATACTTTTCTTCATCACAGGTTTATCAGGTTCCCCGCAGGCGGCCAGAAGTTCTGCCCCAAGGTTTCGAACCACATCAAGCTCTTCTTGAAGCCCTTCAATCTCCTCCTTAAACCCCTGAGAGGATGAAGAAAGAGAACTGATGTTTAAACCTGAGAATCAATCTGTCACAGCTTTTACTGGGTCATAAACTTGGCTGCAAATTACAACGTGAAATGTGCACGACTAATTCAATTAATGGAATGCTCCACTGTCTTTCAATCTTATCTCCATGTCTCTATCAGTAGAATTAATGATGGTGAAAAGACCATAAACGCTCTCTGTATCGCTAAGGCAGCCAATCTAAGTAGTACCATGGATGGTCTGCACTGTGCTGCACAGTGCATACAGTACAGTACAGTAGTCACATATGCTACTAGGGGCCACGACGAATGGTAATGGCTACTGCTCTAGAACAGTGGTTCCGAAATCTGGGTCATGGACCCTTTTTTATTAGTAAATATCGCTTTATTTCCTGTTTCCTACATTATTGTTTATAATTATATAATAATAATTTGTTGCGTTGTGAGCTTGTAGATTGGCTATTTTCCTGGTCTGGGTCCCAGGGAGACATCACATTTCTCTTTTGGGTCTCGAGCAAATAGGTTTTGAAACCCCTACTCTAGATCCATGAGAACGGCTCTAGAAAAAACACATCACATTGAATTATGGGTGTTGTAGTAGGACTCCATGTTCAGAATAAGACAAAAAACAACTAAACTCCTAACCTCCACAAACTCTTGCTGCTGTTTAACCACTGAGGGGTCCACTCCAGGCTCCTCCAGATCTCTCAGCAGATCCTGGCTGTCTTTGATGGTGCAGATGAGGGCGCAGTGGTCACACCAGAACTTGTCTGCCAGGTCCATCACATCCAGCAGTTTAGCTTCCCTCTCCTCCAAAAGGGCCTGGATGTCATTCCAGAGGAACACCATCTGATCCAGCTGGTCTTGGACAGCTTGGATGAACAAATAAATAAATAAATAGTAATTCATACAAGTTTGTTTGGTTGGTTGGTTGGTTCCCAGCTAGCGGCAGAGCTCTCTAAGCCTGGAGGAAACATGTCATACAATATATCTAAAAAGCTATGGGGCAGATTGCCATGGACAAAAAAGGGTTGAACCCTAACCATTTGCATGACCACATGGCCTTTTCCCCTCAAATTAAGTTAAAAATTAATTCAGGGCTTAATTTGTGCCGGAGCTGTCCGGAGCCGAGCTCTGGTATCTGCCTGCTGCACCCTGGGAAATCTAGAAGGAGCCGTGTCACCTCAAATGCACATGCAATAGCCTACAATACGTTTTTTATTTTAGACTATTTGTTATAAATTAATCTTTCACATTTTCCCCTCAATGTCCCGGATGAAACTGATGTAACTGATGATGTAACTCGGATGAAATTAAACCGAGTTATGTTCAAGTTGAAGTTCAAGTTACGGTCAACTTTATTATTCGCCGTTAGAAAAATGGTTGCGCCTGTGAGCCTCCTGACTCCTATGCTCACTACGTTACTTGCAGAGGAGAGGACTCCGCAAATAACACCCCGCCTCCCTCTCATGTCAAAGTAGTTGTATCAGGTAAACGTGTGTCCTCTCTGTCCTTTTTGACTGTAGTAAATTAACAGTAACGTTACACGGATGTACATCTCTCTGTGTTGTTAACCGAGCTGGGCAGTGCGTATCTGTCTGTGTTCTGTGACTTTGTGTCTGACAAAAGTGAGGTGGTGTGGGGGATTCATGAGCTCCTGCACCTAATAATTTACAAATGAAGCACTGCCTCTAGGGGAGGTTAGTTAGTTGTCAAATAAAGGCTGAACCGTAAAATCACATCATGAATAAATCAAGAGGAAACACAATACCTTTGGCAGATATGTCTTTGTCGGCCCCTTCAGATCTTGCTATCATCTCCTCGCCTCGCTGCTTCAGCGTATCGTAGGAAGGCTGCAGCTTCTCCAAGTCCACAGAGACGTTCTTATTCTCGGCTATCTGCTCCTTGATCTTGTCCACCTCCACTGAGATGGAGGGAGGCTGACGCAGGCGTTCAGAGATGCGCTCCAGGGACTCCAGCATGGGGTCAATCTTATCATGGAACTGTAGGAGAACACGGAGAGGAGATGGTCAAGAGGTGAGCTCAGTCAACTACTTTCAACCTGGCGTCTGTATTTTGGGCATGTCATTATATTGCAAAAAGTAGTCCAAAATGTCCCAAACGTTGAAAATGTTGCTTATATATCGTATACAAAAGTAGCAGATCCACAACAAGCTTGAAAAGATCAACTACTTTTGAATTTGAATCCTGAAAGGTTTTTATGTACAGTATGTATGTATGTATGTATGTATGTATGTATGTGTGTGTGTGTGTGTGTGTGTGTGTGTGGTAAGGGGTTTAACCCATAACTGCCCACAAACACACCGAAAGGGCCCTGAACAACTTGTGCAACTTTAAATTATTGTTGTCTCCACCAGGCCGAAGGCATGGGGAGAGAGTATGTTTTGCACTCCGTCCGTGTGTCCGTCCTTGTGTGTGTGTGTCCGTCCGTCTGTTACCAGCTAATCTCCGGCACCGTTAACCCGGTCGATGCCAAACTTTGCACACACACTCCCTGGATGCCAACGATGAACCTCTGCCCCACATTTTCCAGAACGGCCTGTTATAGCGCCACCATGAGGCAGCTTTTCACATGTTTTACCTAAAACTGCACCGATCTGCGTGCAACGTTGCATGCACACTCCCTAGAGGCCAATGACAAATCTTTGACCTGCATTTTCCGCATCTGCCTTTTATAGCGCCACCAGGAGGCCGACTTTTGTAAAACACATTTTTTTATATTACTCCTCCAGATTCTGTCCAAAAATCTCACAAATCGTTACACAGTATCTCTATGGTCATGTGCTCAAGTCGGATCTGTCCGATATTTCATATTCCATCCTAATTGGCTTTCACAGTTTGCAAGATTGCCCCGTTTTGAACAAAAGCCTCAAATCATGAACGCAGCATGCAATTTACGTGAAATCTTTCACACATTTTCTTACTAGGCTGAGGAACCCTTTTCACATTGGCCTGTTATAGCGCCACCAACAGGTTGATTTTTGCAAAACACATTTTTGGAACAAAATCGCTCAAATCATCCAATTGCCATTAAAGGCGTATGAAGAAATGGCACCCTTTTCACATTGGCCTATTATAGTGCCACCAGGCACTCTGCATTTCCTCAACAAAATGAAGAAAATTGTTGCAAAAAACTAACAAACAAAAAAACATGTTTATATTACTCCTAAACATTTTGCCAAACATCTCACACAGTCCTATCCTCCTGGTGGAGACCTGTGCCCAGAAGGGCACTTTTTCTAGTTTTCTATAGAATGGTGCACACTGCTTTATCCACCCTCCGAGCGATGTGCCTTGCTTCTTTTTGCAAGGCATGTACAGTACAACAGTTGGAGGCTGATTCCATTTGTATCTGAATTCTCACTATTGTATGTTGCTATAATTTACACCTGGAGACCCCCTTGTATGTCACACCCTGGCTAGCTCTAGTAAAAACAAGCTGATAAATAAAGTATGTGCTCAACATGTAAAAGGTAAACTACCTGCGTGGATTTGGAGAGGGCCTCGTCCAGAGTGGCGGCTCTCTGCTTGACATCTGCTTTGAGTTGCGTATAGAGCTGGTCGCTTGCGGTGTATTTGTCTCTGATGGCAGCGCCCTCCACTGGGCTCAGTTCCAGCAGCTGAGGACCCGTCTTATTCATCTTGTCAATGTGGGGCTTGTGCTCCGCAATCAGCTCTCGCATTTGCTGTAGTAGAGATATGCCATTTTAAGTGATTTTTCCTGAAACAAAATTGACTTCTGACATTTTTGTCACTACTAGCGCAGCCAATATATCAGTTTGACTTATATATTGGCCATTATTTCACTTTTGTATGACATTTATATTGGCAATTATGAAGCTGATGTGTCGCAATCATATAAAATCATAAATACCATATCTATAAGCTCACAACAAAATAAGCTTTAAGTGGTTAAATAAAACAAGGTTCAGTTTATGTGAATTTCTTTATAAATCAAAAAGTTATTATTCTTTTTTAATTTCAAAGTTCTCAAATATAAGTTTTTCAAATTGATTAGAAACATTTGCACTTTTTTGACAAAAAATATCTCAAAACATTTGGTAATCTGTGGTATAGGACTGTCCAAAATCTGGATCTGCATTGAACCCAAAAACTGTGACTGTGGCGGTTGAGCTCTCACCCTGAGCTCCTCTTGCTGCTGCCTGAGAGCCTCGTACTCGATGGCCGGGACGGGCAGCTGGCTGAAGGTGGTCAGGGTCTCCTGAAGCCATGGCCACATCTCCTCATAGGTCTCCCAGAACTGGCCCGCCAGAGAATGGGCTCGCTCCACCTGCAGGCAGCGCTCTGAGTTCAGCTGACTTACAGCACCGTACTTCTCCAACAGAGTGTCAACTTTGACCTGAACAATGTAAAGAAAAACAGAGAATTGTAAAACTGTTCCATCGGTGGTGAACACTGTGCATGTGAATGATTTTCACTGAATGCTTGTCTAATCAAAGTGGTATTGCAGTATTACCTTCACTGCCTCCTTCTCAGCCTGGTTTTTGCTGTTCATGATAGCCTTGCCTGTTTTCGCAATCTCATCCACAGTATCTTTATGTCTCATGATGTCCATAGAAAAGCCCTGGAGAGACAGGAGAGGTTTGATGTTACAGTATGTTCAGTTCAGTTCAGTTCAGAGTTCAGTTCAGAGTTCAGTTCAGTTCAGTTCAGTTCAGTTCAGTTCAGTTCAGTTCACACATATCCTCATCAGATGTTGGCTCTAGTTGTAAATAAAAGAGACATATAACCTTAGAGTATATATGAATAGAGACGGCACCTGGAGGAAACCCTGAGGCGCAATGGACATAGTGGCCGAATTTGGTATTGCAGCGCTGGGCCAAGAACATGAACGCGCTGGTCCGTTGACTATCATTGCGCACGTTCATGATGACACGTGAACGCGGTTTCAGTGCAACTGTCTTTGGCCCAATCAATCCCAGAATGCACTCTGTTCCTAACCGGAAAGAGGAGTGAAATCGCCTCATGCGCTTCTGAGCAACTTAATGCAAGTGGATGGAAGGAGAACTCGGGTGCCGTCTCTATTCATATATACTCTAAGCATATAACACACAATCCTGTGTTTACAATGGTTGTAAGATGGTATCATGCACTTGCACTGTGTAGAATTTTCATCTATTTTTGCTTTTTTGAAACAATTTGAAAATGTGGAACAATTTCACTTATTATGACATGCCCAAAAAAGGGACACTAGTGTTAAACTTAACCACTTAAAACCAACGCTCCTATTTTATTTTGGGCATGTCATAATAGGGAAAGAAATAGCAGATCTAGAAACCCACAACCCATCACAACTTGCCACGTTATGAGTTTGTGGATCCGTGTTTTTCAGTGAAGACTGCGGGGAATAGTATAGGGTTTAACCCATTTAGGCCTGACCTCGACATTTAAAAAAAATCTTCTAAATCCTCCAGTTTTCTGAAATAAATATTTTCACGATTTTTCAAAAATAGCAGACCTACAAGCTCGTAGCGCGCCACTCGGTGGCGCGCTATGAGCTTGTAGATCTGCTATTTTTCAATAGTTAAATTATAACATAATGTTTAAATCAGTGGATCTCAACCAGCTGTGTAGGGACCACCAGTGGTCCTTGAGGGAGTTCCAGGTGGTCCCCAGCTAAATGATGGAGAGTCGGTAACCAAATGGACCCTTATAGATCTTTAACTCTTGAGAGCTTGAAATTGAACCAAATAAGTTTCATTATTATTGTTAATGATCTGCATTAATTAATACGAACACACAATTTGAGAATGTAGAAGAATTGTTATTTTTACGTTTTTGCCTGTTATCTCTACTATGGTATCACATCAATACAGCATGGAATTGTGGACAAAATCTTATCCAACAAAATATTCTAAGCCTTGTGTCTGAGAGACTAAATCTCATCAAATGGTGATCCGTGGCCCAAATGCCGAATAAATAATGCACCTTGAAAAAAAGCACTGCTTTAAATGGGTAGACCCAGTGCGACACACTGACTGACCTTCTGTGCTTGTAGCAGCGCTGTGGTCTGGTCTTGCTCCAGTCTGATCTCTCCCATTGATGAGAGCTTCTTCTCTGCTTCAGTCAGCCAGGCAAGTTCAGTATCCACTGCTTGTTCAAACTGGAAACAAACAAAGAAACCAAAATCGGTTTACAAATAAAAGGCCCAGATTGCATCAGTGTGCGCTGAACAACTTTGTTCTTCTCTTCTACATTTGAAGGTCTGCATCTGAACTTGTGGTTTTGAAAAAGTGGCAACTACTTTGATATAGTTTGTTTTCAAATGAATTAAAAGGTTGGCTGTTATAGTGGCACACAGTCAAATCTGGGGTGTTAATTTAATTCTGAAAGTGCGATTAAATTAACAGTCCAGATGTTACTGTGTAGTAAATCCTCCAATACTTTGGCACAGTACTACCACAACCACACTTACTCCTACTGCTTGAAATAACAATAACAACATCGTGACAACATCATTACAATTTAGGCATTATCCAGAGTGACTCAAAAGTGCAAAATCAGAAGCATGAACCCTAGTCAACAAACAGTAGTAGTCACATAAGTAGAGTGTGTAGAGAGAACAATGTAGCGTCTCAAGGAATCTAGGATACTGGGTAAACAAGGAACCAAGCATCTGTCTATGATGATCATAATCATACAGCAAATCTCACAGGGAACAAGTGAGGTTAAACTGAACACTTAAACACTTTGATGAAGATACAAAGCCACCGATGTGTTTACAGTTTGGATTTACCTTCTGGGATTTAAGCATGTCAGCGTTGATCTGGTCAACATGCTGAGTGATGGTGTCGCCGACACATTTGTAGCGCTCATTATCCTCGGTCACCAGCTTCTCCAGCCCCTCGCGTGCGTTCCACGGGAGGAGATCCAGTAGAGAGCCATTCAGGTCGTTCAACTGATCCATCAGAACCTTCTTCTGTTTGGCCTCCTTCAATAAGACCTGGACATAGCACAGAATGAGCATCGGTCAGTAGGAGACACTTTGAGCCCATAGAAAAGCCGGAGACTCTTTGAGTCTCCTTCCGGATAGACTCCACTGGTCATCAAATTATTGGCTTAGGAATGCGACAAAAACAAAAAAGAATCTCCTTGAATTCAAGGCTTCATGGGGCGTGTAATTGATAGAAAATACATATTTTTTGGGTGAATTACTCCTTTAAGTGGGGAGAAAAAACAAACAAAAAAATCACACCTGTGTGAACTGAGTGGTGTAAGGTATTATATAGCCTGATCAGCTGTGGTCTGACGTAATGTCTGACGTAATGAAATCACACCTGTGTGAACTGAGTGACCATAGCAACCATGCTCATTTTTGAGTGGTGTAAACCACTCCTACAACTGGCTTTGTTAGTCTGTGCAGAAAAAATGAGCATGGTTGCTATGTTCACCCTGTTCACCCGGGTGTGATTTAATTACGTCAGACATGATTTCATTACGTCAGACAGGCTATATAAGACCTTACACCACTCAGTTCACACGGGTGTGATTTTTTTGGTACGAACAAACACGTGGACACGTAAACTAACAAAGCCAGTTGTTGGAGTGGTTTACACCACTCAAAAATGAAAGCCTTACCTTCTGTCTATCTTGTGTGCGAGTAAGCTGCTCTCCCGTGGGCTGTTGGGTAGCGAAGGCACTGACTTCAGCCTCGACGTTCCCCAGCCAGGAGCCCAGCTCCTCGTGTGTATTGTGCAGCTTGGTGGACAGAGTGAGAACCCGCTCCAAGGTTCTGGACACGTCGTCACTCATATTCTTAATCTCAACGTATTTTGTTTTGATTCCATCCAGTTTGCCTTGGACAACAACAATCTCGTCACCTGCCAAAACAAAAGTGATTATAATTGATTCATGTGTGGAATGTATTTTGGTTTTGGTGGTGTAGGAAATGGGAAGGTACTTCAGTTAAAAGCTGCATATGGTAAGTATAAATATGTTAGTTATACTAATTCAGTTGCACATGGACAACAGCAACATAAACCTTGGCCCTCACAGTTAAGCACAAAGGATCAGATTAAAGGAGCCAGAAAGCTTGCCTTTTTCTTTTTAAGATGCTTTTTTAATTGGATTATTTTTCAATTGCTTTATTTTAGATAGGAGAGTGTGGAAAGACATGAAATCTAGGGCAGAAGGGGAAAAACTTGACTGTATTACCCTTACCAAGCATCCTGAAATCATCAGCCTGCTAATACAATATCTGACAACATCACAGCCTTCCATACCTGTTGTTTGCTTCAATAACTCCAGTCCATTGTAAATGGCTTGGTCAACATTCTGCTTCCTCAACTCAATGTCTTGTTGTAGAGCCTGGAATGAAGGAGAGATGATCCTTAGAAATCCACTATGGCTGGCAAGATAACCACATTAACCCTATTTATCACAATTTGGGTAAAATAGAAGATCTACAAGCTCAAAACAGATCACAATTGATGTGTTTTTGTGAGCCCTCTTGTAGATCGGGGAAATTTGGATAGCCAAAGGATAAAATAGGGCTTAAGTGGTTAGGAGACTTTCCCTTTCAGAAATCATAAACAAAGAATGACACATAAATGAACATAACCAACTGAAATGTGATTGAGGCAATGTAAACAAAAGGATAACTTAATGTTAGGCCTGAGGAGGAGGAGTGGTGTGTGTGTATACCCGTTGTTCGGTAAGCTGCTTTTCAAGAACATCTGTTTTGTAGTCTTCCACCGACACCTCGCTCAGCCTACTGTGCACCTCGTTGAGCCAGTTCATGAAGGCCACCTCGTCCTCTCCAAAGAGGCGCGCGTTGGCCAGGGCCTGCTGCAACATCTCTGCCTTCCTCCTGTAGCGCTCCTGCAGCTCTATGTACCCCGCCTGCACGGCGTCCAGTTTACACTGGACCAAAGCCTTGTCGTCCACCGAGCCCACGGCTCGGAGGGCTTGACCAAAACTGACAGCCTGATACAGGTCTTTACTGTGATTCATTATCTCCTCCTCTAAGGCCTGACGGCACAGACACGCACACGCATACATGACGAGGGGGAAAACAACAAACACAAAACAAAAATATGAAACACAACAGAAAAATAACTAAAAGATAACCAATGGAAAATAATATGGAATGGGAAATGTAAGATGCACAAAAAACTCAAATTAACAAAATGAATGAACGAGAAACAACTAAAAACAACATCATGAAGCATCAGAGAGGATGCTGGGAAGGGAAGACACGGTGACGCATGATACCTTATGCTGGGCGATCTGTTCCTCCAGTTTCGACGTCTGTGTGCCGATGGGTTCAGAGTTAGCCAGGTGTTTCTCTGTGGCGGTGAGCCAATCGGACAGCGGTTCCAGGGTCTCGTGGAACTGTTGGGTGACCACTAAGATGCTCTCCAGCTGTTTTTGCCTGGCGAAATGATAACCAAGGGACAACAGAGAAAAGAGAGAATAATCGACACATATCATCTGTAAATATACAGTGCCAATACACCCCCAAAGGGAAAGGAACAGATGACATCATGAGAATATGAGATGTAAAAAATAAATAAATACACTTGTGCTACAATTTACAGTTTATTCAATGCCCTGTGGAACTGGCTGAGAAGAATGAACAGTCATTGTCACACACCTGGCCCATTGTAATATTTTCTTTTTCCACCTAAAGCAATTTTCTCAAGCAAAGCAGAAGAAGATGCAATTTGAAAGTCTTAAATGACCATGAAGATGATATATCAAAATTCAGATTTCACATTTACTTTGGGCATCTCTCCAGTAACTGGATAGCTAGACTAATAGTCACTGTGATGGAAGGAGCACATTTTTAAAAGGTATAACATTACAAGTGTTAACACAGACCTGTTTTCTACCTTCTTCAGCAGAGAGTCCCACCTCTGCCCTAGGCATTCAATCTGCCTTACAACCTTGTCCTTATCCACAGACTCTGCCAGCTCTGCAACCTTGTCTCCCTCTTTCTTAATGAGCTCCACAGTTGGCCTGCGCTCATCCAGAAGTCTCTGCAAGAGCTGTCGGAGACAAACAGAGGAGGAGAATTGTAGAGCCTCTTCATCAAGTTTTTACTACAAGCATTGCTTCACATGGTAACAAAGCCATGTTCGAGTGCAAACAAATTATGTGTCCATTAGATTCAACTACAAGCCTAATGGCTTGCACTATGTCCATATTTAACAATGGATGCCACTAAAACAAGATGGATGTCCACTAGCAATTGTGCCGTGTGAATTCTCTAGAGTTAAAACGGAAGCCAGGGCAGTGTGTGTGTGTGTATGAGTACGTGGTCAAGTGTTTATATGTTTACTCCACATGACATCAGCTTACTTTCTGCTCCTGAATTTGTGCCTTCACCACTTTGAACTCTGCAGAGGGAGCTTTCTGATTGGCCACCAGCTCATCAGTGTCGGTCAGCCAGCTGAGCAGTGACTCGAGAGCATCTTGGAACCTCCCGCAATGCAACAGGGCTTCATGCAGCTGGACTGAGCGCTCGGCAATCTACAGCACATGTAAAGAGCATCCTGTTACATATAGATGTCGCCTATTGAGGTCAAGTAAAACTACTTCACTAGTACACAAACACATTGCAAGAGAATATTTCAAAAACTAATAATAAGACAAATACAATACTGTAGCACGTGTCATTTCAGATTTGAGCTATATGCACAACATATGAGATTATATACATATCAGATTTACAAGCTCACTTCGTTCCACACTGCAAACTTGTACAGTACATCTGTTATTTTGGAACATTTTTGAAAATGTATTTGAACACAAATCTTCTCTTCTGGGGGAGTCCATGACCAAATGCATATCATCAAGACATTTTGTAGAATCGGCCTCAGGTCTTAATGGTAATGGATTAAATAAATAAATTAATTAATTCCTTTGCATGTAAGTCCAGTTTGAGAGAGATCAGAATAGGACCAGCAAACCTTTTTGTTGAGGGTATTCCATGTTGAGTTGACATCCTCTAGATCAGCCTCCAGGCCCTTGGTACATGTGCTTTTGGCAGCATTCTGGATCAGCCCCTGGCCCAGGGAGTTGATGTCTTGAATTTGTGAATGCAATGGATCAATCTCCTCTTTTTGGAATACCTGTGGCCAAATGCAACACAAGAAAACAAACTAAGTACTCACATGAATTAAACAAAGAACTTTGTTTAGCGATGACAGATAGAGGTTATGTTTCTATCCTATCCAATATTGTTCGGGTAAAATGAGAATGAATTGTATAGAAGCGTTATTCCAATAAGAGCGGTGCTTTCAACAATGCTTTACATGCATTGATGGATATTACTCAAAATGGCACAAAATGAATTACTTAGAATTAAAATTAACACTATCTGTGAATTATAGAAAGAAATCTCAGTCAAGAATTAGCGGTGCCAATTTCTGAAAAATGACTGCATTCATTTAATCTCCAGGCCAACATAAACAGCTCACTCATAGCTGGCCGACCAGCAGCCCACTGTACGCAGAGAGCATGACTATCAGTTAAAGCACAGCTGTGCAGGATCACGCAGACATACAGTACTCCCAAGCTGAACTAGTGAGCTAAACCTAATTCAGTCATTGTGTAATCTGATATGTGAGGTACATGCTGAGCCACAGCCTGGAAACACTAATCTACAGTGTCATATCTATCCAGCGCAGAACACATGCTTGATCACTTAATCAACAAACACCCAAACATACAGGAAGATGCTATTTTTGGGCACCTGTGGTGGGGAGAAGAAGCCTGCTAGATCCATTTCAGGACATGCAGCTATGGCAGTCAATAAGTTTTCTATGTCATGTTCTCCTAAGTGCTGGAACGCTTGGACACTGCCATTCGGCAAACACGCCTCGACCGACTGGAGGAATTCCTCCAGGTCCTCCATGTTGAACTTGGTCGCTCCGTGTCGCATGTCGCACGCGTCAGAGCGCCACGGGGGGCGCTCGGCAGGGGGTGCGTTGTTTCCGTACGCCTCTGGCTGCGTCACCACCACACTCAGAAGCTCGCAATCCTCCTGAGGTGACACGTCCTCCAGCAACTCAGCGGTGGACAACTCATCGTAGCCCATTAGTGTCCTGGAACGCCTCCCAGAGCCTCCGTTGTGAGTTCTAAGTGCCGAGCCTAAAGATGCCCTGCCTAGTACGGCGTATCTGTGTTCGCCGTTGGAGACGGCCTGCGTCGTTTCCCTGAAGTCTATCATGCAGGAGGAGCCGCCACCCCCCTGCTGGGGCTCCTGGACCAGGCTGCTGCTGTGACGCAGGGACCTGTACAGGTGCTCCCTCGCCGGAGAGAAAGGGAACTCGTCCTGACCGGAGCTGAGGGACCGTCCCGTCTTCAGGTCCCCTGACACGTGCATGGCCTCGGAGGAGGAGAGGCTCCTGGTGCCGGGCCCCGTCCGCCTGTGGGATCGATGGGCGTGGCGTTCCCTCTCCACGGTGGGACTGTAAAGGCCTGAGTCCTCCTCGGATGTCAGTGAACTGGTCATACTCCTTCCTCTCCTGCCGTTGGTTAGCCTCTGCCTCTCGACGCCATCCGTGCACAAGGTACCGCTGCGACTGGCGTACTCTGCAAGGTTCGTCGGGGCAAAAGCCCGCCAGGACCTGCGCTGATGAGGCTGGTCCTTCCTCTCCCCTCCCGGCGGGAGACGTGGCTTGGACACGGCCGTTTCGGCGCCCCTGATGACATCGCCGTTGAGTTTCAGTCCGTCGAAGACAGCGCGCTCGTCAAGCGCGGCAGGTTTGCGGCCCCGCAGCTCAAACGCGCTGGTGGAAGACAGAACTCCGTTTCCACACAGGCTGCTGAAGTCCAGCGTGCGGTGTGTGTAGGGCAGAGTACCTGAGAAGTGACGCGACGACAGGCTGCCTTTAGAGCCCGAGTCGATCTGCTCGTTGAGACGCACGGTGTCATAGATAGACCTCTGAGGCACATAGCAGTCGTCAATGTTCATGTCCTCCTCCTCGCCTTTACCCACGCAGGACGTGTTCTGACGGAGACAGTCTGGTCTGCTCAAAGGTTTGCCCATTCTAAACACGCTGCTATATCGGTGATGAGACGCGAAGATAAACACTACTTAAAACGTAGCAATATTCTTTGAGGCGTGAATATGTTGCTGTTTCAGTGCAAATGCACCATTTGCAACAAAAAAGTGTCCAAAAACAATTGTGCTTAAAAACAGTTGTATAAAACATATCAACTGACTTGCTATCTCTGAAATGAGAAGCAAAGTAATAAATACCAAATGTTTAACATTCAAAATATATAATTGCTCCTAAAGAGTTTCCGTTTTCTTTTGTATTTTACTATATATACAAATACTTAAAATGCTGATCTACTGTGAATAGCAAAATTAATTGGCATCAGAAAATAGATGCACTGTACATTATTAAAAAGAAATAGCCCAAACGGAGGTGTTAAATAGCAGCTCGAAGTCAACATGAAGAATGGAAGTCCAGCCATTCAACAAAGACACCTATCCTCAAAGAATGTTCTTCCTGGCTCTTCGTTTTGCATTGACAAAACTTTATCATTGTTTCCCCGGTCGTCCAAAGTGCTTATTGTGTTTTATATTGCCAGATCATCCACAGAATAGCCCAAGCGGAGGAAAAGTGCAAAGTGGTATATCCAGAGATAAATCCAGTAAGGCTGTACAAAAAAAAGAACACAACTAGGGGCCACTTCTGAGGAAAAGCCGGGTACTCCTGGATAAACAAAAAAGCTTGTCCTTCCTCTCTCATCGCTCCTCTTGCAATGACAGACAGCCTCCTGGCAGAGGGCTACAGGCCCCGCCCCCCGGTCATTATTCAAGCAACATCTGCCACAACTCTATTTTGTGCTGAGGGCTGCTCAGGCACAAGTAGATTGGTGGAAGCGTGACCCACCTCCCCCCCTAATACCCCCCACCCCCTTATGTCTGCATGGCCCATATGACTTTACTTCTAAAGCCCGGCTCCTCTCCATCCAAAGCACAATCACTCACTTTCATTCTATTTCTATCAGTTTGGCTGGGGGACTGAGGGAGGGAGGGAGGGAGGGCAGGACCCACCCCACCAAAAAAGAAAAAATCTAACAACCATGATAGACCAGCAGGCAGCAGCAGCTCCCACTCTGATGACATCACACCAGGCTGAAATAGATACACACGTTTTTTTTCCTCTCTCCTTTTGGTTTCCCTTGCTTTGTTTTTTTTTTTTTCTCTCCTGGTGGATGGTTGCTGTGGACCCTGCAGATATTCTTAATTACTGTGGAATGCTGAGGGAGGCAGAGGTCCCAGGTAATTTAACACCAACAGCTCTGCCAAGTGCATGAAGGGGCTTTTTATGTCCAGCGACCGGGGTAAGAGAAGAAAAGAAAAAAGGAGAGAGAGAGGGAGAGAGAGAGGGAACGATAATGAAAGGAATTTATTAGTTTCCTGGATTCTCTGCACCACCACAGTAGGTAGGTAGGTGAAGGAGTTGGACAATAACGGTGTCCGTGATCGAGAGGAGATGGCAGAGAGAATAAGCAGTTAAAGAGATGTAGTGGGATTTTAGAGAGGATGTTCAGTGACCGATTCCCACATAGTTTTTACATAATCCGGACATTGAATTAAGAAAGACAAATTATTCATCTATAGTCCTCCACTTTCCTGGCACTGCAGGGCCTCTCATCCTGAACGACTATTACTTTAGAATTTATTTTGAATGTGAATATTGTTTCTTAGTAGGGGAAATTCAGGCCAAAGGTTGTGGAAAGGACATATGAAATTACTTAGGGGCGGAAAAGGTATTTCGACCACACTGGTCATCAGTCTCTCCAGAGAATGGCTGTGAATGACATTAGGTCATTACTACCACAGACAGAGGATGGTTTGCAATTAGGAAACGTTGTCAATGGAGTAATTGCTTGGATGACCATTATGTAGTGCATGTTGTGCACTCTAATTCACTGGTTCTCAACGTCAGGTCCGGGGGTCCAAATGGAACTTAAAGGAGTAGTTCACCCCAAAAAATTACTTATATTCTATCAATTACACTATCCATGAAGCTTTTTTTAGGTTTCTAACCTGAAAAATCTAATTATTAGCTCGGGAATGCGTCAAAAAACAAATGAATTCAAGGCTTCATGGAGTGCGTAATTGATAGAAAATAAGTACTTTTTTTGGGTGAACTATTCCTTTAATAAGTTTATAAACTCTGAGAGTGTACAAATGGAGTCAAATGGACTCATAAGGGTCCATATTGTATCAAATGCTGGTCCATGGTGTCAAACAGAAATACAAAAATCACACCCGTGTGAACTGAGTGGTGCAACTCCCCTCTCCCCCTGCCCCTCTCTCTCTGTCTCTCTCTCTCTCTCTCTCTCTCTCTCTCTCATTAGCAGGCAACAGTGCAGCACTATCTCTCTCTCTCTGTTTCTGGCACAACAGCGCCACTTTTGCCCCTACTGGTACTCTAAACATAGTAACATAGTAACATAGTCACATAGTCGTCACATAGGTTAGGACGGACATTGCTGTTCCTTGGAGTGGTTGCACCACTCAAAAAGGCGGAGAGCCACTGCTATAAATCATAAGACAGACACCAATGTCTTCCCATACTGATACTCTGGCAAATAGGGCCTTCGGGTTTCACACTGATGACACCATGTCACCGCTCGGTAGCAGTGAGTCAGCTACCCCATGTGGTCCCCTCAATAGCACTTTTTCCCCCCCTTGGTCAGTTTCACTGAGGGGAACCAGCTATGATTCACCAGGCGAGAAATTCCTTGTAGAATGACAGAGAGAGACAATGATGTAATGTCTGAGGAGGAAAAGAATAGACATGCTCCTCTCTGCCCACCTCCCACCGAATACCCCCCCCCCCCCCCCCCCCTTGTCCCCTATAGTGGATGATGTTGTTGTTCACTATGGGCTCCACTTCAACGTAGACATGAAGGTACAAACACCAGATCTTCTCTGGTGAACGTTCCATAACTCTCAGTTGAAAAACAACGGGGGTAAAAAAAAAGAATCATGAAGTGAGGGGCGTCTCTTTCAAATCTTGACCTAAAATGGTAACGGCACGCGAGCGTGGACAGATCCCTGTGCTGCCTTTCTCTGTTTATTTCTTTTACAACTGCCACAGGAGCCAAGTAACGCAAAGTACCAAGAGCCTGCCTGGTTCACAGACAGACAGACAGACAGACAGACAGACAGACAGACAGACAGACAGACAGACAGACAGACAGACAGACAGACAGACAGACAGACAGACAGACAGACAGACAGACAGACAGACAGACAGACAGACAGACAGACAGACAGACAGACAGACAGACAGACAGACAGACAGACAGACAGACAGACAGACAGACAGACAGACAGACAGACAGACAGACAGACAGACAGACAGACAGACAGACAGACAGACAGACAGACAGACAGACAGACAGACAGACAGACAGACAGACAGACAGACAGACAGACAGACAGACAGACAGACAGACAGACAGACAGACAGACAGACAGACAGACAGACAGACAGACAGACAGACAGACAGACAGACAGACAGACAGACAGACAGACAGACAGACAGACAGACAGACAGACAGACAGACAGACAGACAGACAGACAGACAGACAGACAGACAGACAGACAGACAGACAGACAGACAGACAGACAGACAGACAGACAGACAGACAGACAGACAGACAGACAGACAGACAGACAGACAGACAGACAGACAGACAGACAGACAGACAGACAGACAGACAGACAGACAGACAGACAGACAGACAGACAGACAGACAGACAGACAGACAGACAGACAGACAGACAGACAGACAGACAGACAGACAGACAGACAGACAGACAGACAGACAGACAGACAGACAGACAGACAGACAGACAGACAGACAGACAGACAGACAGACAGACAGACAGACAGACAGACAGACAGACAGACAGACAGACAGACAGACAGACAGACAGACAGACAGACAGACAGACAGACAGACAGACAGACAGACAGACAGACAGACAGACAGACAGACAGACAGACAGACAGACAGACAGACAGACAGACAGACAGACAGACAGACAGACAGACAGACAGACAGACAGACAGACAGACAGACAGACAGACAGACAGACAGACAGACAGACAGACAGACAGACAGACAGACAGACAGACAGACAGACAGACAGACAGACAGACAGACAGACAGACAGACAGACAGACAGACAGACAGACAGACAGACAGACAGACAGACAGACAGACAGACAGACAGACAGACAGACAGACAGACAGACAGACAGACAGACAGACAGACAGACAGACAGACAGACAGACAGACAGACAGACAGACAGACAGACAGACAGACAGACAGACAGACAGACAGACAGACAGACAGACAGACAGACAGACAGACAGACAGACAGACAGACAGACAGACAGACAGACAGACAGACAGACAGACAGACAGACAGACAGACAGACAGACAGACAGACAGACAGACAGACAGACAGACAGACAGACAGACAGACAGACAGACAGACAGACAGACAGACAGACAGACAGACAGACAGACAGACAGACAGACAGACAGACAGACAGACAGACAGACAGACAGACAGACAGACAGACAGACAGACAGACAGACAGACAGACAGACACACACACACACACACACACACACACACACACACACACACACACACACACACACACACACACACACACACACACACACACACACACACACACACACACACACACACACACACACACACACACACACACACACACACACACACACACACACACACACACACACACACACACACACACACACACACACACACACACACACACACACACACACACACACACACACACACACACACACACACACACACACACACACACACACACACAGCAAGGTCTTTCAAACACCATTTGAAGTTTTCGACCTAAAAATAAAACAGACTGAAACCTTTACTGCTCCAGTACAACAGATAAAACGTTCCAATAATGTGCCTTTGCTTCTGGAGATAGTCGTTCTCCGGATCCGTAGCACAGAGTTAGCATGAATAAGAACAATGGGTGATTTTCCGCTAGCAGCTGATGCTGTGCATGCGCTGCCCTAACCAGTAACCACCCAGACTGATGATACTGGGACAAAGAAAGGGTAACAGCCACCATGACACACGTTGCTCAGCAACAACTTGAATCAATCAGTTCTTTGATGGCCACGGCTCAAAATACTTTTAATTAGACACAAACTCCACGCAGCATAAAATTGAATATAAAACGCTTATTTTAGGCTCTAAACGATATTTTAGAGCCTGCGGATAAATTAGGTGTTGAGATGTACTCTAGTCTACAATAATAAATGTACCACCCCCCCCCCCCCCCCCCCCCCCCCCGGACTGACACTTAAAAATAAATAAATAAATCCATTTATCTTTGCAATGGATGTGTGTCATTTTGCAAGCCTATGAATGAATCATTTCAGTAATTCAGTATACTGTACGTCTAAATATAGGTTAATCCTCTGAAGGAATTGACACGCTTTTAGAATATTCTACATCCATGTACAGTAAGTCATAGTAATGGCTATCTTTTCTTTATCCCCCTCGTATACCAACTAAAGCTGTCACAGTTTGCAGAAATATTATTCTGTGATTATTTATTGCACAATGAAATGCAATAGAAGAATGGACCTTCTCTCTATAGGATAGTATGTGAATGTGAGGTTTGTCAACATTAGAATTTGCATGAGGTCAAAGTCATCCATACAATACAATAGATCAAAAGCTCCTTTGAAATCAAAGGCCAGCTATTATTCCCATTTTGACTCCTATGAAACCCTGTGTTTCCAGTGCATCTGCTACAAGAATACTGTGGATGTTTAATAAAGTGTCATCTTAGCATTAAGTCTCATCCTCCAACCAGCATCAAGAACACTATAGTATAACAATAACAACAGTAAAACCAAGCACAGTAATGGTCATTTAAGTGGGAAAACGTCTAAACAGACCCTCTCGACTGCTCTGCTGTATGAGAGATGGATCCAGGGACACCGTTGAATTAACAGCTAGACTAAATACTGATATAAAACATTGCTACACTGTCGGTCTGTGTATATAATGCAACCACACTAATCATATTAGCCACGGGCTTTTGCCGTTCTAGTATTAAAACCCAGTCACTTAGACCTGGGAAAGGTAATATATTCATGTCATGTGATCTGCAACTGGTCTGGGTTCGCATTGGGTGAACTGGTGCGGTGTCAGACGGAACCAGATTAGTAGTGGGCCATGCAGCTAACCTCAGGGTTAAGTGTAAAGCTAGGCCATGTTCAGTGTTAAAGCACTGGGTCTTGGGAGGAAAGCAGGATTCAGAGCCAGGTTCATTACCTCGGACCAGTGGGGACCACTGACACAAGTGACATCCTGCTGTTTACCACCTGGTCTCCCATGGCCCCTCCCCTCACCCACCCCGACCCGCACACGAGTCACAGTTTTCTTTGTTAGTACCAGATGCCCTAAACCAGCAATCCTCCCCCCGAGGATTGGTTCATACGTAGCCCAGTGTAGCCGCCGAGTTAATGACCTGCTCTCAATTTCTGCCACCACAAGGGCTTATGCAAAACAGACTAACAGGGAGTGGTTTCAGCACAATGCTAGATCATCATGAAATAAGACTGGTGTATCGTCTAGATAGGTTTATTTTTATATCCAAAAATGTACTGTCATTTTAAAACAGTTTACATTAACATGGGCATAATTTTAGGGCTACGAGGGCCAACACCACCCACGACTGCCAGCTGCCTATTACTCATGCCAGTAGTTACTTGACGGTAACAGGACACAGTATGTGAGTATTATAATCCCTCTGGCACAGTTATGTCATCAGGTTCACTGGTGTGGCAAGAGAAACCGATCCGCGGAGAGGACAATGGCAAAACTTGTACCAGTATAATATGAACCGTGCAGTCAATCCACAAACATTGTATGTTACAGTAAATTAATTTCATTACTATGCACTGTATATTACCTATTGGTAGATATATGCCTTTGTAATATACAGTATAGATATGGGGGATTGGGGGGGGTATGATGAAGTGTTGAAATACCTTGAAGGCTTCCAGCTGTTGATTGATGACCTCCGTCTCCATGCCGACCAGCCCTTGGGACTCCTCCTTGTCAACAGCTCTCTTCAGTCTGTCTGTGCACTGCTGGAGTTTTGAGTATAACTCGTCTAGATGAGCGAGAGTGCTATTCACCTGTTCCTCTCTGCTCTTGGCTCTGTCCGACAGCTTGCCACATTGCTTACTGAGAGAGTCGATGTCTCTCTTCAGACCCAGCAGGTCTGGGGAGGCCTCCGTCTCCAGCATCTTCTTACAACTGTCCCCGGCGTTGACCGCGTTGCACACCAGATCTCGCAGTTTCACTACAAAGCTCTGAATGCTGTCCTGCTGTCTCCTCAGGGTGTCTAAGTTGCGGCCCACCGGCGCCATGTTGTCCAGCTCATCGTCTAAGTCGGTGAACTGGGTGAACATCTCACGGATGTTGTTCTGGAACTGGCCAATGCCCTGCAGCTTACCTTCCAAGGTTGAGCAAGTGTTCTCTACCTTCTGGTTGACGGCGCTGTAGTCTTGCTCAAGGCTGTCCGTTTGCAGTAGGAGGTCTGTTACTCCATCAGCGTCTGGGACATCCACCACTAGGTCCTTTGCCAGGTTCTTCAGGTGTTCAACCTGGGTCTGCACTCCCTCCAAACTTTTCTGTTGGGCTTTCATGTTGGTTAAGTTCCTATTGCTGTAGGCCTGAACTCCTAAGGATTCATAGGCATCCACTTGCTTCCTAGCTCCCTGAAGTTGACACTTTGCTTCCTTATGAGTGTCATTAAATTCCTTAAGTCTATGTGAGATTTTCTCTAGTGACTCCCGCTTAGTCAGCAGCCTCTCCGATACACCGTCCACCCTTCTGCCAATGCCAACCTTTTCTTCTTTTATCAAATCAGTGTCTGCATTGGCCACCTCGAGAACACTATCTGCAACTGTGTTGAGTTGTTCCATCGCCCCTCTGTGCTTGTCCACATCATTCTGGAGGGCTTTCACCTGAGAGATGGAGGTCTCCACAGCCACAGGATCAACGCTGAGCTTCACACAACCCTCGCCAGCCTCACACTCCTGGATCCAAGAGTTGAGCTTCTCAGCATGCTCCTGGTACTTCAGACCTCTCTGCAGAGCCACCTGGAGCTTGTCAGCCCTGTCTGCAGAGTTCTTCTTGACCTCCTCCCAGTTGGAGCCGAGGGTAGAGAGCTGCCCCTGCAGCGCCAGCTTCTCAGCGCCATCTGTGTTCTGCAGGAGCATCTCCCCCTCGCCGACGACGGCATTGTAAGGTTCTTCGTGTTCACCTAGGGTCGACTGGAGAGCGTTGTGATCCTTCAGGCTGTGGCGCAGGTTGTCCACTTTGGTGGAGATGAGATGGGGTTTAGACTGCTCCTGGATCGTCTCGTCAAGCCAGGCCTGGAAGTCTTTGGAGGTTTGGTGGAATTGCTGGGAACTGGCGAAGGTCGAGTTCAGCTGCTGGATTCGCTTTGCTACAGAAAAGAAATGCAACAGTTAACATTGGTAATACTGTAATAATGCGGTAGAAATGATCTGTAATAGTAATTAGTAACCATCTTATTTAATCTTTATGTTATAATTAGCCTATAATAATACGTTCCATGAGATCAGATCACTTTCCACAGACAATATAATTCAATTAACGTCCAAATAAAACAGAGGCACTGGGTTAATTTATCAAGAAATAGTTTTGCAGTCAAATTCCAACAGCTGGGTTTGTGCTTAGGGTGTTTTAAAGTCCTGGGGAGGCAAATGTAAAGTGGGAAATATAATATAATATAATATAATATAATATAATATAATATAATATAATATAATATAATATAATATAATATAATATAATATAATATAATATAATGTATTATATTTATATTTATGTATTTCTTTGTGGCTTTCGCCTTTATTTAATATTTTTTATAGAGGAATAGACAGTAGGCTGGGGGGGTGACATGCAGTGAAGGCCGTCGGGATCGGGAGTCGAACCCGCGGCACACTGCCAGACTGAGCTTCGGGTACAATGCAGCCTCTGGTGAATAAGTACTTTATTTCCTTAAAATTGAATGATTTCTTATTTGTGGACAATGCAGCCTATGGTGACATAAGCCAAAATAAAAATATAAGACTAAACCTGTTTTGTCCTCCAGTTGTTTGAGAGGCTTGCTAACAGTCTCCAGCTGCCTGGCCAGGTCTGCTTTGAGGTAGTCCTCTGTCACCATCGCTGTGAGCTCCACACAGAGGGCTTCGGCCTGCTTCAGCGTCTTCCTCTCCTCTCTCAGCTGAGCCGAGACGTTCTGAACGTGCTCAAGCTGCTTCTTCACGGTGTCCGGCTGGCCGTTGAGCTGCATCTCCAGCTGAGCAGAGCTCTGAGCGAGAGTTCTCAGGAGCTCCAGGAACGCTGCAGTCTTCTCCCCGGCCCGGTCGATGAGGCTAGCGCGTTGGTCCAGCTGTCCCGTCAGGCCTTGCCACTTCTGGGTGACAGCGGTCAGCCGTGCCCTCACCGACTCCCTGCCGGACAGGTCCTGCTCCTCCTGCGAGGAGCTTAAGATCGTAGAGGCGGCTTCTTCAAACTGTTCATATTGAGGCTTACGGCTCGTGAATTCATTCTGGAGGATCTGAAAGGGAAGGAATGGGTCAATGTGAGCTTTGATACTGTAGTGTGAAAGCGTGAAAGTGTCCGACCGTTGTTTCCGCATGTCGGTCCGTTGGTGTGTTTATTAATTTACCACTACACTTGTATGTCCTCATTTTGATGTTTCAAATGTCAGCTCTTCATTATAATTAAATGTATTTGTTTATTTGAATCAGGGACTAAACGTGTATGCAATACAGCCATCTCAATGTGTTGTCGTTACCTGGACCTGCTGTTTCTGCATCTTCAGCATGTTGGGGTCCATAGACAGTGGTCCAAGGACACTCATCATCAACTCTTTCTCTGAGAGCCACTGGCGAAGCTGTGGCTCTGTGGTTTGGAACAGGTCCAGGTTCCTGTTGGAGCGCTCCAGGTGAAGCTTCCTCTCCTCCACTGAGCTGCTGACGTCAGCCCAAGCAGCATCTGACCAGAAGGGCAGGACAATCACACCGACCGGCATGGATTAGTCAGCACAACAGCACCCCTAGATCCACAGCGCCATCTTTTTCTTAATAACCTCCCACTAATTGGGACCGGGGAACATGGCTGTGGATGTGGCGAGTTTATTATTTGTACAGGAGGGGTTAGGTTTTGAGATATCCCGACACATTCATGAGACTTTCTTGTTTTTCTGAGTAAAATGCAGCCAGCTCTATATCAGTCCATATACAAAGTTTCTGTTTAGCAATTGTATTATAATATTAATAATTATTATTATTTTTTTTTTTTACAATTTCTGAAAACAATTACAGATGTGAATCAAACTCACAGTATGTCAGTATCTCTTGACCACCTCGGGACAAACCCTTGGTGCTTACCCATCTGCGCCAGCATCTGCTTCCATTGCTCTGCCTCAGGGGCGTTCGGGTACTTCTCGATCAAGTGGAGGAGCTTCTCTCTCAGCTTCTGGAAATCTTCTCGCTTTTGCTTCATCTCATCTTCAAAGGCCTGAGAGAATCGCACACGGATATTGATATTTTTACGGAATGTGAGGATAAAAAATGAGAGTAGAAAAGTGTGGACGCCAAAAGTGATTGGCCGGAATGTGATCATGTATGATGATGTATGATGATAAGAGTGTGATTTTTAACATGTGATTTTTAACTCAAATCTTTGCTTCTGGGGGGGGGGGGGGGGGGGTGTACAAAATGTTCTGATGTAGCAACATACGTTTCTCAGAAAACTAACGATTTAGAAGACATTTGTAGAATCGGCCTCAGGTCATAATGAGTTAAATCAAGTGTTCTGTACTGCACCTGCTGTTGCTCAAGCTGCATTTTCATCGAATCTTTCTCCGTGGCGGAGCATTTCCTGGACGCTGTGGTCTTTTTCGAGTCCGTCAGCCACGTCATCATGGACTCTGTCTCCCTTCGGGTGTCTCTCACCTCCTCCAGAAGACCACTCAGCTCTGCGGTCTGACTTTGCAGCAAATCTCCGAGGGTCTTGTAGCCCTCGTTGACGAACGACATGTTCTGCTGAATTACCATCAGCTCTGCGGACGCCAGAGAGGTTGCCATCAACTTAACTCCCTAGGAGGCCATTCTGCCTCGTACAATATAACTGCAGCATCGGGTTAATAAGATTGTGCTAGCAGTACAGTAGAACCAGTAGTAATACTGCAGCTTCATCGAATATTTCAGGAAAGCTGCTGTTATTGAAGAATAATGCCTGGCACAGACTTGAACCACTTAAACCCTATACACCGAATAGGTGATCCACAAGATCACAATGTGTTCCAATGCGCTACAATGCGACGTGTTGTGAGTGTGTAGATTGATTCGCTATTTTCATTTCATAATATTTATAACGAAAATAATATATAAGAATAGCGATGCCAGGTTGAAAGTGGTTACTGTAAGACCAGAGAGAATGTGTTATTAATGTGTTACAATAATACTGTACAGTGATTACCTTTATTGGTTAGGTAGGCATGGCTCCCAGGACCGTCACCATTAGTAATAGCTGATACAAAGAAATAAGATGAGGCTTAAGAGAAGCACAAGCAGACTGCCTGATGTAAGATCTCCGTACGACCTGTGTTGGTTAGTGGTTTATACTAATATACAGTAATAACAAATCCCCCCAAATGTCATGCACTATACCCATATACTGCACTCTACACACGGTGGCACCACTCCTTCCCCATTCCTTTGAAAGATTCAAGAATAGAAGTACAGTAAGTGTGTTTTTAAATGTACCTGACTTGTGTGACGTCTTTGTCTTGGCAGGGGAGGTGAGAACACGCATGAGGCTGCAGAGAGCTGACCCTTTAGACCTGAGGTCCTGGACAGCAGGTCCTTTGGACGTCCATTCCTCTAACAAGCCCTGTGCAAAGAGTCATCAATAATAGAAAATACATACAGTATAATAGATTAGAAAGACGACCGTACTGGTATTTCTATCACTTATGAATGTGAACTATGGTAACTGTGTTGGTAAATTTAAACACAGGCATACTGTAACATTTTAAACTAAGTTCTCCTTTTATGTACATTATATTGGGCTTTGATGTTGACCTATTCACTTATGGTAAATTATCTGGATTCCTTTTTATCTTTTATGTGACGTCTCAGTTTTATCTAATCAAAGTGGTGTCTCTTCCTGGAAGTCATCATATATTAATTTAGTGTTCCACTTCCAGAAAGGCAGAAACCCTTTTAGATTTGTCTCTCGTTAGCTTGGCAGAGAAAGCAGCAGGGCTATGAGGGAGGACAGGGCAGTGATCTATCCAGCACACTCACACTCCACCCTTTACAAAACACAACCACCATTTCAAACTGTTGTGTTTTAAGTATATCACCGGTGGTTCGTGCCCCGGCGCTGCGCTGACTTACAGGACAATTAGTCTAAACACATTGTTCTGGAACGTCTCCAGAACAATGTTTTGACTTCCTCAATGTCGTGACTCACCGTGACTTTCTGCAGGTCCTTGGACAGACTGTGCTCACTGCTGCTTGGCTCAACCGCAGGTACTTTCTCTGTGGTTGCCTCCAGCCATTTGGTGAGGACTCCGGCCGCAGACCTGAACTCTCCCAGCTGGTCTTGACAGGAGGACACCTCCTCTTCCCTTTGGTAGAAGGGGGAGAAAAAGTATCATAAATGTATGCAAAGATCAAAGTACTCAGATCGGTACTTAAATGTATTGAAAAGATAAAGTCATCGTTAAAAGTGTAACTAGATATTAATCTAAAGCTAAAATTGGTAATGCAACAGAAGCTTACTTGTCTCTCACGGTGTCCTTGAAGGCATTGAACGTTTTGGAGAGGTCATCCATCTTGGCCTGAATGTGGGTATTGTTTCCATCAGGGCTCATGTTGGACAGCTCCTTGGACAACCTCTGCAGCATCTCCACATCGTTGGCATGTTCAGCCATCTCAGCTTTAGTATCCTATGATGACGTTATCAAAACAGTGATGAAGATCCAGCCAAGGACAATAACGTAAATTTGTGATCGTGAAGACAGCCACGGTACAATCAGCTGACATACCTGCATGCGCTGAGAGACTTCGTTGAATGTTTTCCCAGGTCCGTCTGTCTCATCCAATTCCTGTGAGCGCTTCAGGACAAACTGCTGGACCTTCTCTGTGGTCTTCTCAAAGTGCTCCACCTTTCCTTTCAGCTGCTCCAGCTGGTTCACCTTGTCTTTGTGTTTGGTACAGGCGTCAGAGAACCGCTGGGACAACGCTTCCATGTTGGAATGCAGCAGGGCAGCCGCAGACGGATCCGCGGTCTCCACAAACTTCTTTACCTTGGCTTTCATTGCCGATATGCTGCTCTGACGACTTGCAATGTCCTGATCCAATGCCTTCAAGAAAGAAGAAAAAGTACGATCAATTATTGAGTAGCCCAACTGTAGGAGATGTTTTGTTTAACTATACTGTACATGTGTTCCACGAATAAGTTTAGCTTGATTATATGAAAATGTGCCTAAAAGCTAAAAACAGCTACTTAGTTTATTAAGTCCCAGAATGTACAGGTACTGTACATTGTAATCTGATGGTATATTATTAGACAGTTCTTGAACTGGAGCAAGATACATACTGCTTCTTTGCTGAGGATGTCCCCTATGGCTGCCGAGTCCAGGGGGATTTGCCCTGTCTCTTTCACACTCTTCTCCACTCCCTCCATCCATCCCATCATTTCATCCAGGCCATCCTGAACACTCAGAGATCGCGTCAGGGTGATCTGCAGCTTCTCGTTCCGATCGCTCACAGACTTGGACAGGTTGTCGTACCGCTCCGCTATGTCGTCTACGGTGCATGGAAAACAATCGGGTTATGTTCAAAGACCAACCGTGAATTATAGCTGAAACACTATTATTTGGGCAAAACGCAAAGATTAATGTTTCAAACAAGGGGAATGAATTACTGTGTAATGGCTGTTTTGCTAAGACTATGGATTTGAAAAGGATTAACATCACGTTTTTGGTACACAGAAAGCTTTTTTGAGTGCCGGCCAAGAAGTCCATGATTAAGAAATCATAGTAGGCTACATTACATAAACATTCCAAAAGTGGTCCAATAAGACTATAGTGTCCTGTGGACAGCTGTAACCCTTTGTCAAAGCAATTCTCTTTAAAGTTTCTCTTTACAGATGCAATTTGTTCCGATTCAGGAAAGCTGCCATTTTTACCTAGCTTACAGTAACAACCTGGCAACTTTCAAGCTGCATAACTGTAATGCATACTTGGAAAATATATAATAGCTATTTCCGGCATGCGACACCGGGGCGCACCCAAATATGAATCAGGCTTAAAGCGACACGATAAAACCTTTATAACAAATAAACTGTAAATATGTAAATCTGTATAGCAGTAGAGTATGTTAATACAATATAAGTTATACAATTGGGGTGATTGTATATCGTCTCCCTATTCTTCTATTGCGATATTTAGATCGTGTCAAAGGTCATGTGACTCATGTCTCACCTAGACACTGGATCTGACATGACTTTTGACCTGATGGTCAAGATTCAATTTATCCTCTGAGCAAGCAGGCAGGCTACTAGCTCAGTGGTAAAATGTCAGCATTTGCTGAGGAAACCGGATCAACTCCAGGGTAGGAGAGGAAAGCTTTAATTGTGTCCTAGTTTACCAATTAGACACCAGACATTGAAAGTTCTGAAAGGTGCACAACAGAGTTCTAGGATGATGATACAGACTTTTCAAATTAGGATTCTAATCCTATTAATCCTTCCCAATTCATTTCAAAGCATTCAACAACACTTTCAATGCTTAAAATATCAAAGTCTGATTTATCATATCCCTGAAGTATTATTGTATAGTATCCGTAACTGCCATTAACTTTAGCAGTGCACTGTCAATAACACTTCACTGCATCAGGGCAGCTACTGTACTGTACTCTACCGACCTCTCTTACTCACCTACTGTTTCCTGGATCTCATCCGGATTGCTCAGCAGGTCTCCTTCAGATCCAATCAAAGATGTGGCCGTCTTGCGTAGCGTGTCCACAGCAGACTGATGCCCAGTAGTCTGACCTTGCAGGGCCTGGGGATCGGTTAAGTAAAGACATATCAGAGAATTAATTACGTTCCTCACTTGGGAGACGTCATGATATTGACTGGTGGGGGGAACTGGAAGTCCAAAACACATTACTGTTTGGGAAATGGAAAAAAGGAACCTATGTTCCAAAGGATTCAATGTAGTTATTACTTTCCATTGGTTAAATATTTATAAAACCTACCTACTGACAACCATATTTGGGTTATGTCTATGCAAATAGATGTAGTCATACTGTATACGATGCGTTATAAATATAATGTAATCTGGGAGGAACATTGAACAAAGTGAAAATTACAGTAAGGCAACAGGCACATAATTATTACAAAAGGTACATATAGGCTCAGTATTGAATATTCATTCAGCAGATACTCCTCTCAACTAACGCCTTCTTGAATATTTTAGCTTCCATAGAAAGTCTGGCATCTCTCTGGGATGATTTGTAACCAGTCTTCCTCTCTGGCGTCTCTTATCTCCACATATCCATGTTGTAAGTCTCTGCTTCTCCACAAGAAATGTTGGGGAACAGCATTGCGTTGCTAGCCAGTTATTTGGGGGGAGTGACACCATCATGCAACTAAGCATGAATTAGTGTTTAAACTCTTTCACTCCAAACTTGCAATCACATATGCCAGGCAGACAATTTCTTTCTGGCAAACAGGGCTTTTTAACGGCATAGGAAGTGTGTTTTTGCCTGTATACTGAACATAAGTGACAAGTAACCAGAGCTAAGCTGTTGCTTGGAGTTTGAACAAAGTGCTATAAATAGTTTTTAGAGCGAGTGGAAACACTGTATATGGTAAGGCAGGTCTGTTTTGCAATGACTTTAAAACTTAAATGAGTTTGAATAACTCTCACACCCTGGCTGTAACACTAAAATAAAACTCAATTTAGCAACCTTATCATCAGCACAATGCATATTTTTACTAGACAGTTCAACATTTGATCCTGTGTAACGGGTCCCCTATGCAAAGTCATCTCTTGTGAATGATATGATGATGTATAAGTAGTAGCCTTGCCGAGCCATGAGGCCCATAGGGCAGGAGCCTATCTCCTGTTTCTGTAGCGTGAGCCAGCTTGATGTACAAGTACACCCCCTGGACATGACGCTAGTATGTCGCAGGGACTTACCCCATATCCAACCCTTGATGCTGAGTGTCAAGCAGGGAGGCACTGGGTCCCATTTTTAGAGTCTTTGGTATGACCCGGCCGGGGATCGAACCCCGACCTCCCAGTCTCAGGGCGGACACTCTAACCACAAGGCCACTGAGCTGATGATGCATAGCTGACCAAAAGGTTTAGCTGAATACTACAACTGTGGTTGTGTGGTGTTTGTTACATGCCTTGGTTTCCTCCAACTGTTTCTGCAGTGTTTGTGGGTCAGCAGCGATGGCCTCTGACTGCTGCCTCCTGGCCTCCTCCTCGGAGCCGTTGAGCCACTTCAGAAGACCGGCGGATGACTCGTCGTATTTCTTGTACTTGTCGACCACATCTTTGAGGTTGCTTCCAAGCTGGTTGCACTGCACACACATTCATGTTAATGACACATGGCTCAGAAAGGCACATATTAAAACCCAAACTCATTCAAAAACAGGTCCAACTGTCTAAAGCATAAATATAGATATTAAATAAACAAATACATTTTATTTGTTAAGACTGTCGAGGTCTCTGAAATTGTCATTTTACACATTGCAGTTCATCGCAATTTAAGGATAAATACTGCCCTCATGTGGCAAAAGTAATGTACTTGACTCAGTCTAAATTATTCTAGAATCCATACCTGGGAATGCAGAGATTTGTAGCGTCCAGCCGCAGAGTCCAGTTGATCTTTGACAGAGGCACATGCTCCAGAAGTGTCTATCTGCAGCTGACCACGGTCAGCAGCACCTGCTTCGCTGCAGACTTTAGCTACGTCCAGAACCTTCTGCCCCGATATGGTGATGAAGCGGAGGTCCCCTTTGTGAGCGATCACGTCCTCTGAGAAACTCCTCTGCCGATCCAGTTTGTCGCTGAGGATGTTGAGGCAGGCCGCCGGCGCCCCCATCTCCTTCATCTCCGCCTCGGCCTGGCCCAGCCACACCTCAAACTCCTCACAGTCGCCCTGGAACTTCTTCATCTCCTCCTGGACACTCTGCATCTGCGGTGGTGATTTTGACAGCAAGTTGTGATTTAGTTCTAGTCGTAGTCTTTTGAATAAAATGTCAGTTAGTTTTTGTCATATTTTAGTCATCTGAAATGTTTTAGTGTTAGTGTCTAGTTTTAGCCGACTAAATATCATGATATTTTAGTTGGCTACATGCCACATGCATGTAGATCTGCTATTTCTAGAGCGCAACCAAACATATTTTGTTCTACTGGATCTCTTCTCACTGGCTAACATTTCAGTCTAGTTTTTATTTTTTGACGAAATTGTTGATAAATTGAATAGTTTTAGTCATCATAGCTTAAGTTAAATTGATTTAGTTTCCATCAGCGAAAAAAGGCAGTCGACAGACATTTTTCGCCATAGTTTTCATCGACGAAATCGACACTGTGTAGTGCATTGGTTCTCAAAGTGGGGTCCGGGTACTTGAGCTAAATTAGTTAGGAACCAAATGGACCCTTATGGGTTTGTAACTCTGAGTGTGTACAAATGGAACCAAATGGACCCGCTAATTTGTACACTCTCAGAGTTAAATTAACAGTGATTTTACAATATAAATTGCCATAAAAAATGCCATTAAATGGGGGTTTGGGGCCTAATGCATGTCAAACTGGGGGTCCTTGAAATTAAAATGGTTCAGAATCACTGCTAGAGCCAGAAAAAAGTTTCTCTTATGGGGTCCCTGGCACATCTTTTCAAATGGGTATACGCAGGGCTAATAAGTGTCATTGACATGAAAAGGTTTGAGAACCACTGGTGTAGTGCACCTGCTTCATCTGCTGCTCGGCGTGTGTCAGAGAGGTGTCGTAGCGCCCGCGGAGCTCCTGGACGTCCCTCTGCAGCTTGTCCTTCTCCTCCGGGGACAGCACCTGGGCCTGCTTGTCCAGCAGAGCCTGAGCCGACTGGGTGGCCATGATGAGATCCTGCTGCTGAGACAGGATCTCCCGATGACGAGCCTGCAGGAAGAATTAACGACAACGAGGCTTTCGGGTCACACCAGCTGGAAGAGCTTCATAAAATGACCTATGCTCGCCAAAGAGAGTCAAGTTTCTGGTCACAGGAAAACTAAAAGCATTGGAATGTTCAATAAAATGTACTGTACAAAGTTTTAACCCGTTTAGACCTGTTGTAACCTGTACGTTGTTACCTTTCAATACTACCTCTGTGTCTTATTAGATGTTACTATACATGTAGCAACATCATTATTATTATTTACTTTTGTTAATAAGAATATGAAGGTTTTCAGAAAACTTGGGTTAGGTTTTAGAAGGAATTTTTAGAATCGGCCTCGGGTCTAAATGGGCTAAAGTAGGGCTCATAATGCAAAGTTTTTAATGTATTTTTTTGTGGCTTTCGCCTTTATTTTATATATTTTATGGAGGGACAGACAGTAGGCTGACAGGAAATGGGGAGAGAGATGGGGTGAGAGATGGGGGGGAAGACATGCAGTAAAGGCCGTCGGGATCGGGAGTCGAACCCGCGGCACACTGCCAGACTGGATTACCAGCCAAGGTGCCAGGACCACTGAACCATGGCCCAGGCCCATAATGCAAAGTTAATTGAGAAATCATAAGCAAGAGAAATGCATTAATTGCTAAATCCGGTGGCTTTCTTTGTTCCATATTTGGTTTTGATACAGGAAACTAGTTGTTTTGTTTGTAGTATGCAGCACGGAAGTAGAGTAGAGTAAAGTCGCTGCTTCTTCGCCTGGAAAGGAGCCAGCATAGGTGGTTCGGGCATCTGGTTAGGATGCCTCTCGAGCGTCGATGCACGTCCCACTGGGAGGAGACCCCGGGGCAGACCAAGGATGAGATGGAAGGATTACATCGACTCACTGGCCTTGGGAACGCCTCGGGATCCCCCAGGAGGAAGTTACTAATGTTGCTCTGGAGGGGGAAGTCTGGAGCTGTTGCCCCCGCGACCCGACTACGGATAAGCGGTTGAAGATGTATGGATGGATGGATGCAGCACGGAAGAACAGCAATAGACATCTAGGGCCCTAAAGTTCTTTGACTTTTTTTTTTACCATTTTGAAATGGCTATTTGGAATATTAATAATGTTTTTCAAAATAGTAAAAGAAAAAAAGGTTTAGGGACAAGGGGGAAAATAGGGCCCCTGCTATTGGACAATTGGATAAACATTCATGACTATTCTGAGACAGCCCTGTGAGAAACGTTTACTGTATACTGTATTGTGTAAACTGTACCTTGACCATGTCATGCTGCTTGTCAAGATCCAGAGATGAGGTGTTGTTCCCACTCGTCTGCCTCGCGGAGTCATTCTCAACGGTCTGGAGTGTGTTTCCATTGGTGTTGTCGTCCTCTCTTATCAGCCCCTTGGCTGACGTCTCCAGAGGAACGTTCCCATTGTTTTTGCTTTTCTCAAGGTCTTCTTCTTGTTGATTTCCAATGTTGGATATCCAGCCCAGGAGACCTTCAATTTTGTTCTTACTTTCTTCAAGCTGTTCAACAGCTGCAGCCTAATAGAAAGAAACCATAGTATAGTTCCAAACCAAAGATTAATGTCTTGTACAGATGCTAGTGTATTTAATAGCTAAATATATGCTAATTGTACACCATTATGTGCGATTTACATTGATATTTGCCTGTGCATAAAGAGGCAAAGTGAGTTTAACGTCATTTAATGCAATCAGATATCTGTTTGGATGCATGGGCTGTCAAGGCCAGAAAGTAGTTTTTTGCTACTCAGTTAGTAGGCGTTCCTGCATAACTTTTAGGTATGATGATGATGTCACGCGCATACCCTCTAATAACATTTCAGTTGTTTGTTGATTTATGTTACTGTTGTAACTAAAGAAACCAAAATGATGAACTCATGGTCATGGAGTAATGCAGCCCACTAACCTTCTCACTTTCCTGCTTGATAGCTGTGGTAACAACCTTCTCCAGGTCTTTTCTGGACTCCTCGGCTCGTTGGTTGATGAGCTTGGCTTTGGTCTTGGCCTCCTCCAGCTTGCTCTCTATGACAGCGCTCTGTTCTGGCATCAGTTTTCCCCGGTTCTCCTCCAGGAACTTTGCCGTGCCGGTGATGACCTCCTTCAAAGCGCTGGCATTTGTCAGCACGTCTTTCTGTAGGGCCTTGAGAACAGACAGACATGAAGTGTGATTAAGCACTTACTGTAGTAATCTATCTTTGGCAAAAATAGCCGATCTACAAGCTTTGTGTCGCAACACAACGCGCTGTGGGCTTGTAGATTGGCTATTTTCACCACTGTTTTCCCCAGAATAGGGACGCTAAGGTTCAAGGGGTTAATGTTACAGTCATGGAATAATAAGGCAAACAAAAAGGAGAAGGGCGCACAGCCGCACACCAGTATTGATGAGGTACTGCTGCTGACCTTTTGGGGCAGCGGTGGCCTAAGGGTTAGAGGAGTGCCCTTGTTGCCGAAAGGTTGCCGGTTTGATTCCCCAGACGGGGAATCGAATGGGAAAAATCTGGGTGGGGAAGTGATTGTCATCACTCACCCAACACCGCTGAAGTGCCCTTGAGCAAGGCAGGCACTGACCCCCAACTGCTCCCCCTGGAGCTGCTTAGTGGCCAACAGTATAAGACTGTGGTTGTACTGGTCAGCTCCCAGGTTTTAATGTGTGTGTCTGTGTGTTTCTATGTGCAGGGCGTTGCTGAAAATGAGCACTTGTGCTCAGCTACTACCCTGGGTAAATAAAGGATTAAAAAAAAAAAAAAAAGAAAACCTTGGTAAATAAGTCTAAAAGTGAAGAAAAGGCTGCACACTCATAGCCATGAATGATGCAGGATAATCCTGAATGAAGAAGACCTTTCCAGGTCGTTGGTATTCATTTAATAAAGTTATCCTGCATCGTGGCCATGAGTGTGCAGCCTTTTCTTCACTTACAGTCATGGAACAAATCACTTGGAAACCTATACACTGGATTTACGTAGATGTGTATTCACTGAAAAAGTGCATTGTACTGTACATCGAGTATCAAAGCAAATCTTAGTGTACAAGCTACCTGGTGCTCTTGCTGATATTGCTGCAGGTCGCTAACGGTTTCTGTATTGTCTCCCTGCTGCCGATGACCAATGAGACGGTTCTCTGTCAGGGTAAGATTCTCACAGAGCTCTCCCAGCTTGTCGGAAAACTCCTTGTGTTTCTCCAGCACACACTGTGCAAGGAAAAAATTGCAATTCATCTTGTGCAAAAACGCTTAAACGAGACATTAACAATAACATTCACAAGCATACAGATGAAACAAAACTCCCATCCTAGAACAGAATTCAGTTTCACATACTGTACAGTGTTATTCACATGATTGTACAACTAAATCAGAAGGATTAATTAATCGTAATTGTGCAAATGAGTACTGTATATCTAGCACGAATGGACATGAACACATAACAAAAATGGAGGTGGTATTTTCTCATGTTCATTGGCGTAACGTGAATTCTGTCCTCAAATGGATGGATTTGCCTTTAAACACCTAACACAGTAGATTTAGTATGCTGTAAACATGCCAGCCATTCACCACACAGGGTTCATGGTAGGGTCTTAACAAAGGTTCATTTGACATGTGTTAGTGTCCATGTTGTGGGCGAAAGCATTCCAACACAGCAGGTGCATTTTGTCCGTTGTTAATTTAGCTGATTGATGTCTTGAGGCCTGTAGAACACAACCAGTACTGTAAGTTAGTCTCTAGCTGTGATCAAGGACATAAAGGACATACAGTAAGCAGCAATTCTGACAATTCTCATAAACATTTACAGATACCAATTTAACGTCTAAAGTATGATTGCTCAGAAGAGAAGTAACTCAAACCAGATCAATGTTCAAATGACAGCAAATACTGGGGTAAAACACATGCAAAGTTTCCTATACAATCCAATTTCTGTTTACCCACTTGGCAACAAGTAAAACCAATTAAAAGAATCTTTCTAAAATCTGAGGTTGTGATAAATTAATAGCATACAAATTGATTCAAATAATGCAAGTCAAAGACATTCTGTATATTAGTGGTCACATAATCGAAACATTTAACAAAATCATTCTTTTACATCTGCCATGCATGGCATGCAACATAATGGCTTCTACAATCTACCACGCATTATGAACACATATTCATCACTCCAAATCTTCAAAATCAAAACCGATTTCCGTGCAGTTTCTTTCTTTAATCACAGAACCTCAAGGTCTTTTCAGACCATCATCCACATTGCAGACCTGCTGCTGGCTCTCTCTCTCCCTGCTCTCCAGCAGTCGTTCCAGGTTGTCTCGCTCGGCAGCCAGCCTCTCTGTCTGCTGTCTGAATGCCAGCTGGATGGTGCTCAGAGACTTGAGGAGGTGTCTGCTCTGAACTGGACTCAAGAACTGGGTGTGCTCAGATATAAAGTTCTGGATTTCAAACGCCATGTCCTCTAACTGGGGCCGTGCTGCCTTCAGTAGACTCCTCTCCATGTCCTGGAACAACAGGGTCAGCCAGCCCATCAAGCAGATATCAATTCAGTTGCGGAAAGTGGTCAAATGTTTTGTGGGTTCAGTGGGTTTGGATTGTGTTGCTGTCAGGCAGAAACCTTGAATCTCCATATATAAACTTTTTTGTTTGTTTGAAAATGTTTGAAAATGAATGCTCTACTTCGTAGGGGCAAATGTATTCGTGAAAATAGTAAAATAGCAGATCTACAAGCTTACATGTCACAAAGAGATTTGACGTTTGGAGATTTTCACTTTATAAATATATAAAGTGAAAGTGGTTAGAAAGTGGTTAGTTCTGTCTATTATAAATATTTAACCAATGAAAGTATTAACAAGTGGTACCGAACGTAAAAATTACAGTTGTGTGTGTATTCAGTTGGGCATCGATCCTTACACAATGAGTGTCATGTGGGGACATCCCACCCTCACTTGCGCACACATACACAGAGGGCACTGCAGACTCTTAGGCCCGATTTAGACTGCAGTCACATCAAGTCAAATCCGATTCAAATCAGATATTTTTTTCTCAAATCCGATCTTTTGGCGCGACCATTCACATTACCGTTTGCAAGTGACCATATCTGATCTGTGCATTCAGACTGATTTTAGCCTGTGTCGCACTGTTCCCTATTTCTCGAGCTTCCACCACTTTACTTTATTTTTTTTCCTTCTTTGTTTTATTGTTTCTTCTTTATATCTTTTTAAAAGTGTCTTATGTGTATGATTATGTCATCAATCGTCTTTTATGTAAGTCTGAGTCTGTTGTTCTCTGATATCTTGGAAAAACCTTAAAATAAATGATATAAAATGACAAACAAATGTCAAAAGTATTACTACATTGGATCCATTCGAACACAGGTTCTTTTTTCCATTGAACCATTAACTGAAAGTAACGGTTTTGGACAAACAAGGTTTCCACCCGACAGTGACGATTTGTAAGACAATACAAATACCTTGTTCTGCTGAAGGACATGCTTCAATGTGTCCACATTGTACGTGTTCATCAGTTCCAGCTCATGTGTCTCAGAGTTGTGATGGATGTAAGACGCCAGTTTATCAAGGTCAGCCACAAATGTTTGGTACGCAGACACCAGCTGGAACTAGAATCCCACGGAAAACAGTTGAACATTCTGCGCAGACGCATCACAAGAGGCCACAACTTAATTATGTCAATGGACAATAAACACTGACCTGTCCATTTTCGAACGCTTGCATCAAAGCCTGTGTCCTTTCTCTAGACATTTGGCAAATGTGAATAAACGCCGGCTTCAATTCTAGAAATGCTGAGGCCAAATCATGGTGTATTTGTGCGGGAACAAGCTCATTAACGGAGTTTAAGAGCTGTTCAGCTTTCTCCAGATCTATTGTTAAAACCCCAACGAGTCTAGACAGGTGAGACTCCAGTGCCTGGGAAAGAGAGTGCAGAACACAACTGTTAAAAGTACCAGTGCATACAGTAAAAAAATATAAAAAATGTTAATGCTACGGTGGTAATATACAGTACATTTCTGTAGAGTCTGTATACTTATTGTTTCATTGTACAGTTATTTTACTGTTTGACGGATGTGATGTTTTTAGCTTACTTATGATCCTTGATGACTATTTCTATGCATCTGATATATGTTCTTGCTTACTCTGGATTAAGAGTGTCTGCTAAATGGATGAATTGTAATTGTAAATTGAGTTCCATAATTTATTCCTCTGACCTGGGATTCCTCCATCTGTTTCTGCAACACGTCCATGTTGTTGCTCAAGGGACCCTGGGCTAAAAGGTCACTTCTGACATCATCTAAAACGTCCACGTGATCCTGTAGTCTCCCAACGCACTCTAAATACTCCTGGATGGAGTATGGCTGTAGGAAACAGAAAACTATTACAAAAGTGGGATGGATGTTATTTAGGATATGAGGAAAATGAAAATAAAAATAAAAATACCATGTCGTCCAAATCGTCTCCAGCATGGCAGCCATCTGAAGTGGTCTGAGCACACAGCTCCTGACTGATTGAAGTGGTCCGAGCACACAGCTCATGGCTGATTTTGACGTCAGCTTCCTCTTCTGTTGACCCCTCCATTGTCTCCTCCTCAGAGCTCTCTTCCATGATGCTCTCCAGGGCACGGTGTCTGTCTCCAAGACCACCCTGCCCAAGAACGCTGCTCAGGGTCTCCATCACACCCTGGAGCACCGACGGGTCTTGGCTTGATGAAACGCTCCGGAGAACTTGCAGCAGCTGGGACTGAATGCTTCCAATGTCACACTGCTGTGGGTCTTCGTGGATATTCACTTCCTGGTTCATACGATTTTGGTTTTCCGTTTCTTTTTGGTCTGAAATAAGGGTGTTGAGAGGAACTGGGCTACTGATATCCAAGGGTCCATGGGCTGTGTCGCTCTTGTCAAAACCGTCTCTCTCCGAGGACAGTGGAATGTTGGGAACCATAGTTACAACAGCTTTGACATGTTGCGTTTCCATGGATTGCATTTCATCAACATTAGCCTCGTTTTTGCAAATATTCGGCGGTTGTTCTAGGCCAGACCTTGCAGCATTATACGTCATTGATGGAGATGAATTGTCAGATGTAATGGGAAAATCTGATTGAACATGAGTCACTTCCTGGGGTTCCTCAACTAAAGCACACATATCTAATCCATGGTCTGTTTTCGCTATGTTTGCTGGATACCCTGCATCCATGTCTGTTGTTAAGGGTGAGTCTCTACCAACAACAACTGCATCATGTTTGCTATTACTTGCCTCTATTGTTTGTATGTCTGTGAAGACAGGAGTCTGGTCGTGACCACTGCCAACTGAGAAAATGTCCACCCGTTGCCCCTCTGGGGAAAGCTTACTGCCAACCACATGGCGTGAATCCACCTCATGTGCAGCATCATCGTTTGAATCTGACAGACAGTTATTAATCCCTACTAGCTCAGTAACACCAAAGGAATCAGGATTTACATTTTCTGCATCGTTGATATCATAGCTGCCATGGTTGATTGTGCCTGTTTGAATATTGGCTTCACTGGAAATAGTAGGCATTTGAGAGCACTGATTCAACTGCTGAAGATTTTGAGGGGATGTGGGTTCAGTTTCTAAACTGAAATCCCCTTCTGGTTGAAATGTTGTTCGATGAGGTAATGTCATTGCACTGCTAGATTCTGTGATCCTTTCCACAACGTCACTAGTAGATTCAGACGCGGAGATGATGCCATTTTCAAACAAATCCCTTGGTGATGAGTAATCTATTCTCTGCACTGGCTCATTGACTAAAGAGGACACGGCAGCATTTAGCACATTCTCTACTCTATTTTCTTCAGACATAACATCACTATAGGACGAGGATACGCCCGAGTCACTCTGAACAGGGCTAACTGTCTGATTCATGTTGTGATATCCAGCTCTGAATAAAACCTCTTCTAGTGGCAAGTCGCTTTCAGTATGGCTCTCTATCCGATTGGCTCCTTCAGTCACATCTGATAAGGTTGGATGAAAATCATTTTGGACGACATTTCTAGACAGACTAGACAGACTATTGGTTAACACCTGTGTGTCACTATCTTCCCTTAGCAAATGTGTTCTGTCATTTTGACAGGTAGTAAATTCTTGTGAGACCTTATTCAGTGAGATAGGTGAGGTCATTTGAGCTTGGGGAAGGCTATGACTAATGCACGAGGGAAGCAATGTATGGAGATAATTACTCATGTCTTCTGCATTTCCTCCTGGCCTAAAACCTAGAACTTCAATTCCACTCTCATGCTCCATTAGTCTGTCATCGCTGTGTACATCAGCGAGATCAAGCACTACTACAGCAACCCTGTCACACTGCCACTCTAGTACACTCTCCGCCTCGTTTCCCTTAATGAATCCCAGGCTATGGTCATCAGAGATGCATGGAGTGTCCCTGCCCTCGGGGTAAATGACGTCTCCGCAAATACGCTCCGAGTGAATTATCCTATCGGCCAATTCATCACTAATTAATCCAGACTGCAAAGCCTCACTGACGCTAACGTTACAACCAGACGTGGAGTCATATACACTAGCGCTTAGCAGGTTCTGCTGCTCCATAACATGCAGCGCAACATAAGGGGATATAGATCCACTCGATACAGTTTGTCTGAGGATAGACATCGTGCCCTCTTCCCCTGTAACATCTCTGTTTCTGTTCAGCTGCAATGCAAGCAGCTCCAGCACAGTTTTTCCATCGACGAGGCCCTTTTCGAGAGCCGCCTCCAGGTCGTAGCGTTTCCCAGAAGTGACGTCCAAAATGCCTCCTTCCTCCATCTGCTCTTTGAGAAGATGAATGGCGTAGCCTCGCTCGTCGTCGACCTCCCACACCTCCTCAGACATGAGAGGCATCGTGGTCCTGTTGTCGGTCTCCCTTGAGTCAGTGGACGATGAGTCAAGATTTACGTGTGTTGGTGATTGTTGGCAACACTTCATCGCCAGTGTCAGACTTTCGGAGTCATGTGCATTGGGGAGTAAATCAATGTTTGTGTCACTGGCTATATTTACAGTGAAACACTTTGGTAGAACAGTATTTAGACCTTCACTGGCAGTCACTCCAGCATCGATATCCAGCATAATTATTTCACATTTTTTAAAGTCTGTAGTGTTTGCGCTGCTTGTGCCATCTTGACAAAACTGTTTCACTGTAAAATTGGGCTTCATTACAGAGTCAACATCCATAGAGGATTTGTCAATGCAATCATTAACATCGAAGCCATTTCCAGCAACTAGACATTGTTCGAGATCAGTAAAGTTTGTGCTACTTGTGTTATTTTGAGACAATGTTTTCATTGTTGAATCAGGTTGTATGATGCTTGTAAAAGAGTCAATGGTCATTGCAGATTCCACAATGGCCTCTTCAATATCAAAGCCATTTCCAGCAATTGCATATTGTTCATCAGTAGAGTTTGTGCTATTTGGAAACAAAGAGTTGATGGTAGAATCAGGACGTATGATATTGCAAGCTGAGTCAACATATACCAAAGACTCTTCGGTATAATCAAGGTTCAACACCCTGATCTTGGCATCAGGTTTTTCATCAGAGGACACTCCATTCTCTGTATTATCATTGTGTGTGTTGTTACTCACAGAATCAACACCAACAAAAAGATATTCCTCAACAGAATCAATCATTTTCGATATTGACGATTCCTGATGGGTATCTTCAACATCAAAGTTGTCTCCAGTAATCACATTCTGCTCAAGATCAGCAGTGTTTGTGCTGCATGTGATATTATAGTCTGTAGAATCAGGCTGCACGGTGTTCAAAAAAGAGCCAACAACCATTGACGATGTCTCAATGGAATCTATCCTCTTAAACATAGAAGATTCCTCAGCAGAATTGTCATTTTCAAAACGACCAGAGATTGTGCTACTTGTGCTGTTTTGAACCAAACAGTTGGCTGTAGAATCAGGCTGTATGATGCTCCAAAATGAGTTGACATCAACTAAAGACTCAGTGTAATCGAGATTCAACACTCTGATATTGGTACAGAGTTTTTCATCAGAAGAATTCTCCAAGGGAACCAAATCATGAGATGGGAGTGATTGCTTATTTTTTAATAATTCATCCGTTTCTTCTTTTATGTGCAACGTAACAAGATTGTCTTCATCACTTTTAAAGTGAACTTCAAACTCAAGCTGTTTTAAAATACTACCGTCTGAAATGACTAAAGCAGCATTTTGCTCTCCGTTGTCTAAAGTCTCTGTATCTTCAATGAAAAGTTGTATCATTTTAGACGCATGGTTATCAAGTATCAACAGTCTTTGTCCTGTCTTTGGATCTATGTAACTATTGATCATGAGGTAGGAGATGAATAACTGTCTCTCTTCAGTGGGTGACGGGCTGTTCATATCCCCTGGACTATCTGTGGTATGATTACACCCAGACATTTTAAGTTCTCTAACCGTGAGCCAAGAGGAAAACTTTGAATGAAGCTGATCCACATCAGGAAACACATCAGGGAATTCTATCGTTTTCAATATCTCTACGGTATGACTGTCAATCAGACCCTTCTGAATAGCAGACGTGAAATCAACTACCTCCGAGTTGTCAGGTAGGTAAAATGCTGCTATCTTCTGTCGATTACTGAACAGTTTGCTGGCAAATTTCTCTGTGATGACTTCATGATGCACTGAGGTTGATTCATTGAGGATTTCCCCAGAGAGAGGCAACAACAGGCCAATGAACTCCCTCTGTTTTCCAAGCACTATTAGTGTGCTGCTACAGCTCAGCAAATCACACTGGACAGCTTCATCCACCATTAGCTTTTCTCCACCCTGAAGGTTCACAAGGCTGCAAAATGTACTCCCCTGACTACTGGAGTTAATCAAGTCCATCTTGGTCTCCTGACTTTCAAGAGCCTTCATGTAGACAGAACAGGGGATCAGGCCAAGCTGAAATGCTCTCTCCAAAGTCAGTTCATCTCCCGTATAGGACATTTTCAATTCATCACTGACCTGTTCCATGTCTATCACCTTAACGATCAAATGTTCAGAGGTGGCCGCTTCCCTAGCTGCTGCCAGAAGTGAGAAAGGCACAGAAGAGAAATGTGTACTTGGAATGCACTTGCTTGCATCATTTAGCTGGATCAATGTTGAATAATCGATAATATCTTGGTTGAGAGCATCATCCGAGCCCAGAGGGAGCAGCTGCTCGGAGGTTATAGTCTGGGTCTCAGGTAGAACGTCTCCAGGCATCTGATCAATCAGGCTGCATTGGACAGAAGACAAGGCTCCATCTCCAAGCTCATGAATGTCACCACTGCTTTCAAAACCCTATGGAAAATCATAATTTGATGCATCATTAAAATTGTTTTAACTGTGAATACAAAATGTGAAATTCAAATTCAACAGTATTCAAAAGCAAGGCAAAACTTGTACTCACCATCAGACAAGCATGTGTATGTTAACAGTTCATGTGTGCAAGAGCATGGCCGTGTCAAGGTTTTAACAGCGAGGTACAGTACATTAAAAGCCGACATGCTTCTGTGAACAAAATGTACAGCTTCTTGCAAAAAAGACGAAGACGAAGTTAGACACATCACATAAAGAATGTTCATACAGTACAACCTACTGTATATAGGTAGGTATACCGGCTGAGTGAACAGCAAGGAAGTTTGTTTTGGTGGTGACAATGACATAGACAAGCATGTTTACAGCATACACAGGCTCTTTTAAACTGTATTGGTCAAAAGGTCATTGTTTTTCTGTAGTTCAAAAATCCTGTGTTTCAGTGTTATAAAATGAGAGTGACACACAAGACAACTGTTCACACTGTGGAGGTAGAGAGGTACCAAGGTTAGTCATGCAACTGATATGCCACTTTCATCATTCCTACTATAAGTGACAAACACAATCCACTCTGTGTGAGCCCAGCCCAGTGTCCAACCTGTTCTGCGGACGGCATCTGATCTGCACAATGCTGGGAGAGATCACTGTAGGCCTGATTCAGTGCGTTCAGTTGCTCCTGGGCTTTCTGCCGTTCTTCTTCTGTCATCCTGCAATAAATGAGATAGAGCAGACAATTTTAGACTTCTAAGCAGCAACAACTTCGATACATTTTCCTATATATATCCAATTGTTCTATTGCGAGGACGTGACAGACATGACAGACACTTCCCAATGTGTTCAGTGTCTCACAAGTTTGCTCTCAACATTATCTTGAATTTGTTGTAGGACTAATATTCTATTAGTAGCCATGCAATTGAGCAGTCTAAAACACTGCTGAAGCTGTGTTAAAATGTTTACCTCAGTGGGGTAAAACTGGAACTGGGGATTCAAGTACACAGTTGTTTCTTACTTAGATTAACTTATTGATTTCTAATATGATGTATGTATGTATGGTCGCATTAACATGAATAAATGTGAAAACTAGAACCGTTACTTTTTGTTTATATAGCGGCTACTCTCTGTGATCGTGACAATGTCCTCCGTTTGTTTGTTTATGGCAAAATAGCGATTTTGACTATGAAGTAGAACTAATGGCCATGCAAGGCCGATGGTTGAACAGAGAATAGTGGAAATAGATGGAAATATGTATTGTATCGTAAATATTGTTTTATTGACCGAAGCTGATAACTGTCTACTGGGGGGAAAGAATGATGGTACAGCAGCTGTCTGCACGCCTCTGGCAGTGTCTGTAGTGGCGTCTCATTGAATACATTCAAAACAACTGACACACGCACACCGTATCATTTATCAAAACTATTAATTATCATTCAAAACAGCCGCTGGCTTCACAATCTGTGCTTTTACAGAGTAATGTATGATAGAAGGAGTATGACTATTCCAATGGTAATAGAGATCTTAGATAGGAATTAAGACAGATTCATAAGAAAACAAAAAGAGGTCCAAGGCACTCTGCTACAGTCAAATCAAGTAAAAAAAAAGCCTTTATTTAAGCGGCATGGCAAAGAGCATTAAAAATAACAACCTACGCGTTTCGGCTGTAAAAGCCTTCGTCAGGGTCCCGAGACAGATTCATACTTTGTCACATTAAAGTTAGGCATCATGCGACGGAGCATAAATTAGGCATGAAGGTGGTTGCACACCGGCCGCGTTTTTCGGAAAACCGATGGAGAAACGCCGCTGAAAATCCGAATTCGCATCCGATTCGCGCCCGGTGTTTGGAGACCTTTAGTGTTTGTAGAATAATTTAGTGCATTTGGTAGTGTTATACAATACTCTCCACTGTTTGTTTTCTTTGCATGGAGACTGTATACAGTATGTGGAGACTGAGTGCCAATCCAAAATAGTCCTCAAGAAACAGTCATAGATTAGGGTAATATAGTGTAGTGTTACAGGGGTGCCTGCTCATTACCAATGGAATTTGGTTTCTTTTTTGATTCAAAACAATAAGCTCCGTAGCAAACAAAGGCTTACAGCCTTCACACCTTGTGTTCAACTAAATAATCTACACCAGGGGTCTTAAACAGGGGATCGGAACCCCTAGGCGATCCTGACAGTTACTACAGGTGATAGCAACTTTTTTTTTTACATTAACCATATGAACGCTACAGTCCAAAATAGCAGATCTACAAGCACACAACGGCTCGCAAGTGTTGTGTGCTTGTAAATCTGCTTTTTTCGGCTTAGACGTTTGTTGTGGAGGGTAAAAAGAGCAGTACAGAGTGAAAGATCAAGTTTACTGTTTTATACAATATGTAATGGGGGTCCCTGCTTCATTGATTTCTCAGCTAAGGGGTCCTTGCCTGGAAAACATTGCAGACCCCTGATCTACACAAATCAGACTATAATAACCATCAACAAATGAACTGAAATGCCCAGCAACAGTGCTCCTTTAAAGATGATGACTTGACTCACTTGTCACTGTGTTTAGTCAGCATCATCTGTGTGGTCCTCAGTGCTTCTGCAATTTGTTCCTTCTTAGTGACCACCTCCTCCATTGAAACCTAGAATATCAATAAGTAAAGTTAATGTTGCAATATAGACAGACATCTTATATCGTCAGTACCTTTGTAATATCAAACTCTCTACCATGTCTGTATATGATTAATAACCTGAACGACATTTTAAAAAGCAAGCCGATAATGAACTACAATTATTACAATTCATTCATCAGATTTACTGTAATTGTTTGTGACCAAACGCAAGCTAATCAGGATAATTTCAAGGATTTCTGACCAAACGTAAGCTAATAAGGCTCAATTCAGGGATTTGTAAACAAAAATAAGGTAATCGGGACCATTTCAGGGATTAGTAAAAGAAAGTACTCATTAATCTTCTCTGGGATGTTAAATTATTGTGCCATGTGAACATTTGTTAAGCTCATGTCTCCGCTGGTTCCTGGTTAACTGGTGGTCACTCTCAAAACCTCTTCCACATGAACACCATAGTTATATTTTCTAAATGCGATAAAATGGTATAAAGACAATTGTGAAATGATTTTCATGAACTACTACAAAGCACTATATAATTATACTCTTTACACCAAATCACTTTGGCAGAAATAGCTGATCTACTGTATAAGCTCACACCGCGTTTTGTGATGGTGCATCAGAATGTGCAGCGACACTAGTGTTGTCATGCATTGCATATCATAGCTGTCTAGGACACATACATTTGAGCACTACCAGATCAGATTGGATAAAATTGGTACCCCGTCCTGAAAACGTATTTTCTGTTTAGTGTTTACTAAAGATTTGGAGATGCGGGGAGCCCCATGTTACTGGACAAGCACTATATAGGGTAGGTAGCATAGCAGTGGTGTCCATTTTGTGGCGCCAGAAACTATAGGTTACGAACGTAACAATGCTTATTAATTTTTACCATAGAGATGTGAGGAAATATTTATAGAAATTGTTTAATGATGGCTGTATAATTGCACCAAGCAGGGACAAAATGTAAACGTAATAAATATTTGTTCAATCTATTCGTGAGTTATCTGACTGAAATATTTTAAACCTGGAACCAAGCCAATCAGGCTCATGGTGAATCATGACCCCATAACATGAGATTGTGTGTGTAATTTTTTTTTATATTTAATTTAACTAACCCTATTTTTGGCAGTTGTCAAATATTGTTTTGACATGGAATCTAAAAAATTCGTGGCGGCACCACAAAATGGCCGCCACTGCTACAGTATGTCTTATTACAGTATTACTATCAGAGTATGGGCTATTTAAGACATACTGTATTTTAAAGGGATAGTTCCGATTTTTTTAACTTACGCTGTATGAAATACTTGCCATTAATATAGTGGTCGCAAATGTATTAATTGATTGCCTGAGTCCCGTGGAGGGAGTTCTGCTCTGGTTTTGGTGAATATTAAGTAGTTCCGGTCATTTTGTGGGGGGCACTGGGGCCACGCATTAAAAGTAAATGAATGCACAAAACTAGCGTCATTTGTATTGTTGACCTATTTCTACCATATAGTGCAACTTTCGTTCATTTTTTACCCCTCTATCACACGGAACTATGTTTTTTGTGTCCATATCACTACGCCCAAAAAATAGTCTGATGTGATAGACGGGTCAAAGTTGAACAAAAGTTGCGTTAATATTTTACAAATAGGTCAACAATACAAATTAGCCTATGATAGTTTTGTGGATTCATTTACTTTTAATGCGTGGCCCCAGGGCCCCCCACAAAATGACCGGAACTACTTAATATTCACCAAAACCAGAGCAGAACTCCCACCACGGGACTCGGGCAATCAATTACTGTAATATAGTTGCAACCACTACTGTATTTACAAGTATTTCATACAACTTAAGTTCAAAAATTGTGAACTATCCATTTAACAAAGAAATATCACTTATAGCACATTTAATGAAGCAAAATGTTATTTTGCTGCAGCACATCTAACATATCGTCACCTTGCTAAAAATAATGTAATTTTTCTGAAAACGGAACAAATGGAACCAAAACAAACTATATTATATTTCTTAATAATTTCCCCCAAAAGGTTTATAGCAATATATGACTATTGCTAATGCTATACAAATAATGCTGTTTGTCAGTTATAGAACATAAGAGGATCAAATGATTATTTGTGTTTCGAATCAGGCAATTGTAAACCTGATTTAGGCCAAATTATTAATTCATCTTGAGATACTGTAGGCCATTATACTACTGGGGTGGGAAGGGAACAGCATGATCCCTTCTGATTTAGGCAAAATAAATATATCATTTTCCTCAAAATATTACATGGGCCATTTTTAGCAAGGTGATGATATGTATCAATAGCTGAAGAAAGTTATCCATGTTGATGTAAAGCATCAATTCATTTTCTAAAAAATATATTTTCTACTGAGAAAGCATGAAAACCCTTTCTAGAACTTAATTGCCTAATTTGATAAAATAAAGAACATTTAGAAGGTGTAGTATCACCATATTAGCTCAATCTCAGCAATCAATACCCGTTTTTGCACCTATGATTCTATAGAGATTATACCGTACACGTAAAGTATCTTACAAAATGCAAAAATGTCCTAATAAAACCAATGTCTATGACTGTCAGGGGTCACACAAGTTGTCTACTGGTAACAAAGGATAATATAACCATTTCTGACTAGTATTATTTACGTAGATCTGACAATAATAAGGTGTGCTTGTGTTACAAACACTTAAAATGAATTATGCATGTACAGTATTCACAGACTTTACTTATTTGCTACTGTATGTGGTACCCCTATAAATGTTTTGAGAGCAAATAAGGTGGAAAAGAGAGTTCATGATCTACTACAGCGGTGGTTTTAAACCAGTTGTCCAGGGACCACCAGTGGTCCTTGAGGGGGTTCCAGGTGGTCCCCAGCTAAATGATAGAGTTGGACCCTTATAGATCTTTAACTCTTGAGAGCGTAAAAGGCCCCGTACGGGACCATTTGGTTTCATTTTACGCTCTCAAGAGTTACATTATTGTTTAATATCTGCATTACTTAATTTGTGTACACAATTAGAGAATGTAGAAGAACTGTTATTTTGATCAACATTTGCCAACTGCATGGAATTGTGTTTAAATTATAACAAAATATTCTTTTGTTTTGGGTCTGAGAGACTAAATGTCATCAAATGGTGGTCCGTTGTTCAAATGTCCAATAAATAATGGGCCTTGATATGAAAATGGTTGAAAACCACAGTACAGTATGTAGTGGTGGCTTTTTATCAAAAACGGCGTATAGTAGGCCTACACATAGCCTATTGAATGTTTTCTTGTAAAGATTTGAAACCAAATCAACGGTGTGCTTGATGCAACTTGAGTAATAAGCATACTTTGCAATGGATGTGTGCTTGTGCAACTGGGACATTGGACTGGAGTAGGGTGGCTAGAATTCATAGTACATCATTAAAACATTAATTAATTAATGTATAACAAGCTGGCCAAATAAATCCAATATTCATAGCCAAGGGATTCCACAATAATGACTCCTTTGTTTTGTTTTAATATAAATCATATACACACACACAGGTCAAAGGTTGCAATGTTATATTGTTATAAAATATATTCTACGGGAATATTAGGCATATTAAATTATTGTACAGGCTTCTGTTCTGGTCAAACCGCATGAAACAAACAAAAGGCCACAGCCACACAGTGTTTACCTGATGATAATTAGAAGCTTCTGTGTTGGCGTTACCATCTTTGAGACCTTTGCCATCATTGTTCTGATTCTGTTTCACATTGGACATCCAATGCAACAGCTTGCTAACTTTATCACCATGTTCTTTCTTCTCCTCATCAACAGATCTCTAGAATTTGAACAGAAGGATTTTCAAAAGGAATGTTATCTTATTCTATGCATATTTAACACGGGGCACTGAAATACAGTTAAAGTAAAATTATTCTCAGTTGCATTTGAACCCCTTTGAGGAATTAACCAAATTCAAGCAGGAACTCTGGGTTTGATGACAGACAAGAAAAACATTTAAAGAAATATTGAAGACAAAACAAACAAAACAGAGTAAATAATTAGGTGAATAAAAAGTAAATAAAAATAACTTTTTTCATCAAAACTTTGCTTTACATAATGCCTTTGTTGTCAGATGTACCACAACACATATTGCAGTGTTTTGTATTACTGTAGCCTATATGAATCTCAATGGCTCACTGCATAAAAATAATGTAATCAGAAACGATTAAAACATGTTTTGTCGATGAATACGCTCTTCACTTATTCAATGCATTGGAGATATTTATAGGTGGTGATACGTCCAAATATACTGGTATCCAACACCATGAGACTTTGTGGCTTCCAGTAACCTAAATCCAGTGTGGCAATCATAAACGCTTCTTTCAAGTGCTTCTTTGAATGAGATTCTTCGCTTGGTCTTTGGACAAGTCAGGCTTTTGGTGTAGGACGTTTCATCTTTTAGTAATAACGAGGCAGTAACTTTATCAACAAAACTGCCCTGAATAACTTCCTCGGGTGAGATTTTGTCTCGAGTCTCAGGGTTTATCAATCCTCCAGTCAGCCGTTGGAATTCAAGGCATCGGAGAGCAAAATCTTTAGGGAAGAGATTTTCCTGCATGGCCTGAGTGACAGACACAGTCTTGGCAGTCTGTGGATGAACAATGCCAAAATACGCCTTCTCGAACTGTTGGAGCTGTTCAGCAAATGACTCATCCACCAGACCTCTTTTTAGAGCCTCTGAGATCATCACTTTCTGCCCAGAAGCGGGCTCACAGATGCCTCCGGTGCATGCCTGGGCCTCCAGAAGCCTTAAGGCAGTATTTCTATCGATAAAGTTCTGCTGAAAAGCTTGAAGAACGGACAGGCGCTTCTTCTGGGTGACATCCCAAAGACCTGCGACAGGGCTGTTGGCATCCTCGACTACAACCATTCTCGAAAGTATGAGGTCTGCAAGCTCATAGATACTGAGGAACCCATTACGGTAACTCAGAAGTTCAGTTGTCTCAAGAAACCTTTGACTTAAAGCAGCCTCTATACAAAGCTTCCTTCCGGTTTTGTGGTCAACAATCACACTACGTGAGCTCCCTTTAACATCATCAATGGACTCCTCCTGCCATTCACTGTCCTGTCGAGATAGAAATAGATAGGTGCTCTCGTCAATGTGTTTCCCTTTATATGCTTCATACGCTGACATTTCCACGCCAGACACGCTGCTGATGACAGATAGTCTATGAGAACTTCTCGGAGAGATGCTGGACAGATGCTTGTCACCGAAAGGGAAAAGGTAGACACCGCCATCGGTGTCATAAAGACATGTCTTCAACAACTCGCTGTAATATGCCTTCTGTTTGGTGTCAGGATTGTGAAAGCCTTTGGGGTTGCCGACTGGATCGTAGAGACTCTGTAGAGTGATGTCATTGAAAAGGTTGTGCTCCACGGCGGTGCTGAGTGGTACTCTAACGCCAACCTCGGGGTCAATGAATCCTCCGGTGGCTATTTGGGCCTCTAAGATCTGCCTCGCCAAGTGTCTATCAAGAATCCTTTCCTCCATTGCCTGGAAAACGGACAGTGTTTTGTTGCCGTGGACATAGCCAGTGACTGCTTTCTCTGACTCCATTAGTCTGTCTTTCAGATCTGCGTCCACAAGGCCCACATCCAGGGCATCTAGGACCGAGTACGTTTCTCCAGTGGCTGGGTCGATAATACCGCCCGTTGCAGCCTGAGCCATCAGGTACTCAATTGCATAGGTCTTTGCTAAGAGGCCTTTCTCTGCAGCTTCTAAGAAGGACATCTTTGTCTTGCTTGACTCCACGTAGACTCCAGCAATAGCAGTCGGTCTGATGACAAACTGAGCAATAGATGCTTGCACCTCTTCCACTGTGATGAGACCCTCTTCTAAGCGGTGCAAAATGTCTTGGTCCAACCGCTTAGTTTTGATTAACTTCGTAATAATGGTTCTGATGCGTAGGAGTTTTCGTTTGGCCGAAGTGGAACTCTGCTTCACCTCCCTCTCACTTCTGGAATCTTCAATATCATTCTGGTCGGTATAGGTCACAATCTGTATGTGTCTTTGATGAAGAGATGTACGTTGAGGAGCAGAGCTATTCAGTTGTATGGCTGTTTTTTCCTTTTGAAGGCTTTGACTCTGAACATCTTCTTCTGTTGTTTCTTGTTTTGCTCTTCTCAGTTCTATTGTTCTGTCTTTGTCCATTGTTGCTATCTGTAAAAAGAACAATGGAAGAACCATGAGATAACATAATTATTGTTATGCATAAACAATGTTAAGCAATAGCAACATTATTTGTAATGTAATTATAGAATATGTGCCTATGTATTTACTATTTATTGTATATATATATATATATTGTATTTTGCTTCATGATATTGAATTTAGGTAATTCCTACCTCTGATGTTTCTTTCGTTTTTGGCATCTCCATTAGCTTGCACTTTGAACATTCCTTCTCCTTCTCTCTGGTCTTCATCGTGACCTCTAGTTTCAATACTTTCTCTTGATGGCATTTCACCTCTTCGATGTAGATCAACATTTTTTCATTGAGGGCTTTTACTTCCTTTTCCTTGATTCTCCATTTCTGCTCAGTCTCCGTCAACATTTCTTTCAGTCTTAATGCCTCCTTTAACTTTTCCTTTTCACGGTTTTCTAGATTACGGACGTTTGATTTATGTTTGACTTTGTCATCTTCCAGTTGAACAATTTGAGATTTGGCTTTTAATAGGTCACGGCTGAGAGCCGTTCTCTCTTGTTGTAGTTTGTCCATTTGAATATGCAGCTGATGCACCGTGATCTCTGGTGATGCCGAGTGCTCTTTTGATTGCAGTGTGATCTTTTGCTCCATGTCCGTCTGCACCAACAGCAGCTGTTTCTCATAGGCTTTCTTCTGAAGGTCCAGTTTACTTTTCAAGTCCTCAAGCATGCCCTTGCAGTTCTCCAGTTGTTCTTCAAGCTGTTGGGATCTCAGCTGAAATACTGAATTCTCTTTTTGTTTCTGCTTGCCCTCCTCTTGGGCTTGGTTGAGCTTTTCTTTCAACACTGTGATTTCCGATCCCAATAAGACACATTTCTCTTGAGCTTTAGTCCTCTCTCTCTGTACGATTGTAATTTCTTCTTTCATATTTGATAAAGATCTGTCAGAACTAGAAAAACTCTCTTTCATTTTTATCTTGAAAGACTCAGACTCCAGCGCTGTTATTCTGGACTCTTTGTTTCTTCTTTCCAGGGTCTCTTTAGCCAACTCATCTTGTAATCTTCTCTGAGTGGAGATCAATTTTTCAACTTCCAATTTCAAGTAAGCTTGTTTTTCTTCAGCTATTCTCTTGTCCCTCTGAAGTGTATTTAACTCCTGCTTCAGATTAGATACTATTTTCTCCGAGCTTCCAGTCACTCCTTTAATACTCTGCTTATAATTCTGAACCTCGACTTCTAATGCCTTTAACTTATTGAGATAGTTTTGATTTTCAGCAGATTCTCTCTGTAGTTCTGCATTTGTTTTCTTCAGAATTATGTTCAAATCATTAATTTCAGTTTTGTGCTCCAAGACTTTCTGGTTGTTTGTATTCCTCTCAACACGCACAGAGGTAAGCTCTGCTCTCAGGGTCTTCATTTCTTTCTCATAATTTGTGAGGTTTACCTGAAGCGTTTTGTTCTTCTGCTGCAGCTCAGATGTTTTCTTTACCTCGGCATTGTAGTCCCGTAGTTTAATTTGAAGCTCATGAGAGGTCTGGGATTTCTTCATCAGTTCCTCTTCAATAATTCGAACCTGCGATTTGGTGCTTTCCGCCTGAGACTTGGAAATTTGTATCTGCTGATCCTGGGTTCCCATTACTAAGGTTGCCTTATCGAGTTGAAATCTCATATTGTTCATCGTCTTCTCCATGTCAATGTTCATCTTTTTCAACTCCTCTATCTGGGTCTGCAACTGACAGACTAATAATCCCTTTTGTTGAAGCTCTGCATCAAGATTTTTACATTTGTGTTTAGTGTCTTGGTCAGATTTAGTCTTTACAGTGATCTCCTCTTTCACATTTTTAAGCTGTTGTTTCCAGCTCTCCATTTCATCATTTAAAGATTTGACCTTTTGTTCAGAGAATGATTTGTCCATCTTCAGTGACTCAGCAGTTAGCCGAAATGCCTTGATACTGTTGTCCAAGAACACATTCTTGTTAGTCAGTTCATTACATGTGAACTTCAGCTGATCTATTTCTGACAGTTTGGAGGACAACTCTTCCTCTAAGCTGCTAATCCTGCGACTGTTCACCTGTTCTATGGAACTCTTCTTCTGTAGCGTTTCTTGGCTGATCTTGAGTTGCTCCTTAAGACCTTCAACCTCTGTGTTTTGGAAAGCAGTTTTCTGCTCCAATGAAGTCTTGTCCCTCTGGAGAGATTTTATCTGCTCTTGAAACAGGTCGATGGAGTTCTTCAGGTCTGAATGACTTTGTCGGAGATTTTCTGATGTTTCTCTCACATTTTTCTTTTCTGTCTCCACGTCCTTCTGAAGTTGCTTCAGTCTATTATTGCTGTCATCCAACAGTTCCTTTAAATTCTGCACTTTCTTCTCAGCCACATTTTTATAAACAAGCACAGAGTTCAGCTCTGACTTTAGTGTCTTGATCTCCATTTCAGCTCTTTCTTTCAGAATGGTTATTTCTTCTATTTTGTGCTTCAGTTCATCTCTCTCAGTGTCGACTCGACTCGGCTGTACGCTGATGTTTTCTTGAACTGCAGCGGACCGTGATTCACTGTGGACTACCTTTAGGTCAGACGACTGGGCCTGCTGTGCCTCAGAACCTTCCTTCCCCTTGAGCTTGTTCTTACGTGTTTGATTGTTCTTCTCAGTCTCGTCCACATAATCACCTATCATCTTCAAGTTGTCCTCCAACTGCTGAATTAACTGTCGTGCACTACTTAATTCCTGCTCGACAGCAGCTTTGTCTTCCACTGCTAACTCTAGTTCAGTGAGATATTGCTGAGCCTCGTCTTCAAGGTTAGACTTTTGAATGGTTAAATCATCATTGGTCAACTTTTGTGCTTGTACTTCTCCTTCCAGCTTGTCCACCTGTGCTCGCCTTTCAGCCAGGTCAGCCTCTAGCTCTTGTACGTGGCACTGAAGCTGGCTATGCTCATTTTCTCCGGTAACCTTTTGCAGCTGCATGGTCTCTGTCCAAGTCACATGTTCAGCTTTTTCAAAAGCCTTTCTGTTCTATAATGCAAAACAACGAGTTAACACCACTTTCATGTTTAAAAGAAAGAAAATGTGAGAAAAAATATATATATATATATTATGTTGCAGGACTGTTAGTGAGTCTCTCCAGGAATTTATGTGTGAATAAGTGTACACACACACACACACACACACACACACACACACACACACACACACACACACACACACACACACACACACACACACACACACACACACACACACACACACACACACACACACACACACACACACACACACACACACACACACACAATGTGTTGTGTGTGTCTACAGTCTATTGTGTGTCTATTTAACTCAATAATACCAATTACATGTAAAGGTGATATTTTATACTATATTAAAAAGGCTGTAATTATTATTACTAATTATATAAATAGTAGTGTGGGGTTGCTATAATCACATCAAAAACACAATCCTGGAGAGACTATAAACAATTTCCCACATAAATGGCATGTAGTGTCATCAGTGTATCAGCCATGATCAAGACCTTGATCTTCCCTGGAAAAATCACCATAACCAACAACTCTGTATGCACACGCCATACAGAATGTCATGACTTTGCTTCATCCAAGCAAAGAAGCAAATATCATCATTCATGCTGAATAGAAAGGGAAATTATAACCCAAGTAGCACTGAGGGTCACAAAGAGACTTCAAGTATGCATCAAGGAAACAAGGACTTTTCATGCATTTCTATGAAAAACTAATTTGTTTGCATTGTATTCATTCATTTAAAGGCTTTTAAACCAGTAAAGTATCTCCCTTTTACTTTTCTTACAAGATCTGGGCAAACGTGCTAATCTGTAGATTAATCAATGCGGCAGTTCATTGCCCAAATTGATTCTTCAGAATAAACCAAATGACTCTCAGCAAAGTTATCCTCCTGTTGATGTTTAATTAAGCAATATTACAGGAGTTGGTTGTGCCTTACCGTCAATATTGACACAAAATGATGAAACATAAAACTAAACTCAATCTTGTTATACGATATCTGCTGTTTTCCCCTATAGACAAATTGAGCCACTATGTTTGCAACCTTTACATGCATTTTTAAACTGGACATAATGGTGTTGATCTCTATCTAATCTGTAAAAAAGTAACTAGTATGAACGATTTAGCGCCAGGCATTCCTTAAGAAATACTGAAATACTTTAACTTTATATGAGTATAAAGTTAAAGTGAAGTTGTATTGGGTTTACTCTCCCTCAACCAATCCCGACCACAAAAGAAATAATAACAACAAGAATTAAAGATTTATATAACAGTGCATGTACATGTAAATTACATGCATGTTCCTTACAAAGAAGGCAGAATATGTTACATAAAGAAAATAACAAAAGATTTTGAAAAGGGATTTAAACAACATGGACACCACAGATCAAGAACCCATACAAAAATCCAACAAATAACTCAAATAGTCAACATTATACTACAGTCATAACATCACATGACACTGTCTATCACAATTATGGCCATATATTCAACATAAATGGGCCATTTGTCCGTAAATGGCATAATTTTCGGATTTAATGTATATTGTGTATTTCTCCATAATTATTAGAACATTACTGAACTTACTTGAATTACTGAGTCAATGTTGGCTAAACATTACAGTGCTTTTAAATGTATCTTCAAGATAAACTGTAAAATGTTGAAAGGAATCATTTCTATCCCAGGCATATTAAAATCCTGCTCAACAGTGATAGTCATTTTAGCGATCAAAAACAGGCCATGTGGTTTTCAAAAGTCTTTGTTTTTCCCCACACCATTACAACATGAATGTCAGATTGAATGGGGGACCAAAACATAATAAGGTGAAAAATGATTTATGTTTATGTTAAATATCCGGGCCAAAGTTGAGAGTAGACATTATGTATAAAATTGACACCAGAATGGTCATTAAGGAATATTTTTCCTTCAGATTATATAAATCCATTTAAGCAATTTAAAATATGAAAGCCTTACCTCCTCATCTTCGGTTCTTCTCAACGTTTCACTGGCAAACTTCACATACTGTGTCATCAGGGTTACCAGAGCAGTGTAGCGGGTTCGAAGATCCATAAACTGTGGTAAAATGAAACAAAAAATACTTTGTTTAGCACCGAGAACACCTGGACTACTGCTTTAAAGCTCCATATAACATTTCATGGTTCACCTCTTGTTGGATGGCATCAGAAGTACTCTGCATCCTCCGCTTCTTGAGTGGAGATTTGTGTTGGGAGTCAACCATCGCTCTGTAGGTCATCAGCTGAAGCTCGTAATCCTAAATTGTGAAACGGGATATAATCATTATCTGAAGCCTATACAAATGCTTATACGGGAATACTGCAGATTCCCGTCTGAGAACGGTTCATTTACCATAAAATACTGTACATTTCATGTAGAAATCAGCTTACTTTGACAGCAGATGAGTACTGCTCAGAGTACTTTTGGCATTCTTCAATTCTGCTCTGTTTTTGTTCAATTTCAGCCACAAGAACCTGAAAAACACATTTTAAATAATTCACGGTCAGTTATAGTTTTGCAATGCCAGACAATTCAACATCACCTGCCAACAAAATGGATGTGCAGAAAGACAAAGTTGCGTATATTTTCATTTGTTTGCTGTACCAAGTGTTCTGTCGTTACTAAGCCATATCAAAGAAAGTTGATGTGACATGATATCTGTCTCCTCACACTTTTCATACAACATCTAGGAACACATATCTAACGACTATACAACAAGTGTCCGCTGGTCCTACCTTCTGTTGGTTCAGGAGCTCAGCGAGCGCCTTGCTGTCCTCGGGTTTGTTCTCTTGGGCCTTTAGTTGAGCTGATTCCATTTCTCGAACCCATTCGTCCAGACTACAGTAAGAATCCTTGTAGTATTTCAGATTTTTGCTGATGCCTTCCAAATCACGAAGCCTGAAATCAAATTAACAACGTTAATTGCAGTTATGTTTGAGTGTCATTAAAACCACTTAAACCCCAGCATCCGTATTGTGGGCAAAGCTTTCGCAGAAAATAGCAGATAAATTCACAATGCGACATGATTTTCCGCAAAAGCTTTACCGATAATAACAGAAAACAGAAAATACACTAGCATAGAACCCTGAGGCACTCAACCATGCTCAACCATATGGGGTTTAAGTGGTTAAAGGGTTAGTTCAGATTTTTTGAACTTAAGTTGTATGAAATACTTGCCATTAATATAGTGGTTGCAACTGTATTAATTGATTGCCAGAGTCCTGTGGTGGGAGTGTTGCTCTGGTTTTGGTGAAATATCAAGTAGTTCCGGTCATTTTGTGGGGGGCACTGGGGGCCACGCAGTAAAAGTAAATGAATCCACAAAACTAACGTCATTTGTATTGTTGACCTATTTCTAAAATATTAGTGCAACTTCCGTTCTTTTTTTACCCCTCTATCACACAGAACTATGTTTTTTGTGTCCATATCACTACGCCCAAAAAATAGTTCCATGTGATAGAGGGGTCAAAGTTGAACGAAAGTCGCGCTAATATTTTAGAAATAGGTCAACAATACAAATTACGTTCGTTTTGTGGATTAATTTACTTTTACTGCGTGGCCCCAGTGCCCCCCACAAAATGACCGGAACTACTTAATATTGACCAAAACCAGAGCAGAACTCCCACCATGGGACTCGGGCAATCAATTAATACAGTTGCAACCACTATATTAATGGCAAGTATTTCATACAACTTAAGTTCAAAAAATCTGAACTATCCCTTTAAAGGCTCACCCACGATTTGCAGGAGAGCCTGGTGTAATCAAAAGCAACAAACCTGCTGTCAATCTGGGAGTGAACGTTGTGCCACCTCTCACTCAGTTGATCAGCCTTCTCCTTGTGCCAGTCAAGGTCAAAGTCACGCTCGTTGTGGGCCTTAAACATGCGATCGCTGATGGTGCTCGCTTTCTGCAACTCATCCTCCATGTCATGGAACACTTCTCGGTTTTCATCAATCTCTTTCCGCCATTGCTATGAAAAAAAAACAAAAAACATATTCACCACAAAATATTATTTTGAGTAAGGTCTTGAAAAACTAAATCACTGAAGCATTATGGTGTTCGAAACTGAGTTTCACTACCTTGAGCGTGCAAATGATTGTGTCGATGGACTTCAGGTCCGAGTTCGTGTCGTCTTCCTCATAGAGTTTGGATTCGTAGATTTTAAGTAGACCTTCTGCCCTCTGGCTGTGCTTTACCACTAAACTCACAACCTTCAACCTGGACCAAAGACAAAACTTCATTCGGATACACTTCTCATTTCCAAGTAATCGTTTCTGTGTTACGCTACTGTAGCATTCAGTTCTAGACGATAGAGAAGGCCCGTCTTACTTGTCCATGTAGATGGTTGACATGGAGTGGACTTGGCTCATGCTCTGGGTGAGGACATTGAGCTCAGATGACAGGGTTGGGACTGACGGAGACGCTGACGCCTGTCTGAGGAACAGCTCACACTTTTCCTTCATGGCCTCAAGGTCTTCTTTCAGCTGGTTTAGCTCTGCTGTCTTCTTCTGCAAGCATGAGGATTAATAATAACAATCATGATCAGTGGTGGAACGTAGTGGTGGAACGTACATTTACTCAAGTACTGTACTTAAGTAAAATTTTGAGGCATTTGTACTTTACTTATTAGTATTTACTTCTACTCCTTTTACTTCACTACATTTATTTGAAAACTTTAGTTACTAGTTACTTTGTAGATTTTAATTACAAAACACACTCAGCTCTCTATATATTTCGGCCATTTGAAAATAGCCGATTTCCAAGCTCACAATGTGTAGCAATGCTGTGTGTTAAGACGCATGCTGTACCTGGTGCTCTGTGATGCTGTATGTTAGATGCATGCTGTACCTGGTGCTCTGTGATGCTGTATGTTAGATGCATGCTGTACCTGGTGCTCTGTGATGCTGTATGTGTTGATGCATGCTGTACCTGGTGCTCTGTGATGCTGTATGTTAAGACGCATGCTGTACCTGGTGCTCTGTGATGCTGTATGTTAGATGCATGCTGTACCTGGTGCTCTGTGATGCTGTATGTTAGATGCATGCTGTACCTGGTGCTCTGTGATGCTGTATGTGTTGACGCATGCTGTACCTGGTGCTCTGTGATGCTGTATGTGTTGACGCATGCTGTACCTGGTGCTCTGTGATGCTGTATGTTAGATGCATGCTGTACCTGGTGCTCTGTGATGCGCTGCAGGCTCTGCTCCAGGTCATCTCTGTCCAGTGGAGTTCTGATCTCTCGGATCATATGTTCCTCATGGGCCTCCAGATGCATTCGGAAGTTGCGTATTTCCGAGATGTAGCGATTGTACACAGATTCCTCATGCTCCTCTGTTTAAAGCAACAAAAAAAAACAACACAAATAGGGAAAGCTATTATGATACACTGCTGTACATTTTTATGTTTAGTTTTAATGCGTCATTTGGAGCAGTGGTTCCCAAACGTTTTAGTTTTTGGCCCAAAAGAGAAATTTGATGTCTCTCGATTGTAGATGGATTTTCACTACTACGTAAACATTGGATTTTCTGATATTTCTTCTTTTATTTCTTCATGAAACTACTGAAAAAAATGATTTAATTTGTTTTAATTGTTGCTTTTCTGGGGGAAAACGTTTTGTAATAATAATAATTAAAAACAAAATGTAGAAACAAAAAATAAAGGGACCCATACAAATGGGTTCCGACCCAGTGTTTGGGGAAACAGTGATCTGGAGAAACCCTTGGTGCTGACCTACCACGTCTGCTAAATAGTTTTAATATGGAACATTTACCAAGTCTGCCAAAGACTTTTACACCTCAGAGTTATTCATTATGGAACACAAGCCAAGTTTGGAAAATAGCAACTGTTCTGGAGTAGTAATGGATGTTAAAACACTGCTAATGTAACCAACAGTTCACGTCAGTGCAAAGATGCCCCTCTAGATGGCGGCATCCCCACAATATACAGAGCAAGTACATTGTAACACTATGACATTTTGACTTGACTTTTTTTGACTTTTTTTCTTGCCCAAGCGGCACACTAAACCAATGGTTCTCAATCTCAAAGTAGGGATTATAGGTAGGAACCAAATGGGCCCGTTCCATGGTCTAATGCATACCAAACCGTGTGGGGTCATTAAAAGCTTTGAGAATCATTGCACTAAACAACAGCTCTTGAGACTGTTCTTAATCCAGTTCAAAAAGCACAGTTAAAGAAAAAGCATTAACTTTACACATAATAGGCTTATAGAGCCACGTGTTTCCCTCGAGGTGTGGTGTTCTACGACGTACACCAACACCCCCTGTTAGTACAGTCACGCAAGCCTTGCCTCTTTCAGCCGACCTCAGTAGCTCCTCGTAATACTCTTTGCAGGCGATGACTTCTCTCTCCAGCTGTGCACGGTCGGCCACGGTGAACACCTCAGACTCCTCGCTGTCTTCCAGGAAATCTTCGAAGTGCAACTGCAGGTTGCTCAGGACCTGCTGATGCTCGCCGGGTAACATCGTCTTGATCTGCATGGATCAGAGAAACGTGTCACTTTGCATCCGACATGCAATATGAATCAGCTGTGTGTTCAAACCTTACCCACACTGAATGTCATTAGGCCACGGACCCACATTTCAAATGGGGACACTTAAATGGCAATACGTTACCCTTAATTTAGCGTTATAATAATTTCAAGTGTTTTGTTTTGTTTTTTCCATTTGAATTATAGTGAAATTATATATTTTTATCTGGTGGGGACACCCATAAAATATAATTGAATTACGTCTCAATATAATCATTAATACATTTTAACTGATAATGCTTATTAATGAACGTCGTATAGTATTAAAACTCCCGACGATGACGACAGAGACAGTAACAGAAATGTTCAGACGTACCGAGGACACGTTCCAGTTGCGGATGGCTCGGATGTCGGCCGTGAGGCTGTGCCAGGAGACCACGCTCTTCATGTTGATGTGGGAGTGATGCCACAGCGCCAACACGTTCTGGTACAGCTGCTCAATTCTGCAGGAAAAAGCAAAAAAGTTGTGTGATTTCATTGTTTTTGGCGTCGGAAATTGGAACATTATGAAAAGAAATTACAATTCCATTTGCCCTTTAGGCTTCGTAATACATAAGTGCACAGGGCTGATGCTAGTACAAATAACTGAAATATACCAAGAAATTACCAGCATTTTGTTTTTTTATACTTTAAATTCTTTTCAAAAATAGCTGATTTACAAGCTTACAACGCGTGTTGATCTGCTATTTCAGCTTTTCTTATGTATGAACATTTTTCAACATGGACACGACTATTAGGACAAAATAATTGCAACTAGAAAAAGTGCCCTTCTGGGCACAGGTCTCCACCAGGAGGATAGGACTGTGTGAGATGTTTGGCAAAATGTTTAGGAGTAATATAAATAAGTAATATGTTTGCCTTTGATGGCAATTGGATGATTTGAGGCATTTTGTTCCAAAAATGTGTTTTGCAAAAATCAACCTGTTGGTGGCGCTATAAAAGGCCAATGTGAAAAGGGTGGGATATATTCCTCAGCCTAGTAAGAAAATGTGTGAAAGATTTGACGTAAATTGCATGCTGCGTTCATGATTTGAGGCTTTTGTTCAAAACGGGGCAATCTTGCAAACTGTGAAAGCCAATTATAGCCAATTAGGATGGAATATTAAATATCGGACAGATCCGACTTGAGCACATGACCATAGAGATACTGTGTAACGATTTTTGGACAGAATCTGGAGGAGTAATATCCAAAAATGTGTTTTACAAAATTCGGCCTCCTGGTGGCGCTATAAAAGGCAGATGTGGAAAATGCAGGTCAAAGGTTTGTCCTTGGCCTCTAGGGAGTGTGCATGCAACGTTTCACGCAGATCGGTGCAGTTTTAGGTAAACAATGTGAAAAGCTGCCTCATGGTGGCGCTATAACAGGCCGTTCTGGAAAATGCGGGGCAGAGGTTCATCGTTGGCATCCAGGGAGTGTGTGTGCAAAGTTTGGCATCGACCGGGTTAACGGTGCCGGAGATTAGCTGGTAACGGACGGACGGAAGGACGGACGGACGGACGGACGGACGGACGGACGGACGGACGGACGGACGGACACACGGACGGAGTGCAAAACATACTCTCTCCCCATGCCTTCGGCCTGGTGGAGACAATTAGATGATTATCGGTATGTAATAATTGTGCCTATCACCCATTCATCCAACTAATGTCAAGCCAATACAACATACTGTACATTGGAGCCCAGGTTCCAGCACTCAATGCCTGGAGAGATATTGCAGTTATGAGCTCGTGGCAGTACTACTTGTCAACCAGTAGGTGTCGTACCGAGAACAAGGGTCTACAACATTTCTCAATGGAAGAGCAGGGAGAGCACCTCCAACTACCTCCAACCACTACACTGTAGATGTGCTAGTAATATATATAGTAATATACTACTCTACCATACAGATCGGTTAAAATACAAATGTATTTATTAACCACATTAACCCAGGTGTCCGGATTTTGGGCATGTCATAGTTGAACAGCTTCTTTTTTATATAGTAGATCTACAAGCTTATAAATCTGTTATTTTCAAAAATCCTTTTAACATTTTCAAATAATTTGTCAATTTATAAAAAAATAAAGCTTACCTGCTGGCCAAATCCACAGCCTCCTTGTTGGGGGGTGGCACGGTGAAACAGACTGATGGCACCATGGCTTCGTTTCCTCCTGGGCTGATCACCTTCCACTTGGCGCGGTGAGAGTTACTGGCCAGCACGCACTCGTCGTCCTTGTAGATGGTTATCTGGCAGAGTGGCACCATATATTATAAACCCAGTGTTCATTTAACCCAGTGGCTTTCAACCCTATTCCTATCAAGGTCCATGATTTATCCGGCATTTGAGCCGCGGACCACCAACAAATTGAGTTAACCCAGTGGCTTTCAACCCTATTCCTATCAAGGTCCATGATTTATCCGGCATTTGAGCCGCGGACCACCAACAATTTGCATTAAATAGATCTGTAATTCAATAGCAACCATTGCTATAGAGCAGGGGGTTTCTATTTTTTCTCCCCCTGAATATTTTATTTTGGAGAAACTAACCACTACTGTTAAATAGTAATATTGCATAATTTCTGTGTCCACAGTCCACACCATTCATACTCACATTAAACATTAAACAACATAAACAATGGCTAACATAATACCTCTATCTGGCGGTAATCGCAGATGGCTTTGACAGGAATGGATGACCTCACTGCGTTGTCTGGATTCCTGGGCCTGAGCTGCACAATGCTTTTGGCTCGGCCCACCAGCCCAGCTACCGTGCTGCGGTACTGAAGAAGCTGCTCTTTCTCATCCTAGGGGACATAAAAGTTGTGAGTTGTCACACACATTTCATTCCTGTCAACTAGTGGTGGAAAAAATACTTTTTGTTTTGTTTTTCTTAAGTTAAAGTGTCAATACTGCAATGTAGAAATACTCTGTTACAAGTAAAAGTCCGGAATTCAACATTTACTTAAGTAAAAGTACTAAAGTATTGGCATCAAAATGTAGTTAATGTACCAAAAGTAGAAAGTACTCATTGTGCATATTTCACACGTTTTCAAATCTTCTTCTTTTTGAAAATAGCAGATCTACTATTAAGCTTAAAATGTGTTCTTACCATGGATTCCTGAATGTGATCTTCCAGCTTGTGTAAGCTGCTCGTTCGGTCACAGCTGTACTTTCTCTGAATGGCGTCCTGGAGGCTCTTCAGGTAATCCGTGGACTCTTTGGCATCGTTGAAAAACTACATGGAGCAAAAGCATCGCCAGATAAGATGCTGCATTCAACTGAGGAGACTTCATGCTATAAAATCAAGCAACAGCAGTAAAGCCCGCTTTAAACTTAGTACAGCTGCATGCTGAAAATAGAAGGTCTACAAGCTTGCAATGGGTAACACATTGTGAGCTTGTAGATCTGCTATGTTGAGCATTGTGAGCTGGTAGATCTGTGACACTGCCATGCAACTACAGTATGTATGAATTAAGCATAACCTCACCTCAAAATAGACAGAGTTCTGTTTGAGATGCTGCTCTACACAGTAGCAGAGCTGAAGGATCCAACTCCACTGGGTGTGCATGGCTGCTTTGTATGCCTATAGATCAAAACAACATGGAAACCCATTATACATACATACAGACATACATACAGGTCTTTAGGCTGATATCTAACCTGCAGAATGATTCCTATGAAAATATAACAACAATATAATCATTCACAATAAATGTCTCAGATTAAAAAAAACGAAAACAACATCGACTACCTTTTTTCACTGATGAAAACTAAATAAAAACTTAAAGTTATGATTTTTCGTCAACAAAAAAAAATAGAATAAAATGTTAGGGTGGGACTAGTGGGTGTGGAGAAGAGATCCAGTAGAATTAAAAGACAAGCCTTTAATTTTTGTTTGTTTGCGCTCGGATGTTGCGCTCTGAAAATAGCAGATCGGCTATATTCAGCATGCAACCAAGTGTAAAATCTGCCATTACGACGCCATCAAGGCCCACCAAAAGAGTTATAGTCGACACTAAAACATTTGTACTACTACTACTAAGACTAAATGGAATTTTATTCAAAAGACTAAATGACTAAAACTAAATCAAAATTTGCTGTCAAAATCAACACAGCATAGATCCCTAATAAAGTATACTATAGTCACTATCACAGACCTCAGTTCAGGCTAAAGAGATCAGAGCAGGACTTACTTCAATGGTTAGCCTGGCAGGGTGGTTCTCAAGCAGGAGACGTTCAGCCCTGTCCTGCACACCCTTGATCACCTCTTCCTTGTCATCCAGCTCCCTCATTAGCTCCTGGAATGAAGACACGTATGTGTATTTACAGTAGAAGCAGGGTTACAGATATAAATCCTAATAACAAATTAGGGTTGCACCGATACCACTATCTCATAACTGAACCAATACAGAGTATGAGAATTTGCAATAATATGGCACAGATTTCCCCCCACAGTTTTTAAAATGCAGGATTGAATTATAGCTTAAATGTATAGTGGAGAGGATTTTACCCCTTCCAGTAAAATAAACGTATCCTAACATTATACAACTCAATCGTTACCCATGACCTAGCAGTTGTTAAACGACCATATTAGCATGTTCCAGGGCCCCTACAGCATCTAACCCTTGCCCTCTGATTCCTTCAGTGTTTTCTTCCCCTTAAGGTGCTCCATCGTGATTAGAAGAACTAGTAACTCCCTCCTCCCCCACCATCCTGTCTAATAGAGCTGCCTGTGCTGCAGCAGGGGGAAAAGAATCACTGACATAATTATTTGATAAAGGAGTACAGGGCTACACAGGTATATCTTGGTCCATGGGAGGGCCTCAGGCCTGTAGGATTAATGAAGTACATGAAAAGGCTCCTGTAGTGCCTGTGCATCCATGCTTTAGCACAGACAACACTAAGATACTATAAAGTTCTCTGGGTACATTTAACATTGACCCACATGGACCTGTGAATGTATAGATTATTTACAGGGGGAGCTAGAGCACTGGTTCCCAAACAGTGGGTTGGGACCCATTTGTGGGTCGCGGACACATTTTTATGGGTCCATTTTGTTTTTAATTATTATTTCAAAAATATTTTCAAAAAACATTCCCAAAGAAGCTAAATTGTTCATGAATAAAAGACAAAATGCAATGATTATATCAGTAAATAAAAATGTAAGAAATTCCATAAATTAGTGAAAATAGACAATCTACAAACTCACAACGCGGCGCAAGCAGCGATTTGTGAGCTTGTAGATCTGCTATTTTCACTAGTTTGGGTCCCGGACAAACGTCTAATTTCTCTTTTGGGCCTTGAGCTAAAATGTCTGGGAACCACTAAGCTAGAGGGTGCCATCCTGAAAGAAATGACTTACTGCATGGTAGTGTCTTTTCTTAGAGATGTTGCTGTTACGATCGCTCCAGTCAAAAGCGACCTCCTCTTCCTCTTTCTCATTGAGCCAGATTAGTTCCTGGGTCGCCCGCGAGACGAAATCACGCAGACTCTCCAGGTTGTTCTGACGCTCTTTAGAACGGTTCTGACATAAATAAACAAACATAAATCCCTAATAAATCCCAAGTTTGTTTTCACAAAACAACACTGTTACACCATTGCATTGCGTTATAGGATGTCAAAGAATGTTCAACAGATTACTTACCAATAACTTCTCATAGTGACTTTCTAATTTGTTCAGTTTTTCAGAATAAGCCGTTTTTAGAGGTGGATTCATCTGAATCTGAAAAAGAAAAGCACGTTTGAATTTTAGATAAGATAAGATAAACCTTTATCGATTCCTGGAAACAAATGCAGGTGTCATAGCAGCAATGGCAGAAAGAGTGAAACACAGGAGGTACAGGTAAGAGTAAGAGATAAGAAGATAAATAAGAATAAAGATAACATCAACATAAATACACTTATATTCTAGACACACACTAAAGATCTGAATAATTTAACATATGTATACAAATTAAGTCATAAATGTACAGTCTAAAAATTAAGTTATAAATGTCTATCACAAGTTAAGTATATGCATGGATATATCACCATATGAATGCATATAGGCCTACATGTATGTACAGTACAGACTACCAACAGAGAATGCAACAGGATTAGGAATAGATTAAACAATTATCAAAACTGAGGTTAATGCTTAATAATGTAATAAAACAAGACAAAATTAAACTGCACACAGCACATACCTCATTTAGTTTGGCCTCTTTAAGAGTCATTTGGAAATCGTCTATGGCTCTGTGTACACGGTTGTAGTTCTCTAAATGTGTTTCAACACTGGGCAAGTCAGAACCCCACTCGGCACGCGCCAACTTCACCTTCAACACAGAAAAGAAAGGATATATTTGCATGTCCAACGCACACACTCACATGAGTGACATGACATGATGTGAACTTTTTTTTTCATGATGTGATACTTTGCCTATTTTAATGGTTTATTTAAAAAAATAAATGTGGCCTTGATGCTGAACACTCACCTTCATCTCCTCAACCCAGTTCAGAAGGTCCTGAACAAAGTTCATGTTGGCCTCCTCCTCCGTCATGTTGGGGTCCACCATCGAGGACTTCCCCAGGGGCTTACGGATCTGCATGTGCTTCATGTGCATGAGAGAGGTGGGGTCCACGCCCCCACCACCACCTCCCCCACCCAGAAAGGCCTGGACCGAAGCGGTCTGCGAGCCGGGGGTCAAGGCGGGGGACGTCGTCAGGCTGGAGGTGAAAGGGGATCCGGGAGTGCCCAGCCCGCCTGGAGTGAGGGCCGGCGATAGGCTCTGGGAGAAGCCCGAGTTCAGGCTCTGAGTGATGCCAGAGATCATCATCTTAGTCTGCTCCGTGGTCAAGGAGCGACCTTGACTGTATATAGAAGAACACTCGCTTCTAAGGGCCAGAAGGTCATCCCGCAGTTTTGATACCCTGTAAGTAAACGAGAAGCATGACAAATGTTTTATATATATATATATATATATATATACGCACACCCCCCGGTTCATTGTTTTAAGATTTGAAGCATCATATCTTGTTATACAATTGTGTACCTCTGCACCAGTTGATCTACAAAGTGGAATTTCCCATCCAGGAGAATCTGGATGTCTACCACCTGCTGCCTGAGAACGTTCTCACATTCCAACAGGTAGCCAGCGATCTCCGCCTCATTCTGGAACTGGATACCCGACTCGAGACGCTTTGCATCCTTTGCAAAGATAAGAAAGGCAAAGCTTGACTAATCAACAATATGCAAAAAAAAAGGTAAATAATATAATTACAAAATATATAATAATAATAATAATAATTGTACAGTTCTCATAGGATACTTACAGACTGCAGGGCAGTTCTAGCTAATGCTAGTTTGTCCTCTCCATTAACACAGTCCCGTTGAACCCTGTTTGCAATCTGCTGCAACATCTCAAGTCTAAAAAAAAACAAATGCAAAAAAGAAAAGAAAATAAAGTTAGCCACTTCTCTATACAAAAGGAAAAAAAAGATCTGCAAGCTCACAAAGCTTTGCAACGCAACATGCCGTGAGCATATGGATCTGCTATTTTTACATGACACGGTCATACGACTAAGTGGTTAAAATTACGTGAACAATTGTTTTGCATTATTAGTGTATCACCACACTGAGATAAGGCTGACTGTGTAACCTCACCTAGGTCCATAGATTGAGTTGTTATTGAAATAGACAGGGCTGCTGGTATATAACGTGTCTGTGCCAGGTCCAGTGTTGAGGTTGTCAGCAGAGCTCATTAAGCTGGTGAAAGTGCTGTTACTGATGGACGACACACTACTTCTACCACGATATCTGTCCATGATGGACCGATGTTCCTACGTCCGTCCTGCCGCTAAAATAACCGCTTCGGCACCGCTAAACCTACAGACCTCAGCCCCATTCTAACCGTGACAATCTCACAGAGAGAGGACGCTCACATTTATATAGTGTCATACGTGTCCACGCAGCCAGTGAAATGGAACCCACCCTCGAAGAAAATGTTGCCTGAGGGCATGAAAAGTTTGTGGCGTTCTTTGATATATTAGAGCTGACCTTTTTTGGTACGTGTTGAGACAGCACACAGTCTCTACAAGTTATGTAATAATGTACTATGAAACTACATTGCTTCTGTTATTTGCCAATTTTTACTCGGTACTTCATCCACGCCAATACATAATTATGAACCCTACAAGAATGGATACGCTTTCATGTCATCGCTCATCACTAATCTAATTTGGTGCTTTCCAAACACGCCCCCCATCTGCAGACCAACACTAACATTTGACAAGTGTAAAAGCCAGAAATGTCATGTACTCTTCAAACAAAAGGTTAATGGAAACAAAACCTTGAACCGTGCAAAATGGAACTGATAGAGATTGGCACGGCAGGCACTGCAATGACTGCATCATGAAAATATCACTGGTGGCCAATCAGTTTACAATCAAATTGCATAATAACTGTGTAAAAAAATACTATTGAAAAAACAGGAAAAACAAACATACTTTGCAAACGGTTAAAGTGTGGGCTCAGTTTCAGGAAAATACTATTTAATCTCTTTCAATGCCTATTATTGTTCAACCTCCAATACTTGCATTTCAAGATTGGCACAGAATAATATGCACTTTAAATATATTTTTATTGAAGACAGGTTAGCATCAATGAAACCACTCTGGAAAGTTTAACCTAGCAAATACCAAGGTATCGGGTACTTGCAGGTCAGACATGTTCTCTCATCTCCGCTATCATTTCCCTGGGGCACCAGATACACTGCCGATCTACGTCTTTGTTCAGATACGATATGCGAGGGGTTGGCATCTGAGGTGTACGATGGTCTGACAGGTATGTGCCGTATGAGACATCCTGACAAGCTTTAAATCTGCCTGGGAGCAGGATCTAAACATGTCATTGAACAATGACATATACTAGGACTCCATGTCAATCTTATAAATTCCACATTCAGGGTGCCAAAGTCAATAGGCAAACTGAATAGATAGGATTTTAACCCATTTTGGGCGGGAACCCCTTTAGGTGTTAGCATTATGTTATGCTTTAGCTATTGAAAAATAGCAGATCTACAAGCTCATAGCGCGCCACCGAGTGGCGCGCTACGAGCTTGTAGGTCTGCTATTTTTGAAAATTCGAAGAACGAGCATTTTTAGAATCTGATCTCAGGTCAAAATGGGTTAAGTAGACATAGGACTCTATAGTGTATACTCATAGCTTTACTGTACAGATATTCTACTATTAGACGGATGCTGATGAATCTTATAAATTCCACATTCAGGGTGCCCCTCATATGCACAGTGCATATGTCCAAAGTCAATAGGCAAACTGAATAGATTGGATTTTAAGTAGACATAGGACTCTATAGTGTATACTCATAGCTTTACTGTACAGATATTCTACTGTTAGACAGATGCTAGCTTAGGGTTAGTCTGCTTTTGCAGTTTCTCTTTCTCTCAAAGAGCCATTCCTGGCCATTAATACGTGCAAAATAGGGTTCTGTATGTCATGCACGTTACTAAATATCTTGTGTTACAAAATATTTTATTTGTAGTCGTTACGTCCCCACCAAAGACGTCCAGGTGTTATTTTGTGCAAAAGTGCATTATTGGCTATTTCCCCTAATATAAGCCCTCAATGGGGGTTGGGTTTTTGTGCAAAATCGAAATAAGTAGTAAAGTGTGCTGCTTCGGATACTATTTACATTATGAAGATGATTTTTGAGCGATGGAAATAAAAATAAGCGAATTAGCACAACAACCCAATGCCCCATTCAATTAAATTCATTGAGGGCTTATGGTAGGGGAAATAGCCAATAATGCGCTTTTGCACAAAATAACACCTGGACCTCTTTGGTGGGGACGTAAAGCCTTCTAGTATGAAACTCTCCTTTAACCCTATACGTTTCAATATTGATGTTTTAAAGACGTTAATAAATCATAGTGTACATTGAGACAGTACTAGCAGTACTTAGTTCATACCTGTCCACCTCTGGCCTCAGGCTCTTCTCGCGCTCCAACATGGCCACTATTAGTTTACCCCATTCTTTCTCCAAGTCATTAGGGTGGAAACCTGGGGGCAGCTGGATACGTCCAAACTCAATCCACATCTGACACACACACACACACACACACACACACACACACACACACACACACACACACACACACACACACACACACACACACACACACACACACACACACACACACACACACACACACACACACACACACACACACACACACACACACACACACACACACACGCTATTAGTAACGCTATTACTGCCATATATGCACAACCAGAACGCTTGCAAGGATTAAATCAATTATTATAATCACAGAAAAAACTATGCATTAGTAGCTATATACCTCGAGCATTTCGTATAGATGCTTGATTTTGGTCTTCTCATTCTCTTTCACTGGGATTTCATGTTCTTTAAACTGCAAATACTGTGTATAAAGTGCCTGTGTACAAAAAGAACAATACATGAAAAATGAATGGTTGACAGTCAATGTCAGTCATACAGTAGTGTATTTAACTCAGAAGATCATCAAAATAAATCCATATATTGCCTAAATGGAAGTGCCTTTTCCATTAGTAGCGACTACTTGCAGCAAGTGGAAACTGCCCTCTCATGTTTGTGAATAAGATTCAGTTACATTAAAAGCTACCAATGGGATATTTGCAGAAGGCTTACATTATATCCTCAGCCGAGCACTGTACAGTACACTGATAATCAGCAGTCAGCATTTTCTAAGATGAAATGGTAACCCGAGCCTTCAAGAAAAGAATCCTTCAACAAAAAAGCCAGAGCGAAACCTTCCAGTGGTTTTCAATGGACTTTGCTTGTTGCTGTACCTTGAGTTCCACAGGGCTGTTGGGGAATGCTCTGTCTGACATTACAGTCACGTTGTGTTTGATCCACTGGCTGAGGTATTTGATCATGTTCTGGTACTCAACCCATTTGATATCGACATCCTGCATGACAAGAACAAATGGAATGTCAGACATTTATCATTTTCAGCACTTTGGAATGGAATAAGCATAACATACTCACGCCGCAGCATGGTTAATTCAAGTATGTTTCTTGTACCCAATGTATTCCCTGCCCACTGTCGCACACCATAAACTATCTTCACCTAAACGCATCGGCAATGCATTGTGAGCTTGTAGGTTGGCTATTTTTGGAGTGCAACACAAGGGTCGGCTATTTTTGTAGTGCGACACAAGTATAAATTGGGCTTCAGGCATGTAGGCTACTGTACTTACATTAGCATTGATTCCATCAACACCTTCAGGTGCTTTGGGAAAGACATCATACAGTGTTGAGACGTATGTGATGACAGATTTTTCATCAGGAGTTTGGACATCTACATCTGATGAGAGAAATAAGACAGTTAAGATTTCAGGATATGCAGGAAGGTGTCACTGGGTTGATGAATGTAAAATAAATAATCAGCAGTATTTTACATTATAATATTATGACAGGCAAGGGTTCACAAACATGCTGCTTGGTCAATCCAAGCAGTACCCTGGTCTGAATTCTCTGTTTCGGTACATACAGTATATGATTTCAGTATTATGCTAGGCTAGATAATATCTGTCAATAAGAAAACAACTTGCTGCTAGTAAGCAGTTAATGGGTAATGGATAATGCTAGTTAACTAGCATAGCTCAGTATAGCTGATTGCTAGTCAATTCAATTCTATTCAAATTAGCTTTATTTGCATGCGAAAACATACGTTTACATTGCCAAAGCAAGTGTCTATATATAATAAAAATGGGGAAAGTATATACAGTTGGAGGGGGTATGTGTAAACAGAGTTGAGTGTTATTTACATGTTATATATACAGGGTATAAAGCTTTTATACCAATAACAATAACAATTAGCACTAATCTTTTGCCTAGCATAATACTAACTTCGCACATTGTAGGCATGGGAGTCTTTTTGTCGTTGGTCATGTTTTCAAACTCACTTTGGGAGTGTGTAATCTTTTGTATGTATTTGTCTCTGATGTCTTGGTATAGTGGCGCCTTTCTCTATTGCAAGGCTGTGTTCACCGAGTCTGTACCTAGTCAAGGTTTTCTATGTTTTGGGTTGTTTACCACACGCTTTTATTTGATGGACCTTTCCATATTATAGAAAGGGACATTACAGTTAAACATTATAAACCCTTATCTCGTCCAATATCGCCCTTGGCGATCTGTGATCATTAAAGGAGCATTCAGTGATTTGGAAAAATACCCGGTCCACCCGGTAACAAGATGTGCACATGCACACGCTCTACAGTGGGGGAAGTACAACAGACCAACAGCATGTGCACCAATGCCCGCCCCACTCGATCATGATTGGAGGAAGGCCCCTCTCATCCTGATTGGATGAAGGCTTTGCCACCCAAAGCCCAAACCGAAACTAGGGTTTTTTGACCCCAGGGGCTCACTGGGGACAGGGAGGAACTCCTTATATGGTCAGCACACTTTATAGTAGGGAGGATTATCCAAAAAATAAGAAAAAATAAGTGATATTTGAATTAAGTGAAATCACTGAATATACCTTTAATTAATCTCGTCCAATCCCGCCCTAGGCGGGGAATGAGTTAAGTACAATACAGAGTATGGATGACTGAGTCTAGACTCACCTTCAGGGTCCAGTAGTCTGGCCACTCCCAGCTGTTCAGCCGTGCCAAAGGCTCGTTCTAAATTTGATCTGTTGCTCTGGGTTGATACATAGCTCATATCAACCAGGTCTGGCCTACAATGGAGAGAGAGAGAGAGAGAGAGAGAGAGAGAGGAATTGATCATTGGCTAAAATATTTATTTGAAAAGTTTTTATTAACCCATTTTGGGCGGGAACCCCTTTTGGCGTTTTAATAATTCTGTTCTACTTCAGCGCTACGAGCTTGTATTCTATTTTTGAAAAATCGTTAAAATATTTGCTTCTGTGGGGTCCCTGGAACTACATATTTTGAGATGGAGGTCCATGGCCCAATAGAGATAATTATGGGGGTCCTTGACATGAAACAGGTTGAGCACCACTGACATAAGTTTTTCAGAAAAATGTTAGGATTTAGAAGCCTTTTTTTTTAATCGACCTCAGTCCAAAATGGGTTAATTAAAGTGTAATATGGGAACACTTTAAGGGAGTAGTTCACCAATGACTTATTTTCAATTACACACCCCATATAATGTGATAAGCAGCGGAGTCTCTGGAGACTCAATGAACACTCTTTGAGTTGACTAAGGCCCCAGAACGGCTGGCCAACATTGAAGCTGCCAATACCCTACTGGCCAAAGCTGGAACTGCAGGAAGTTCCGGGACGTTCATGGAGGTGGTCGGAAGTTCAGTGACGTCATGTGCGCAAAGTGTGTCAACCCTGACTTCAAACTTGAGACCGCTCTCAACTTGCTCGAGGCATAGAGTTATAATGGTACTTCCGGCAGTCTTCCGGGTGCTTCAAACACCACTGAGCAACTTCCATTGAAGTGAATAGCTGGGGTGCTCCGGGTCCGCTCTCTAGTTTATACTGTATATAACTGCATGGAGTCGACTCCACTGGTCATCAAATTATTGGCTCAGGAATGCGACAAAAACAAAACAAATATCTATGAATTCAAGGCTTCATGGGGCATGTACTAAGTAATTTTTGGGGTGAACTACTCCTTCAAGCCCCTCACATCGTTTGAAATTGAAGGACAGTAGTATCCCATACTATATTTACCTATATTTGTGAATGATGGCATTGAATAGCCTCCCGTCCCTCCAGGACGTAGTGAAGTTGTCGCAGCGCACGCCGCCGTAGCCCTCAGACATCTGCCTGGTCCAGAGCATCAGTCTCTCTTTCGCCGTCATGTCCTCCGACTCTCCAGTCACATGGATCTCTGAGATCTGTTGGAAGCAATGATACGAAAAGGTGTTCAGTCTAAACCAGGGGTTCTCAACCCGTGGGTCGCGACCCCTCGGGGGGGGGGGGGGGGAGGGGGGCGCCAAATTATTTTAGGGGGTCCCGAAATTATTTTCAAAAATAAAATAAAAAAAGATTTTATTTTTCACGATTTTTCAAAAATAGCAGACCTACAAGCTCGTAGCGCGCCACTCGGTGGCGCGCTATGAGCTTGTAGATCTGCTATTTTTCAATAGCTAAATTATAACAATGCTTAAAACACCAAAAGGGGTTCCCGCCCAAAATGGTTTAAGGTTATTGTAGCAGTCAATTTATATTGGGGGTCGGGAGGGGGCGGGGCGGGGGTCCCGAGACATTGCCAAAGCATTTCCGTGGGTCCCCGGCCAAAAACGTTGAGAACCCCTGGTCTAAACCAGTAAACCAGTGGTTTTCAACCAGTGGTCCTTGAGGGGGTTCCAGGTGGTCCCCAGCTAAATGATGGAGAGTTGGTAACCAAATGGACCCTTATGGATCTTTAACTCTTGAGACTACCTTAAAATGAAACCCTGCTTACGGGTCCATTTGGTTTCATTTTGCGCTCTCAAAAGTTACAAGAAGTCTACACAATTAGAGAATGTAGAATAATTGTTATTTTGACGTTTGCCTGTTATCTTTCATTATGGTACCACATCACATCATGGAGTTGTGGACAAAATCTCATCCAATGATAACAAAATATTCAAATCAAAAAGGTGGTCGATAAATAATGGACCTTGATATATGAAAGGGGTTGAAAACCACTGCTGTAAACTGATATTATTTATTTTCTACAAAGCAACAATAAATCATCACACATGTCGGGGTGACTATAGCTGTAATATAGAGGCGTTCTGGTAATCAGAAGATCACCGGTTCAACATTGAGCAAAACACTCCAACAGCTCCCCACGAAGCGCTTATCAAAAAGCCACCTGAGCAAGCCATCTGCATAAAAGTACATTTCCTCTCCCGGGGAGGATACAATACTACTCTTTTCACTAAACAAACACTGCGGTCAAACTGCGGTCAAACAGTACACGATGACCACAGGCATGATTAAGGGGAAAACAATATAACATCACAATAAAGTTAACAGTGGGCACACAGAAAACAGCAACACTTCCTGAATGAACCCATAAGGGTTTACTCTGAGTTACAAATGTATAAATTAACATGCTATTATTAGAGGGATAGGAGAGACGCTTCCCTAGGATGGCCTTATGAATGAAGGCCATCAACATGTAACATCCTACTGTATGTCAATACAGAAAGGCCTGTCCTTAGACGGCCTGCCATTTTATTTGGTGAGGAAGCAGTCTGGCATTAAAAACATTTAATAATGTGCATTCTAGCTGCGGCAGCCTAGTCCAAATCCCTGCAGATTTTTTAAAGTTACTAAATAGAATAGAAGGCTACATTGATGGCTAAAACCAACTATTATCTTGTTTTTTTATTGCCAGTTCCACGACAAATGCAGAAAATGCTAGACAACAGGCAGAGATGGCTAATAAATTACCAAACGCAGTTTATGTTTGAACAAAAGCTTCCAGCAACAAGCTGTTTTTACAGAATATTCACATTAATATCTATGATGAGCCATCCAAACAATAGAACCACTATTTGAAAGGTTGAGATGAGGGAATTCTACAAAGGGATGAGACTCCACCAGTTGCATGAGAGATGTTTTGTTGTTGGAGACACACTGAAACACCATGAACACAGTTTTAGACACTGCAACAAACTCTCCAACACTGAAACAAACATCTTCATTTACGCGGCAACGCCCAATGTATACTTGCCGGAAGTTGCCGCGTCTCGTACCTGAAAATAGCCGATCTACAAGCTCACGATAAGCCACATTGTGAGATTGTAGTTCTACTATTTTTGATGAGCGACACCGGCATGCAGCCAAGTATAAATTAGGCTTAAGGGTTCAACACGGACTAGACACTGACTGCACCAAACATCTCCATAAGAGTTGAACATGGAGCAGTGTCACCAACTCTCTCTGAAATAAGCCAATACACCTAAAAAAAAACACAAGCCAAAAACAAGCCAAATCTTGCAAGAAATAAGCCAAATCTCCCCTATAAGAAAAAGCCAAAACAAGCCAATAATATGGCCAAATAAATAAAATATTAGGTGCACATATCATTATAATTACTATGTAGGTCTATAATAATTCACTCAATGAGATTTACACTCCCCCAAACCTATAGGGAATTATAGTATATACATCAAAGAAATGTTGGTTTGTTAGATTTGACAAAGAAGCCACAGCGTTTTATAAAACAAGCCCAAAAAAACGCAACCCACAACTCTGGAAAAAGAAAAGAAAAAAAAGCCAAAATTTTGGGAAATAAGCCAACAAGGCAACACTGACAGGGAGGAGGTCTGGCAGAAGCTGAGACAGCTCTGGCAGAGGCAAGGTTTCCAACAACTCCAAGATCTCCATTCTCATGCAGGAATCCATTATTCAACTACAGTAAAATCAACACAGACTGTCGCTTTACATAACAACCCTTTCAGCATCCTGATAACATAGCATACCATAGAACCATAGCCCAGCTGCCCACAAGCACTAACAGAAACCTTTCATCGCCTATACTTCCAACTTTCATTTGGGAAGTCAAACACTCTCTATTAGAGACCATGTAAAAGGCCTATTCATAGTCCAGTTTTTGGTGAAGAGGCGACCACCGAATGTGGTGTCTTAGGGCTTAAGACACCACAAAGAAGATAATATAAGATAAACAGTTATCCATCCCCACAGTGAAATTCTGCATGTAGCAGCAACACCAACAATGTTCAATGAATGCACGGTTTGGTGACAGTAGGTGGGTTTCCATCAAAACATTTCGAAAATAGGAAGCGAATAAGTAAGTAATTCGAAAAAAGAAAAGCGTATTTTTCTTGTTTCCATCCACTGACAAAATGCGCTTCTTTGGAGATATTAAATAAGCAGTAGGCCTAGATGGCGCTATTTGCCAGTCAAGTGAGACTGTTAAATAAATAGGCGTGTGTTTTTGTCTAGACAGGAGCTGGTATAGTTTCGTTTTCAAAGTACAGGGACGATCGGGACCCCTGCCCTGCGACTTGACAGTACATTTCCATTTTGACTAGTCTCCTCTCGTCCGTTTCGTTCCGAGCTGTTTAGGAGAAATATCACCGATCTAACTTCATGATCAACGGCGAACGCCCTCACCGGGGAGAGCAAAAGAGCCTCAGCCTGCAGACAGAGGCTTCGAGACTTGAGTGTGTAAATTTAATAATTTATGTATCCACATCCCACCCACCCTCCCGTTCGATCACTCCACAAGTCCACTATAGGCTACTCACCACCATCGCGTGTGTTTTTTTCTTTTCCAACTGTTAAAAGCGATATAATGCGAGTTCAATGCTTTCTAATTAGAAATATTTTCCGCAAGTGTTTCCATAACCCATTTGCGCATTTCACTTTTTCGATATAGCCCCAAATCCGCCACCTTCTAGCGAAAAAGTGTTTTTGCGAAAAATGCAGACTTATGCGCATTTTGAGGTGTTTCCATCCAGGAGATTTTGCGAAAGAACCTTAATGCGCAAAAAAAAGGCTTTATGGAAACGCACCTACTGACAATCATTCAGGAGAAATAATATGGATTGCTAGTAATCACGTTTTGGGTAATTCATTTCTCAAATGGCCCATTATGGTTGCTGAACATTTGTAAATATAATAATAATAATGATACCAGATCTATTTTTCCACAACATGGATTGCAGAAATACGTTAGGCAGAATATAATTGAATGTGCCCAAAATAATTCCATTAGATTTTTGCTGTGAATTAGTTTTTGGTTTTGCCCATATAGCGTAAAGCAGCTTTAACAGCTGAAATCTGACAATCTCTAGTGTTTGTGTTACTTGACTAACGGAAGCACGCCAAACACGGCAAAACAAAAAAACGCTAAAGCTCACATTTTCAACATGAAATTCATGATACACCACTTAAAGCAGCAGCAGTTCCCAAACTTTTCAGGTCGAGACCCAAAGGAGAGAGAACTACAACCTCACAACCCATGCATGCTTGTAGATCTGCTATTTTCACTATTTCTTAATTATTTATCGTTTTCGAGGACTATAGCAATTGGTCCGTGACCCACAAATGGGTCCTGACCCACTGTTTGGGAAACAGTGTCTTAAAGAAACCCTTCCTCAACTTGTTCAGCCTCCTCATAATGGCTATAAATAACACGCATTGGTTTACCTCGTGGGGGGCGGATAGACATTTGGCAGCGACCTGGGGAGGTTCACTGTAATCAGAGGACGTGTGGGACCTCCTTCTGCCCCTCCTGTGGATTTGAGAGTTCCATATGATTTTGCCGAGTGCTTCTTCACTTCCGGGGCTCTCATGTCCTTTCAGCGTTCGTAGTGTGTGCTCCACCGCCCCGAAGCTCACAGCTCTCCTCAACTGGCGCCGCAGCAGTTTCTTACCGAGCAGCCCGTCCTTTGCCGCAAAACTCCGGGAGGTCGCGACCAGACCGCGGAGCTTTCCTTCTGCGGTGGACCAGCTTCTGTCGCCGCTGGCCTGGTGGTACACAGGCAACCTTCCAGGTCTGGACGCTAGCCTCTTGCAGAGAGGCACGGTGCCGTGCTCCCTGGAAACAAGAACCGGCACCATTCCGACGTAGATTCCGGTGCTTATGCTGCTCAGCCTGGATCTGGTGACCATCTCTCCCTCTGATGTTCCCTCCGTCCCTGGAATGGTCTCGGCCGTGCTCGTACCTGGGCCATGGTGAAGCTCTGCTAGTCTTTGGGGGTCCTCGCTTTCAACAGTCACATTTTCTTTTCTCCTGAGTGATGCCGCAGCGTGAAACTCCCCCGATTTCCTCTTCTTCCTCTGGAAATAGCGCCGACCTCTCAGTTCTTTCGTTTCAGGGCTGAGAGGAGCTTTTCTGGGGTCGACATAGTATTCCTCTTTAGGCCCCCGCACACAGCCACACATGTTGCCCATGGCTGTCAGCCACGTACTCCTATTCTCCCATGGACAGCGAGCCTCCCTGCAGTTTTCAGGCCAAGTGACCAGTGAGCCAAACTTGATCTGGAGCTCTCGTGTCCCACCAAGCCATTTCCGCCCCTCACAGCTGGCAAAGAACCGGCAGTGGACAGTCCCACATCACAGCTGATAGCTCACTGGCCACAGAGGGGGGAGAGGGGGATGTGTCTCTTCCTGTTGTCTTTCAGAAAAACAGATATTTGTGATAGCATTTCACAAGCTTCGATCTCTCTCTCTCCGTCTCCCTCTGTCTGTATTGGTCTCTCTGTCCGTATTTCTCTCTCGCCTCTGCTCCGTCACGGGAATCCATTCTCTGACCTTTGAAACATTTTCTTCGCTAATCCAACACAAACACCATAAATGCTCACGGACAGCCCCGCACGCCTCCAGCTCACAGCTGAGACAGAATGAGAACGTGAGACAGGCAGACCTGTTTGGCCTGGCTTGTCTCCCTCATCTGCAGTGTAAACATGAGTGCCACATGCTCCCGTCCTGGGGTTAGGTTTCAGTAAATATATCTGCTGGTATATAGTTATGTGGGGGGGATGCACTGCAAAGGGTGGATGACGTGACAAGATCTGAAGCTGACCGTGTCAGCCGGCCACGAGAACAAATTGACTCAGCAAGTTTGAGATGTTCCTATAGGCTACATGAAGCAGACAGAACCCCCAGACTATCATAACAGATTTGAAAGGCAGGGTGACGCGGGTCAACATGAGCAAATCCTCACCGGCTAACAACGTGCTTTCACTTTGCCTATTAATCAGGCTGTCTACAATAGCAGGGCCAGAGGCGGAGCTTTAAGTCCAATGGTCTAAACAAACACCATTATCCCGACTGGATCGCCACCATGGCGGTTCAAAAGAGGACAAACGCTTTGGCCAGGAAGTGACTCAACATGTAAAACCAAGGCGACTTATTATTACATTACATCACTATGAATTTGTCACGCATAGCGTGGCACAAGGCGGAATGTTAAGAATGAGTTCAGTCGCAAATAACAAACCAACTTTTGTGCGATAGTCAATAAAATTCCAGTAGGTTACACAGCTAAAAATAACTGTGCCACCACTACTGTATGCTGTTACAATATTTGGACACCAATGACATTAACCTGAAGGTCAATGTCTCCTGACTGCAACTGCAGCCTGCACAGACTGCAGCACCATGAACTGTATCCTCTAGTAGACAGAGTAATCTGAGAAATATCTCTGAAAAACGCAGTTTGATAGTATTCGTTCTGAAGCCTGGGGTATTGATGCTGCTCAGTATCTGTCAGGATTACTCTGGGATACGACTCACGGACACAATGGCTGTCAGTTAGAAGCCAAACCAATTATAGAACCCACTGGAGAAACATTTGACCTGTCTGTAGTTCAATGTCAAGGTTGTGTGCTCAGGCTTTACTGCTACGTACTGACTTGCATAACACAACCATTACATACATTCCAAACCAAGGTTGAAGATGTGTAGTTTTTATTCTATTTTTTATTTAACCTTTATTTAACCTGTAAAAACACATTGAGACTGCGTCTCTTTTTCAAGTGGGAACTGGCCAAGCGGCAGAATACATAATTACACTTCAAAGCTACATCATACATGTCAAGTTATACAAACAATAATAAATCCATGACAATACCCTAAGAAACCTATACAATATATACAACAATACTCCAAAATGGTACACTAACAATAACCGGGTACAATACATTTTGCACACAAATACACAAAGAACATTTATGGACGGGGACCAAAAAACAATAAATATATGGGCATATGCGAAGGCTATAGTACACATGTGCAGGTGTTGGATTGTACTTTTAAGATGATCCTTTTGAAACTTCTCAAGGGAACTTTCATGGCCAATTTTGCAGGTCATTCCACGACCAGGGGCCAAAGAAAGCGAGACACTTTTTACCCCCCCTCAGATTTAAAGGCTGGTACTACACACTGTAGCCAGACATTTGATCTGAGGTTTAGACCAATTTGTTACCAAATTAAATTTGGAGGAAATGTAAGGGGGCAAATCACCAAGAATGTTTTTTTTAATGAAAATATACCAATGTGTATTGTTGTGTGCATACAGCTACCGTGCGACTACCATGGGCTGCCTGGAATTATTATTATATTTTAATATTAAGACTTTACGAATGATTACTTTGAAGGGTACATCTCAGACCGCTTAAAGGAGAATTCCATACTAAAAGGCTTTATTACCTTTCTTTGTAGTTGTTACGTCCCCACCAAAGAGGTCCAGGTGTTATTTTGTGCAAAAGCTCCTTATTGGCTATTTCCCCTACCATAAGCCCTAAATGCATTGAATTGAATGGGAATTGAATGGGACTATGGGGTGTTGTGCTAATTCACTTATTTCCATCGCTCAAAATGATTATTCTTTTGTATATATCCTCTCTTCATAATGTAAATAATATCCCAAGCGGCACACTTTACTACTTATTTCGATGGAAATAAGCAAATTACACCCCATAGCCCCATTCAATTCCCATTCAATTCAATGCAATTCATTGAGGGCTTATGGTAGGGGAAATAGCCAATAAGGAATTTTTGCACAAAAAAACACCTGGACCTCTTTGGTGGGGACGTAACGACTACACAGAAAGGTAAGAAAGGTAAGAAAGCCTTCTAGCATGGAATTCTCATTTAACCCCAATTTACAGCCAGATATTCTCAGCCCTCTTGTCCTGACGTAAGACCAAGGCTTTCATTGTCAGGGTTCTGAGGCTCTGGAACAACTTCCCTGGGGAAAGCAGGCAAGCGAGCTCAGTGTCCTCTTTTAATTCAAACTTTATAACATACTTTTACCGGAAGGTGTTCCTTTAGTATCTCGCTGTTGTAATTATGTTCTTGCTAAATTTAACTTGGCACGGTTACTCCTTATTGTTAAAGGCACTGTTTGTCTTTCTCTCTGTTGATGCATTTGATTGTATTTCTGGTGCATGTGTACCTACTTGGCCACAGGCGCAGAGCTCAGGTCATACATATAAGTGAAAACGCACGCACGCACGCACGCACGCGCGCGCACGCACGCGCACGCACGCACGCACGCACGCACGCACGCACGCACGCACGCACGCACGCACGCGCACGCACACGCACACACACACACAAAAAACCTAGTTGATGGTTGAATGTTACATTAGTATTAAAATGATGACACATTATTTTGTTGAAGCCAAATTGCCACTCCTTTACTATTTTTCAGCAGAGACATCTAAAGCACCTTGAAAACAGTGCTGGGTTCACACATGTCAACCTTCTGCCAGGAGGGCTTATACTGATCCAGCAGAGGAATGTAAGGATAATATCAACAACTTCTGCCTTCACTGCCCTGCCTGCTATGCTATTCTCACAAAATCAAGAAGAAACAGGCCCATCATCCCCTGGATGAAATGCTCAAGGGCTTGCGTGAGACCGTCAGGAGCAGGTGTGGGGGGTGTGCGCCATTATCACCCAAGCTACCTGTCAGATGGAATGATATGAGCTACTTTTCTTTAACCTTTACAGTTATTCATTCCTCAACGCCGTTTTCCATTGATTACATAATATTCCAATTTTACCTCACTAATGATATATGGCAGGGACTATAGGCAGGGGGCCACAACTGTAGAATTCCACTTCCTCCTGTGTGCTTTTGTGTTTTCCTACTAACAACACTGGGTTATGTTGTGAATGCAGAACATTTCTGGGTTCTCAAAATGCATTTTGTGCTCAAACACAAAGATTTATGTATATATATATATAAGGTAAGGTAAGGTAAGGTCATTTTATTTATAAAGCGCCTTTCAAAACAGTTGTTACAAGGTGCTGTACAATAAAATAATAGGAATAAAACAAGAACATCATGCAATCAAAGATAAACCAACAATGAAATAAGAAACAGAGCAGCAAAGACAGTACCTATAAATAGATAAAAACAGAACAGTACATAGAAATCAACAAAAGATTGAAATAATCACTGAAGCAAACCAAAATGTTTGCGGTACAAATTAGTTTTTAGTAGCTTCTTAAAGTTCTCAACAGACACAGCATTTCTCAAGTAGAGTGGTAAGTCATTCCACAGCGTAGGTGCAACAAATGCGTAAGCTCGATCTCCTTTGGTTCCCAGCTTAGTGGTGGGGATAATGAGAAGACCTTTGTCTGAAGATCTAAGGTGTCTCATATTTACCTTGGGGTGCACCAGTTCACTTAAATAAATTGGGCCCAGCCCATGGAGAGTAATAAAATGTTAAATTGAATTCTGGAGTCGATTGGTAGCCAGTGCAAGGCCGCAAGCACGGGAGTAATGTGTGACCTTCGTTGTGTATTGGTTAACAGTCTAGCAGCCGCATTCTGCACAAGTTGGAGGCGGTGTATAGAGGAGCGACTCAATGTTGTAAACAAGGAATTCCAATAGTCCAAGCGGGACGAAATAAAAGCGTGGATAGGTTTTTCCAGGTCTTGTGGTGTTAATAACGTCTTCATTTTGGCAATGTTTCTGGTTGGTTGGTTCAAAATTAATTTGGTGGTAACTAGCGTCAACGAGCACCAGCTGGACGGACACACCACACACACACACACACACACACACACACACACACACACACACACACACACACACACACACACACACACACACACACACACACACACACACACACACACACACACACACACACACACACACACACACACACACACACACACACACACACACACACACACACACACACACACACAGCGCTCTAGTCTACTCTAAAGTGACCGGAGTCTGTTTAATTTCTCTCCAAAAGTTCTTAAATATGATGGAATATGATTAAGGATTACTGTTATTATGGTAATCTCACATTTCATATCTATTTCACCTCTATTCTGGGGGGACCATTAGCATAAAATAGCCGATCTGAGCTTGTAGAAGGTTCAAGGTTATTTATTAGTGTCCCTGAAGGGCAATTGGTTTTACAGCAGGTCATAAGGCTTGAAACACATATAACATACATCAATCAAACCAAACTTATTGCTGCTGGTCGCAAGCGCCCGGCCGATCAGCTATTGTCGGCGAAGAGGTTTGGTGTACAGATAAAAAAGAGCAAAACAAGTACCGAGCCAAAAGTCAAGTTTACAAACTATTGAGGGTTGAAGTCGTTAAATGTCTGAAAATTCAACATGAATCCAATATGTAGTGGGGGTCCCTGCTTCATCTCTCTCTCAGCTAAGGGGTCCTGAAACCCCTGATCTAGACCTCTCAGTCTCAACTCAACTCAGCTTCAACATTAATGTCATATTAAAGGTTTGCAGGTACAGAGAATGTGGGTGGAATTCTTAGTTGTATACAACAAGCTCCCACCATCATTTGCAGTTTCCAAGAAAGAGGAAAGGAATATAGATATAAAGAAATCAAGGAAAACCAATCAGAATGGTCAGACTGGTGGTATTTCTGGACACCTTTCTGTAAAACAAAGTGCATCGGGATGCATAATATCCTGTGCTAAAGCTGCCATTCTGAAAGGCCCAAGCTAGCTGCTGCAAACATTCCTGTCAGATACTGCTACCAGTCTGAAGCGCTGCAGTCTGCCAAAGATATTAATAATCCACTGAAAGAGACTGTGAGAAAGTGAGTAAGTGTGCGTGTGTGTGTGTGTGTGTGTGTGCGTGTGACAGAGAGAGAAAGAGAGGGGGGGGGGACTTCAAAGCCCACACTGCTGGATCCAAGATTACTGGATATTATATATATATATATTAGACAATGATTGGATAATACTTAATAGTGTATAAATACTTCTTTTTTTTGTATGTTTTTGTGGCTTTCGCCTTTATTTTATTTTTATTTTTTTATAGGAGGGACAGACAGTAGGCTGACAGGAAAATGGGGGAGAGAGTTGGGGAGGTGACATGCAGTAAAGACCGTCGGGATTGGGAGTCGAACCCGCGGCACACTGCCAGACTGGATTACCAGCCAAGGTGCCTGGACCGCTGAGCCACGGCCCAGGCCAGTGTATATTTATTACATGCTGCTGCATGGACAGTTAATAGAATCTGGACATGGATAGACAGACAGATAGGATTCTGTCTCTGTACAGCTGCCCCTCACTAGGACTGTAATTGTGTTTCTACATTGAAAATTGGAACATATGAATACAAAAGAATATTCGTTTTTTCCTTTTAGGCTTTGTAAAAAAATAAATAATAATAATAATAATAATAATAATCAAAATCCAATCAAAATAAATAATTTTTAATAATTTCCAAAACAGGCCATAATTAATCATTTACACTAAATCTGTTTTAAACATTTTTTGGAAATGTTTGGAAAGCGCATGAATATATTTCAACAGATGAATTCATACTGATGAATGGAAACGATTCTGGCGAATATTATGCAAAATAATTGCGGTTATATCAAATAATTGCTTTATAACTGTGACAGGCCTGCCCCTCACACTCTTTGGCAAAAAAAACACAAATTGCCACAGCTCAGTCCTCAATCCTACAGAGATGGTAGACAAGACATAAGCCTAGCCAACAGCTAACTGTAAACATTAACATACCTCACATGAAAGCTACATTCTGATTCATGCAGGTTCACACAACATTAAATATGTGTCACTCTGACCATGCATCCACATAAGTCTCTATTTTGGACGTGTCATTAAAGGCAAAGGTTTCAACATTCTTCACAATACAACAAATAGAATAGTGCATAAGTTGTTGAAATGCATTTTTCTTGTTCTACTGCAAATAACCAGACCAATATAGTCTACACACTGTACCTGTTGTGTTTATCATAACAAACAGAAAGCAAAAGCATGGACAAACCTGTTCTGCAGATAAAAGGCTTGGGTTTGTAGACTACCGGTACTACTGCATGGTGAACCACTAACTCTCATGTATGGTTGAGCACATGCGTGTTACTATTTCCCACTTTCTTTTCTGCTTTCTCAGGTTACAAAAGCCAAAGGTTATTTAACTGACACCAAACATTTGACCTCTTGAAATTAGAATTCTATTTAACCTACTTTGAACAACCACAAGATCATCAGGGAGGAGTTCCCTCCATGCACTTATTATACCTATATCTCCATTGAGTAGAATAATACTTCTATTTAGCTTGATGCAATGCTAGGCTGCTTTGACACCTTGTGGTCAAAAGGGGACATGCCTCTTTATATGGAAGTTAACAAAACTTCATTGATTCCATTTCTGCACACAGCAACATGCAAGTTATTCCCAAAACACTGTCATTTGCCAGGAAACGTGAACATGAGTCTATAAATATACCTGCTATCAAAAGTCAAACTCATTATGTTGAAAAATGTGAAAACGTCACAGTATGTGTCAAAAACAATAGACACAATAACATCATAAATGATTAATTAAATAATTCCTACTCATTTTCTTTGTTGCCCATATCAACCATGGTGTCCCACATTTGGGCATTTCAGTCAGATAACTCACAAATAGATTTAACCATTATTTATTATAGAATGAGAATACAAGGGTGCTTATAATATTGTCTCTTGGCGTTCGGCTCTGCTACATTTTTCTCCCTGCTCTGCACAATTAAACACCATCTTTAAACATTAAGAGTAGGGAGATACAATAACAACCCCCCTTGGGGAACAGAAATAACAGAGCCCACCGGTGGTGCTGGGGTGGCGGTGGACCGTGGGAGCAAACATCACATAACAACAACCAGGAACCATATGCAGAAGGAAGGCAGGAAGAATGCAGTCTAGGCGAGCTTAAATACCCCATCGCCCAATTGGTCAGCTGACTGCCACATCAGCGTATGACATGTGGGTCTTGCAAACACTGACTGTATACACCCACATAGTAAAGCAGCATATTAACCCCTCAAGAATATATATGCACCCTTGAGCATAGCATGAAGCCACTCGAGTATATCTGACTGAACTAATTCCGCAAGCTACATATAATCTTTCAGAAATGTAACATTTTCAAAAATAGTGAAAATGGCAGATCTACGAGCTCACAATGCGTTGCAGTGCTACACATTGTGAGCTTGTCGATCAGCTATATTCGCTATTTGTCGTGAGCGTATAGTAGGCTTACATGGTTAATAATGACGGATTAATTGATTCAGGTAATTCCTTCACAATTAACAATGCATTACTTGAATGACCAAAGGCATAGTATACACATGTGAATGGACCTTGTGATAATGGTCCTGACAGCAGTTCTGACCTGAAAGTGCAGAATTATGGTCCAGATCAATCCCAGGGTCAACTTGGGGTTACCGTCTGTGATGTCATCATTCCTGATATTTACAAGTTTGACCTGAAGACCAAGAAAAAATCAACCAATCTTTAATAATTTCAAACATGCACCTCTATTATGTAACAAGTTAACTCTCAACACTTAAACAACTGGTGTAATTGTTTCTGACTGGGTCTGATGTATTTGATATGAACTAACAACTACCACAAGGTGGCACTATAGGCATTATAATGAGCATGCCAAGGACCCTGTTCAGCTAATAACAGACTGCATTCAGTTGTCTGGAAATGGAATATTGTCTTGATCTTTCTTAGTACTTATGAATTATGCACACCAAAGCTGTTTTACAATCATACTATATCATCTATTAGTACCGGGTTATATCCTGAGAGATTTGTTTAATACCATTACCTTCACATAATTAAACAGAGGAGAAAATCAAAATAGCTTATAGCCCACATATTTTTCAAAGATAGCTGTAAATTGGGATAAATGTATTTGTCTTTCCCATGTCAGCCTGAGAGTAATTCATTTATTAATTATGAATTCATATTTTGTATCACTTTGGGGGATATAACGAAACTAAAACAGGTAAGGTTTTATTTTGTACTTGTATGGATGATGTGTGAATACAGTATATCTTCTATGCAGTTAAAACAATAGAATAACGGTAGTTGATTGAAGCCTGAAACTGTGAGGCCTTTGTCTCAAGCCTTGAGCTTCTTGCATCATAACTGGCAACAGTTCAGCCATGCCATGTTCTTCATCACATCCTAAGGCCCGACTCACACCTTTACATCTAGCATACAACATTGATGCATGCTAGATGTATGAAAGGGTTTGTTTACATCTTGCCTGGAAGTCACATGGTTTGACACAACATTTGTGTTGTACGGCTTTCGGCTGTGTTTCGACTGCCCCCCCACCCCCTCATACAACACAAATGTTGTGTCAAACCATGTGACTCCCATTGGAAATGCATTGTGAGTTTGCATCAGTCTCATACAACAAGCATACATCAATCTTTTGTAAAGGTGTGAGTCAGGCCTTACAGTGGCGTAAAATAACTAAGTGCATGTACTCAAGTACTGAACTTAAGTACAATTTTGAGGTATTTCTACTATTTCCAATTTCCAATACTTTTACTTCTACGCAATGTGACACATTGTGAGCTTGTAGATCTGTGTTGTATGAGGGGGAGGGGCGCAGTCGAATGCGCCCCTCCCCCTCACACAACACAATGTTGTGTCAAACCATGTGACCTCCATTGGAAATGCATTGGGCGGCCATGATACTACACAGCATTGATCCAACGAGCACGAGAATTGCATTAACCGTGTGAGTGCACCCCTAGGGCTGAGCTCACACCTTTAATGCAATTCTGGTGCTCGTTGGATGCATGTTGTGTAGTGTCATGGCCGCCCAATGTATTTCCAATGGAGGTCACATGGTTTGACACAACATTGTGTTGTGTGAGGGGGAGGGGCGTTTCGACTGCGCCCCTCCCCCTCACACAACACAATGTTGTGTCAAACCATGTGACCTCCATTGGAAATACATTGGGCGGCCATGACACTACACAACATGCATCCAACGAGCACAGAGAATTGCATTAACCGTGTGAGTGCACCCCTAACTGGGGTGGAGAATGGACTGTAGTGCATTGCTTTTTTGTAATGCCATCATTGGGATTGAGGACCAGGCAGGGAGGCGTATTGATTTATTATTATGAAGTAGTTAATTATTTATTACCATTCATGAGGCAATGGCTAAGTCATTTTTCAGAGAAAGAGAAGTGTGTCAGTGCAAGTTTTGGGCAGTGGTGGAAAGTAACCTAGTACATTTACTGTACTTAAGTACAATGTTGAGGTTATGAACTTTACTTGAGTATTACAATACTTTTACTCCACTACATCTCTGATCCAAATATTGTACTTACTCCACTACATTTATTTGAAAACTTTAGTTACTAGTTACTTGGTAGATTTGGATTATTATTACAAAACATACATTATAACTACTTCAGCCCTATATACATTTCGGCCAATTAAAAATAGACGATTTACGAGCTTGTAGATTTGCTATTTTCAAAAGATTTTTATACAATTGAAAACTTGAAACGGGACATTCTGAATAATGAGTACTTTTACCTTTGTTACTTTAAGTACATTGTGATGCCATTACTTTTGTACTTTTACTCAAGTATATTTTTGAATTGCGGACTTTTACTTGTAACAGAGTATTTCTATATCGTAGTATTGATACTTTAACTTAAGTGAAAAACGTGAGTACCTTTTTCCACCACTACTTTTGGGTGGACATGTAATCATCATCAGTAGTGAAGTCACTGAATGAATCAACTGTTAAGTGAAACATGAGTTCAGATGAAGCAGTGTTGCAGCCCTGACGTCACTGTGTGCTCCATTGGGACCTGGTATCCTACGCCTTGCTATTAACCCATTAAGACCTGACTGAGGCCGATATATCAGCGGTTCTCAAACTATTTCATGTCAAGGATCCCCACAATTATATGTATTTGGCTGCCGACCCGCATCTCAAAATATTTTGTTCCCCGGGAACCCCAGAAGCAAAGATTTGAGTTAAAAATGCCTGCTTTAAAATATCTATTCAAAGATTCACTTTCACGATTTTTCATGAATAGCAGATCTTGATCAGGGTTTATGGAAGTTGAAAAGGAAAAGTGTCAGCCCATATGTGCTGGGCTTCACTTAAAGCTTGACACTTAGAGGAATATCATTATTATCGTAAGTGATGAGCAGACAGGTTTTTACTTGCATACACAGTTCTCTTATCTCCACGCCCAAATTCAAGTGAAGCCTGTCCAATACATTACTCTATTAAATAATGTAAACCCATTTTTCTTCTAGAACAATGTTACAACTGTTCAGGTCTTCATCGGAACCTAAGAGTCTTGAACAGAGGTTGGAGCATTTAATAAAGTTTGCCAGACATATCTTCTGATTTATGTTGGTTACCTAATTTTGTCTCTGCTCCTTAAAAAAAGAGGGTTGGTGTGCAGTGCACACATGTTTTCATTGGAGGAAAAAGTACTCAAATGTTTTATTCAAGCGAAAGTAGAGTACATAATGCAGAATGTCCCATTTTGAGTTTTCAATGAGTTTTCAATAAAAGCATACAGAGCATTCATGTAAGTTTATATTTCTCAAATAGTGAATACTAGCCTACTATAATAATTATGTTGTAGACGAGCATTATAATAACTTAAGGTAGCCTACATGTAATGGAGACTAAAGGCTCATACATAGTCTTTTCGGTGGTTAGGTGACCACCGAACTACAACATGACGTCACGAGCCGCTGTGAAGAGCAAACCACCGCCACCGCTCCAGCCCTTCTCTGTTTTTACTCACCACCGCTCAACATTATTTCAGCTCCGGTGGTCAGCTCACCACCGGAGCGGTGGTCACCTCACCACCGAAAATCCAGACTATGAATAGGCCTTAAGTAAGCTGTTTTCCACAAGCTAAGCATTGTACTAAATACTAAATGACAAACTGATCAGAATTAGCAATTGTCACCACTTTTTCCTCATGTGGATAAAAACGCAGTAAACTCAGGCTAATGTGGATCTTGCAGTCCAGGTTCTCTCAACTGCTAAAAGTTAAAACAATGTATGTCTGAGTGAATGCTTTGTTGGAGCACAAGCAGCCACTTCCTGGAAAAGTGGAAATGTTTTAACTTAAAGGACCACTTCACCACTTTTCAACATCTCTTCATATAATTGGTCCTCACTAATGTTCATGATAAAACACCACCATTTTTTCCTACTCAGTCTGTGTCTCATTGGAAGGCTTTGGGCAGTTCGGACACCCGTCCACCAGTGACATCATCATTAGGCAGATTTTTTTTTAAACGATTTGTTTTAAAATATATTTAGATTTGTATTATCGTGAGAACGATGGCTTCAACTTTTGCATTGCAACTTTTCAGGAAAAGAAATCCTGCCGTTTCTATTAGCTTGGATTCACCATCGATGATGTCACTGGTGGACGGGTTTCTGAACTGCCCACAGCCTAGGTTAGCAGAATCAGTGTCTTCTTTTAAAACGCTTTTAAAAACACATCTAAGTGTTTTTCCTAATATTGTTTTTAATTGTTTTATTGACCTGTTATTTTCTTCATATTTCATTGTTTCTGATGTTTTGTTGTTTTTATGTTTTTATGATTCCTGTTTTATAACCTGTCTGTAAAGCACTTTGTGCTATACGGTGGTATACAAATAAAATTCATTCATTCATTCATTCCTATGAGACACAGACTGAGTAGAAAAAAATTGTGGTATTTTATCATGAACATTAGTTAGGACCAATTATAGGAAGAAAAGTGGTGAAAAGTTGAAAAGTGGTGAAGTGGTCCTTTAACTCTGATGAAAGCATTTTCCTTCTGTAATATATTGATTCTATTTGTTTAGTTATGTCATCTCTTGTTTCTCCAACAGGCATGGCACATCTACTTTTAGACCCAATGAAGCCTATCCATTGAAGTACTTCTTTGTGTGTCAGAATTATGAGTGTGCAGCTACACGTTCAATGTGTGTGTATACAGACCCTGTTTATCTGGCAACAGTGAAATCCAGTCAGCATAATTCCCATATAACTTACAAGCAAGTGAGCATGTTTGGCCATGCTGGACAACTAAACACAGCAGTCAGTTGTGTCATGGTGTGGAGTATTACATAGCATGTGAAATAATTGTACTGTGCCTCCACAGCACAGAACACAGAAAATTGCCAGGGTCGCTTTTTGGTCAATATGTTTTACATGCATTTTAATTTTTCATTCAAACACCAAACTGCTGGGCTAACATTGTGCGCCAAAGGTTAAAAGATTATTTATGTAAGTTCATAGTGGGTATACTGTCAGACACCACACAATCTTAATCCTTAATCTACTAATCTAAAACTAGTCCCCAAAAGTGCGGTTGATTCATATACTGTATTCTTATTCGCTAACTCCAGTACTGCATACTGTGATGACTCATCATAACAGTAACCAATAATGATGAGTAGTAGGTATTAAGAGTATAATGTTTTTTACCTGCCGCCTCTTTAAATAGTCCAGTGCAATTTGTACATTCTGGAGTCTGTGGAACCGCATCCTTCCCTTTTCCCGAGGCTGTGAACGTAGAAGAGGATAGAGAGGGTCATGTAATTGCAGGCTCTCACCATCACAGGACGAATGCCAACAATGTCATTAGTATTATGAGTACAGGGGACATGCTGCCACGTTCTTACCCCACTGATCTGCTAGGGTAAAGACAACAGAGGGAAGAAGCACAGGACAAATTCTATCCAAAACAAGAGCAGCTATTTTCTACAAATAGGGCTGCAACACAATACACAGACTGCAGAAATGCATTCTATGTAGTTTGTACATGTAATTACAGTAAATACTGTAGCATAAATTAATTCAATTTAGTCAATTGGAATTTATCTGCGTCCATTCGTTGATATATAACATATATTACAAATTGAAAAGAATTGCTTGTTGAATCAATAGAATAATCACTAAGAAAATAATCAATAGTTGCAGCCCTAAACACAAGCGATTTAAAAATCTATGTCTATTGTGTATACGCTGCTCAGAACATTTTTCACCATTCTTCTTAGGTCAGAGAAGTTTCATGTGCAAATATGAAAACATACAGAGTGACCCTGCTTGATAAAACCAACTCCAATAATATCTTTCAGTAATCCATGAAAAACTGGTAGTTCAATCTTTAGCACAATGGCAGAGTAGCATTATCTGAGCGAGTAGCCAACCGCTAGTGACTGGTGCACGTGGGCAATGATGGACCACAGCGTGAGGTAATGAGATGGAAAACGCATTACAAGCCAGCGCCCCAGAGGCAGCAGAACGCCCTGCCTTCAGTAAGCCCTCTCAGCTGGACAAGACGTACAGGCTGCTAAGGAATCCCATTCCACTCCACAGCAGAGCAACAACATTCAGTGAAATCTACTCTCCTCTCATACTCTTTCATGAAAGCTATGCTTTGGCTGTTCAGCAGATGTCCCATAAGCAAAAGATGAAAAATGTCCTGATATTCATAGGGTTGCAAATAATAATGTGCTTGTATGGCTCAATGATCTGCAAAGCTATTGAAATGGACGTAAAGACCCAAGCTGTGTACTTGTGTAGCTACATTCCTTGGAATCACAAACATTGCACATGTTGAACAGCATTCAATGGCCAACAATGTCTGACACGATACCTCTAATACATGTATCCATTACCTTTTTGTATGATATACTAATACTCAAATAAGATCACATGAACCTGCCTGGGTCTTTAGATAATATGCACATTTCTATAGCATCATCAATATCATCTGGCAACTCTAAGCAATGCATTTTAACCGTATTTCCTGTCCAGTAACACATCACAGCATTGCACAGAAAATGACATCTTATAGCCATATAATAGCAAATGATCATAATAACACTTTTGAGATTGTTGCTCCACTCCTGTTAATGACCACAGAACGCACTGCGTTAGTTTTGTTACAAGGGGGTGGATGGCAGAGGCCACACCTACCCCCTTATCATCATCATCATCATCACCATCCCATTGGTCTCCATGCCGCTCTACTGCACATGCTGATGACGCACTCACCAACCGCAATGTCTTCAGAAAATCACGCTCCCTTGGCTTACCGAAGAAAAGGTGAATACACAGAGAAGAAAGAAAGAAATGGACACAGGGTAAACGCAAAGCAAAGGAAGATACAGAAGAACATGAGCAGGAAAACAGAAATAAATAATTAACGACAGAGGAAACAAAACAGGAGGAAACAAGAAGGAACCAGGTGAAAACCAAAAGAGAGCGGCTTTGTGGATGGAACTTTGCTTCACTGGTGTTGGGTCTACACAGTATTGTCATGCAAAAGTTGTGGCGCTAAAATATACGTACAGTGTCGGATAAAACACGACGTCAACACAATATGACAATGCATCAATACCTTCCGACTCAAAATGAAAACATGACAATTCAAATCTCCAATTCTGAATTTGAGATTTTAATTTTACCGGCAGATCGCCAAATCACATACGGATACCTTAGTATGGATTTGATTATTGACCTAGAACATCAACAAGACCATTATGTTGATGTCCTATAGGGCAACGATCAAATCCATACTCTGGAGTGCCTGCCAAGGTATCCTTATGTGGTCTCTTATTCAGAATCTTATCAACAGAGGAGGTAAACTAATGGGTATCTATTCATACTCCACCACCTGCGTCTGCAGGACAACTGGGTTATACAGACTCAAAATAGTGTGGCTGACATTAACCACATTTTCATAAAGTCTAGGAGCTGAAGCAATCGGTATGAAGCTACAGACTGTCACGACAACCTGTAAACTTAACAGATACATTTTTCCTTGGTCCCATTGTTGATCAGGTTACTGAATAACAGGATGTTTTGTATCAATGTGGCCATTTCAGACAACTTGTGAAATGCTTCTTACTTTGTTTGGTATAAACTGTAGGTAATCATTTATTGTAGTATTGTTGTTTCACTGTAGTTCAATAAAAACATGTAAGTCGCTCTGGATAAGAGCGTCTGCTAAATGATTGTAATTGTAATTGCATTTGTAATAGATTAGTTATGTGTTTGCATGGTGTAAATAAGATTTGTGTCTGCAGTACCCTGCGTGTTGTTTAATGTAGCAAGACTGAATGGTATACTGACAGCAACTCTTGATGGTCCAGGACAAATGTCTCTATGGAGACTATTAAACTACTCTAACTAACAAAGGTCAGAAATAGCACTGTGTATACACTACCGATATAACACCATTGACACTGTCTTCCTTTAGACTCATTTTGGGTCACGTGATTGATTGGGCTACAGTCGATTTCATGCGCGTAATTGCCTTCATTCTTTTTCAACCTTTTATTCTGAGACAATCTCTGTTATAACGACAACATTACTGCTTAACAGGCATTACTTTAATCATTAGTTACAGTTAAAGGCTAAAGAGACAGCTGTGAGAGAACAAGCTGAGATCAGTGGTTGTAGAGTTAGAAATAAATGGCCGTGAATCATTTTCTTCTTTAATACACTAATCGTCTGAAGCTAGTTTGACACCCCTACTTTAGACCAAAGTATTTATGTCACACATACGTCATGTAATTTATACTTATTAATTAACATATTTGTTTGTCCCAGAAACAATTATACAGTATAACCAGCAAAATAAAAGTTAGATTTGGGTCATCATTATGTTCATAGAACATACTATAATGTAACTGTATTAATTTAAAAGAACATTAGATAGACATGTCTCATGATGAGCTAAATAGCAGAGATCTGTCATGAACGGTTCTGTCAATCAACTACTGCTCAATTAATGGCACAAATCAACTTCTTGGAGACAAATAGGTCACCCAGCTAGCGACACGATATTATAATAATGATGACAATAATAGAATTGTACACTAATCTAGCTGAATGTCTATCTACATGAATGTAAACTGCCAATCTAATCTCAGTGATGAGAGTATATTAACAGCATTGTCAATTGTCATGCAGTCTTCTAGCATGAATAGAGCATTTGGGAATCCTTTTCCTTGTTTCAAAAGTTTTCCTGAATAGTTAGAGATAAATAAACTGGTGGTTAGCCAGTTAAATTTGGTTGGGAATTTAATTGTAGGTGTTAATTTTTGTAGAAATGATCACCAGCACTCAGCGAAAGTGAGAGTCCTACCACCCTGGGCAAGACCTAGGCTGTAAAGACTATCTATTTACTATCTATCTATCTATCTATATCTATTTGTTTGGGCGGAAGTTGCAGGATTTTAGCGGAAGTATCGCCCAAGGAAATGACGTTGATGCTTTACAAATCAGTTTACATTCTCCACGAATGAAACAAGTGTTGTGATTGGTCGGGAACATATCGTATCCGGGGGAAATACATCTGACAGATGTTCCGGAGGATACCGATAGCTTCTCTGCCTTACGTTGTGACCAGGCTTTTCTTTTCGCAGATAAGTAAGCCTGGGACCGAGGCTAGAGTCCTACCCAGTTCCCACGACTTTTTTTGCGTTATCTTTTTAGCCTTTCTGACTGTACCTTCTCTGCTGTTTACATTTCTGACTATTCAATCAATCAATCAATTATAATGACCGATACCGATAAAACTTGATGCCATCCTGGCTGGATAAATGCCAAGACAAAGTGACCATAATAATAAACCTTCTTTTGTAATGTTACTTAGTATCACAATAAAAAGCATTAGAAAAAATGGTGGTTAAAAAAAACGGCTAAACAAAAATAAATGTTAACGTCTCAAATCACAAAGGCGATTTAAAAGTGCAATATTCTCTTCCCAGCAGAGGTGTAAAATGCCAGCCAATCACGTCTGAGTCACATTCAAGATGTTTAAATCCATGTCTCCCTTCTCCCCTTTAAATGGAGCGGCAGTATAGGGAGAATATTAATTATGCATACTGTATGACAGATTGGATCCATCTGAACATCCTTCCCAGAACCCTCTATGGTGTCTTAAAAGGTGGCGTGAGTCACTAATTGAATAGATGCATGCTGTTGCTCTGTAGAGCTATGATCTAAGTACAAATTGCTATTATGTTTATTTTTACCTTTTAAGAGAAATCTAAATGTCGACATTAACCCTGGTGTCAGTATTTTTTTATCAGCATGAGTGGTCAAACTTCATGTAAAAAAGGAGATATACAAGTTCACACTGTGTTGCATCGTTGCGACACAGCTTGTAGATCGCGAATAGATGTGCGAATAGCCCAAGTATAAAATAGGGCTTAGTTGGTTAAATCAGGCAATGGGAAATTACATAGAATCTAAATTAGCATCTCAACTCACCAGTGAGTCCCCAGACAAGACCTCCAGCAATGAGATCAAGTTATGTCCATCTCGTAAATCTTCATACAGGTCATTTATATGCTTTCGCACCTAAGGATGAAACAGAGTACAGAACACATGATGAGAGCCCATCCAATCTGCTGCTGATCCCCATTTTGGAGAGTCCTAGACCGCGATCATGTTTTGTCAAAGGTTACTTGAAAAAATTACAAATCTTCACAAATAAGCAAACAAAATATAAAATACAAATTAATGCAAATAACTTTTTGATAGATTGTACATTGTAATTACATAAAAATCACTATATTATGAACAAAACTTGCAATATAATGAACATGCAAACAAGTACATATAAAATACACACATGAACTAAACAAAATCTTATTTAACCACTGCCTAGCAATGCGACATGGCTCTAATTGTGAGCCTTATAGACCTGGAAATTCTGCCTAATGTCTAGTACCAATGTCATCAAAATAGTAAAATAATGTTGCACATGTGCTGCTTACTTATTTTATTACTTTGTATTCTGATGATGTCATCACCGTTATGCTATATTACATGGAAGGATTTGACTTGGTCTTGTCCGTGGAAAATGTTAGATTTTCTTTTTTACACACCATTATAATGTTCTTATTTTGATCATAAGACAGATTTTACAGAATGTCAAGTCTCCAGGTTTTCTTCAGAATATGTATGACACTTATTACGACACTATATCTCATATTAGAAGTGGTTCTCAAATGTTGTATGTGCAAAGACCCCCTTAACTCTACGAGTGTTCAAATGAAACCAAATGGACCCTTACAGGTTCATTTGGTACAGACATGTTATGGTCATTCAGGGTCATTCAGGTCATTCACTCTGTGTGTTTCTGGTAATATTATTGTCCACTAATTTTGTATGTCCGTGGCAAAATAAATATTTTGACAAAAATGTCCACCAATGTCCACCAACAAGCCAGCATGGCGATGACCCCTGACCCCTGCCCAGTGGGGAACCAGGCAGGGGTGGCTTGCTCAGAGTGAGAACATGGGGGAGCAGTGGGCTAAAAGCCCAAAACCCTACATACCTCTGTGTAGGCTCTAGCTCTGCTAGTATTTGCCTCTACACCAAATCTCTTAGCCAAAATGATCTACAAGCTCACAACACGACAAGCTGTGTCACGTTGTGAGCTTGTAGATCTGCAATTTCTGCAGAATGTTAGCCCCAGAATAGGGGCACTAGGGTGTAAGTGGTTGAGTGTCTTGCTCGGGGCGAACTGAACCAGACTACTGTGACGGTCAGTGTGGGTCTGTGAAATTCATAAAATGAAAACACAGCCACCAACCAAGACCTCACTCAGAAGTACTGCTGAGTTTTCAAGGTACTAAGGTTGTTTACACACCTAGTCTTATAAATTGTATATTTTTTTATGATTTGTTTGTCATTTTTATGCTTCAGCTCAGGTAGGATATAGTGCAGGCTGCAGAGACAGGAAACCAAGGGCAGAGTTACACCTGATTAATAGCACATATTAAAAAGCAAAAAGATGTATGAAAAAAGATCTATACGCTCACTTGTACAGTAGATTGTCTATTTTCCATGAGGTCAAGTTGGCATGGCAGTTCACTCCCACATAACTAAATATGGGGGGAACTAAAGCTACAGCCCCATCCCTGTGTCATAGCAATAAATGTTACAGGCATAGCAATAAATCTAACTTTGTGATCATCAAACCATTGTCATGTTGCACTCTTTTACCCCTAGACCAATGCAACTCCTTGCAACAAAACAGTTTTAAGGACATGTCACACCAATACAACTCCTTGCCTTACTGCCATTGGGGATAGGGTTAATGGTTTCATGCAACTACTCGCAAACATTTGGTTACAAGGAATTGCATAGTGAATCGTTGGTGCGGTTTGGGCCTAAGGGCGTAACAAGGTGTATTAAACGCTAAAAGGTTGTACAGCTGATTCAGTTTCAAGTCGTAATAAACTATTTTGCCCCAACCCCTCTCCTAGCAGATTCATAACTCAACCTTTAGCATTTCAAGTTGCTTCCCTCTGTCATGGTCAGGATGGACAGACAGGCACACACACACAGATAACCCCATTCAGTCAGCTTGTGTTGAAGTTTCAGGCTATGCCCAACCTGTTTCAGAAAACCTGAAAGGCTGGGACCCGTCATCTGTTATAACATGCATGTAAAGACAGAGGGAACACATTCTATTCTATCTAGCTACTCATGCTATGACAACCGATAACTTGCAGGATCAATAAAGGCCTATCTATTTATTTATAATGGTGCTGGTGAAAAATGGGCAACAGATACAATGCAGTAGAATCCTGTGTTAATTTAACTCTGAAAGCGTACAGAACCAAATGGACCCGTAACACTGAGGACTTTACTGGTTTGAATTGTAAGAGTATGCAGATTACAAATTTCACCCAAAATTAAAGTATTAAATTGAACAGTCTTTAACAGTCTGGTCGACCATGGTTGGTCGTACAACCATGACGGCAAAAATAAGAGTTAAAACATCTGGGGTAAAGTTCCGGCCCAGTACCAACTTGGCTAGGGGCTATAATAAAAACAGAGTTTGTGTGGGAAGCTGGTTGGGGTGGTGATGTCTGTCGCTGCTCTAGCTCCACATACATTAATGCCTTTTCCAACAACTCCCCACTTCCTTAAATTGTAAGGCTTAAACGACAATGCATAAAGTAGGTAACTGGAAGGCTTGCCCAAAACACACTCGTCCCAATTTGTTTTCACGGACCGCTCGCCCCCAGTGGTTCTTGTATTTATTTTAAGGTTATATATTAGGAATATATTAGGGTTAGGCAAAGTTTTACTGATGTTTCGTTTAGGAAAAAGTTTAGTTTTAGGCATAGTTTTACTGTTAGATTACGTTTGGGAATACCTGGTGGCGACTGTTCAGAGGTTGCCGGATTTGACCTGCGGCGAGCGTGTTTTGGGGCGAGTGTTCTTATATATTCATAAGCATAATTCACGTTGAAAAATATTGTGAGCATATGGTTAGTGACACCTTATCTCTAAGCACTTCAGACAGGCTCTTAACACCTCTAGTCTGAAGGCCTATTCATACCGGTACTCCAGTTTTAGCTGATAAGGTGTCCACCGGAAACAACAACATGATGTCACGGCGTGGTGGTAAGCGCTTTACCGCTCACCCAAACACACCTCTCTGTTTTTACTAACCACCTAGAGGTGGCCACCTCTTCACTGAAAACTGGAGTATGAATAGACCTTTAGGCTCCATCCTCCCAGAAGGCCTTTCTCCTTCCTGTCCTGCCTCTAAACACGCCCTGCCGCCGACCAGTGGCTGACAAAGTATATACTCAAGTAAATACTCAAGTATTCAAAAGTTCAAAATACGAAGTACATTTTGCATTGCTGTAGTGAAATTTAGAACATAGTCATATTGTCATAATCAGAAATGTTCCGAAATGTTCTAAAATAGTGAACATAGCAGATCTATAAGCTCACAACGCGGCTGGCTATTTTTCTATTTTCTGCTTAAATGGTTAATTCATAATATATTTTGTGTATGTCCCCAGAGCACCTTCCTAGAAATGTAGTGGAGTCAAAACATATACATATTTCTATTGCAATATGCAATATAAGTGAAAGTCATGTGCTTGCAATTGCAAACAACAACCACAACCAAATGATCCAAAAATGTACTTAGGTACAGTACTCAAGTACTGTAAGCATACTTAGTTACTGTGCACCTCTGCTGCCTACTGACCTGCTTTTCCACAGGGCTCTCAGTGCTATAATCCTAGCTAACAGGCACAGCTGTGGAACCAAAATAGACCCGCAGCCATCGCAACGTATTGGGTCAGCCAAATATTTCTCACCACTATTACTCAGCACCTCTGTGTCCGTTAGGACATGCTCTGTTGACCCAGACACTATGATAAGATGGGCTGAAAGTGGCTTTCACTCTGCTGTGGTACTGATTGATTTGACATTCTGAAATTGGGTGACCCACATATTAGACGTAAATAATAATAATAATAACACTTAACATGAATGTTAAGTGAACAATTGACATTATCTCTGTTATCGTTTTTTGATGGGCAACCTTCTGCTAAAGCTGAAACGCATGCAAACTCAGCTTTCACTGCAAGAACAACCTTGTATTAATACATAGAATTTATTTTATTTTCCTTGAATTCAAATTAAAATAACTAAAGTTATTATTGAGTGGTGTAAACCACTCCTACAACTGGCTTTGTTAGTTTACGTGTCTGTCCATTTACGTGTCTGTCCTACAACTGGCTTTGTTAGTTTACGTGTCTGTCCGTACCAAAAAAATCACACCCGTGTGAACTGAGGGCCTGTACTCACGAGGACGATTTCGGTGTTTCTCGGGCAAGTAATTAGCCGATCTGCCCTTTTTGTCACACGGAGACGGCGTTTTGGGGGACTTTAACGGCAAATTTTGAAACTACCTTCCAGAGTGGGAAAGTTTGGAGACGCGACTTTCACGTCTCCGTGTGTACAGCGAATGCCGCCTAATTTGCTGAAACGGTGATGTCATAGTCCCCTCGCCCCCTCCAAACTAACTAGTGTTAATGGTTTATTTCACCATAACCACTTACATATAAGTATCACAGCTATTTTATATTTGCACATAATGTCTATAAATCTCTTCTCCAAAAATAGCCGATCTGCAGCCCGCATGCACGAGCTTGTAGAGGAGCTATTTTTGGAGAACAGATATAAATTATGGTGATTACCAATCCGGAAAGACAAGAAAAAAAACGGATCTTCTACATTATTGTTACTATTAAATGGTGTAGTGTAGAATAGATTAGTATATAGGCTATACAAGATAGGCAGCACAGCCACCGCACGTTCCTCTCAGGCAGGTCTGACTGCGCAGTGCACAGTGCAAAGCATGCATGGACCTCATCAAAGTGCTTCTCTTCTTGGGTGGAAATTAAACATTCTTTGTGTAACTTCAAAACGGCTTTGCATTGAGAGACCACAGGTAGGATAAACACATTGTTTACTGTCCATATTCCTCTATAAACGGCCTGTTTTCACTGTTTCCAATTGCTCTTTTTTATACTTTTGTAGGCTATAGCCTATGTGCAATGATTAGCTGTGCTGCCACTGCCAGCAGGTGTAATCAATCTATAAACGAGCAATTATCTGACATTCAGAGGTGTTGCGCACCAGCGAATATATATTCAATCTCCAAAGTCAAACTCATAAATTCACAATGTACCATGCCGCTCCTCGTTGTGAGCTGTATGATCATCTGAGAGAGAGAGAGAGAGAGAGAGAGAGAGAGAGAGAGCGAGAGAGAGAGAGAGCGCACCCGCGCTCTCTCTCTCTCTCTCTCTCTCTCTCTCTCTGAATGTGTGAATCACTTACTTTGTGCGTGCTGCTCGTTTTCAGAAGAATTAATCCAAGGTTTGTCATATTATGATTTTAAAGTAGGCATCAACTTTAGCTGGTAAATCAGTGTGTGCAGAGTGAGAAGCATCACTGCTCTGCAACCTCTGCTGATTAAATTGATATGACCTAGATAGCCTATGTCATATGCGCATCTGAGATAATTAGTTATTTGGCAACACCTGTGTGAAATACCAATAGTATAATTTATAAAATGCTTTCATATTGCCTTAGAATAAGCTTTTTCTTTATTTTTGGGTGGCCATCTACAGGCCGGCAATATATGTACTACAGCTGTATCTTGAAAACGAAGCAGTTTACCGGTCTCGTCTAGACCCGTACATAATTAACATAACCGCAATGTAGACGCAGTAAAGCTTTATATCGTTCACAAAACTTAGGCGGGGAACAGCCCGCGACGTCCTCGTGAGTACAGGCCCTGAGTGGTGTAAGGTCTGTCTGACGTAATGAAATCATGTTTGACGTAATGAAATCACACCCGGGTGTGATTTCATTACCTGGCTTTGTTTGTGCAGAAAAAATGAGCATGGTTGCTATGTTCACCCTGTTCACCCGGGTGTGATTTCATTACGTCATTACAACAGGGTGAACATAGCAACCATGCTCATTTTTTCTGCACAAAAAAGCCAGTTGTAGGAGTGGTTTACACCACTCAAAAAATGAGCATGGTTGCTATGGTCACCCAGTTCACACGGGTGTGATTTCATTACGTCAGACCACAGCTGATCAGTCTATATAAGACCTTACACCACTCAGTTCACACGGGTGTGATTTTTTTTAAACAGCTTATGACATTCTATTTTTGAGTGGTGTAAACCACTCCTACAACTGGCTTTGTTAGTCTGTGCGCAAAAAATGAGCACGGTTGCTATGGTCACCCAGTTCACACGGGTGTAATTTCATTACGTCAGACATTACGTCAGACCACAGCTGATCAGTCTATATAAGACCTTACACCACTCAGTTCACACGGGTGTGATTTTTTACATGTTATTCAATATAACTAACATGACTATTTAACGAAAGGTTGAAAAATGCAGTGAGATTAACTAAAATTAGTAAGTAGATGTTCTTTAGAGGGGAAAGAATTGCAATGTGGGATTCTATCACAGTATTACAGATTTACATGCTGCATGACTGAAATGAGCAGATGTATAACATAATCCGGATTCATAATTTATCACTCATGCCTGTAACCTTCATTACACAGCTCATTTGAAAGTAAAGTGTGATTCATGCACAGACAAATGAAGTGATACGTGCAGGTAGGAACTTGTATCTGTGATGGTGTTGCTCTAATTCCCTGGGCAGATGAATCGCTACAGTAAGTGATTTAAATTCCTACGTCAACTAAAAGCAACCTGTTCTTGGCAGAGTGTATGAGAGAATTAGTGCAAATCGTGTTAAATGTGTTCTGTCTCTTCTGACAGCCTGTAGTGATATCTGTGATTGTTTACATGCTGGGTCTAAACCAGCAAACTGCTTTGTCATCATTGGCAACAGCTCTAAAATTGATTATTTATTTAAGATGAAAATTGTTCACTAGTCACTAGATCTTCATTTATTTATTGCCAACCTTGAAATCATGCATTAAACTTTCACTGTGTGTACTGTCAAAACATAGTTACCATATCAACAAATATTATATGACAAACAGAGCATTAATATTTCCTATAGTAAATCCAAACCTCATTTAGAGAAGTGTCATAAATAGGTTCTTACCTTCATTAGATGCTGGTTTATCCATTTTGTAAATGTCTTTTTCTGAACTCTGTCTCTTTCATCTGAGAAAATAAGAAGAGAAGCACCAGGACTGTTAATGAAAGACGTGGTTGGGTTAAATTATATCGTTGATGTCAGGCAGTAACCCCATATTGCAACTTGTGTTTATTTATTTTAAATGAATGTGCTACTTGTTGCACAAGAGAAGTGAAAATAGCAGATCTACAAGCTCACAACGAGTCGCAATGCGATGAGTTGTGAGCTTGTACATTGGCTATTTTCACCACAAAATGTTTTTAAAAAACGATGTTCTATCCTGGTTAAAGGTGATTTCATGTCATTCTTCTTCTCTTTTTCCCTCTATCTTCTTTCTATGGGTGGGAGGGGGGGGGGGGTACTTGGGAGTAGGGGGAATACTGGTGGGGTTTTCTTTTTTTTTTAAAAGAGAAGAAAATCCACAGACATGCAATGACTACCATGAAACGCACCTACTGGTAATTATATGTATGTACCATGTACCTATGTATGTATTATGCAATGTGTCACTGCAAAGATGTGGAATAAAAATTAAAATATTAAAAAAAAAAGTGATTTCATGGGAGAGTGATTAACCAGGCTACAAGGTTGCCACCCGACAGCAACAATATAAGGTTGACATCAGACCAACACCTGAATGAATGAATTGCATTTCAGCTTCATAACCTTTCAACCGTCTTTTACATGTTCAGCAAAGAAGCTCTTCATGTGTACTTCATATAAAGAACAGATGACACATAGCATACACTGCAGCTCCTGTTTGGAGAAACCATCATCCACTCAGACATCCATAAAAACATTTTATGTTTCCTAGGAGTTATAGTTTCAGTGTGTGTCATTTAAAAGTAAAAGCATCTATAATTGTACTGAGTGCCAGTGATTGAAAAGATGGATCGTTATTTCCATGAAGTCAAGTTGGAAGGGCTCTTTACTGCATACTGCTGACCACAGTATTTTTTTGTTTCTCCTATCCATGACAACCAGACCGCCTGCTTCCGAGCAACCGGTGACGCGTATGAGCCTGGGATATGAATGGTTACAAACAATTATACCTTGATATTACATGCATCTCTCACATAAGACGCTTTTGATATAAGCAAAGTATTAGCACTCGTTATCTCAAAGCTGTCGATCTTCTTTCCCCTGTTCCCAGGTGGGACAGAGAATGGCACATCTGAATGAAGTCACTGCTTCGCGAGGAGAATATCCTCAAGCACAAGTCAATCCCATCCATAACAACATGCTCTCAAGATCATGTTTAGCAACGTTGCTAATCAGTAATCACACAACAACTATGGTAGCATGGAACGGAATGAGCGTTTACTTAGACTTTGGAACCGGGAGACAAATACTACAACTGATAACCCCATTCCCTTTAACACATAACAACTCCTTTTTGGTTCTGTCAGACATGCATACTAGTAAGTAAGAAAGCACAAGCTGCACGACCATGACTTCTCTCTTCTGCAGAAAGATAAATACTGACCCATGCAGCACATCAGAGTTACCAGGTGATCCCTGTGCTCAATCTCGTTCTTAATCAGTTGCCACATGTCCGTTACTCGCTCCTGAGGGCTCCTGAGAGGTAGAGCGGGTAAGTCGTAGTCCAGGCAGAGAGATGACATGTGGATAAGCCACTGTACCGCACTGACTGAGGAGGCAGAAACTGACAGCCAGCCAGCCTGCTTCAATGCCTGCCTGCCGCCCACTACGACAACCGTGACTCCCTTTCTCCCGAACCACACAGAACGAGTCTTGTCAAGTTTTCCGTGGTTACTGAGTATTTTCATTTTCCTCACTGTTCAAAGTTTACCTCAGGGCACTGCAATGCTTCCCCTATCCCCAAGGCCAGAGAACGATATAACGCCTCCTCTGAATAGAAGCGAGGGATGTTCTGAATCCATCATAATATTTTGTATTTGCATTTGTCTCTCTGGCAGAGGATATGTTTGTCGATCTGGTACCTGAAGACCAGCAACTGGTCAGGTATTTCTTCAAAATCAAAAATGTGATAACGGAAATATCAATTACATCTTGATCAACAGAACATGTTCGGCCAAAGACACATTCTGCACGAGTTCATCATCTCTTCTATTGTGTAGCTGCCAATCCTGATCACAATGTACAATCAACACCACCAAAACAATAACATGCTTCATGATGCAACATGCAAAATGCCAACCAGGTTTAGTAATGTCTTTTCTCCGGGGAGGCTCTCGTTCTCTTAGTTTGTTTTAGAGGTAACAGTATTGTATATTAATTGAATCACTTAAGCAAAACATGTCATTTGTTGCATGACTAATTGAGCTAATAGGCTGATCTACAAGTTCACAACATGACACATCTGATCACATCACAAGACATTGTGAGCTTAAGTTGTAGATCAGCTATTTTCTCACCTTTTGAAACATTTTGCCCATAATTACGTGCCCAAAATAGGAATGGCAGGTTGATAGTGGTTAACATTTACTACAGTATTTCTAATACATTTTAAATCTTAAAATATATAATATCTAATCTAATTCCAACAGAATTAAGCCTAATACAGTTGAAGAGTGTGGGAAATGTCTAACATTACTTTGAAAAAGATTCAGTGATTAAGGTTCAACTTAGATGCAACAATGTCTGTTTGCAGACAGTGTTATCAGCGGATGAACAAATGTGCATTTGAGATGTTGGTGGCGCTGTAAAGTGCAATATGAGACCCGACCTCCAAACTCAGGACACTGCACTGAAAACATCCTAAAAGCACCACTCACACTGACAGACATTCTACCTGAACATATGTGTGTCTTGAATGATCATAAAACATACAACACAGTGAACACACAGACAATTCCAGCATAATCAGGGCACCTCAAATGTCCTCTTATTATATACTCTAGAGATTCTTCCATTTGAATCTAAAAATAGTGCATGTGCTAAAACCTGCTGAGGATTGAAAACTAGGTTGGACAGACAATTATATCATATACTAGTGATTAGCAATTAGACAACTTTTACTTTTTGAGAGCAATGCACTAAGTCAAGTGTATTATTGTAAGTACAGTATAGCAATAAACTGATTCTTATCCTGAACTGGATCTATTAACCGCTTAAAGCAGCGCTACAATCCATAACTTTAATGTCATACACACAAACAAATGATGTGGTTCTTCAGCAGTTCTTCAGCTGGTCTAGGGTAGGGTTGAGGTGCTATATATATTACACCCACGACCCACATTAAGTATCCTCTAGTCTAAACTGTAGTTACTGTGGGCAGGGTTTGAATGACAACCTGAACCTTTGCAACCAAAACAAATAATTAAAACATGAATAAAAATAATAATCAATCCCCAAAAACGATTATTGGAATATTTGAATATTATGACTCATCCATAATTACAATTAATTGTATCTATTTCATGAAAGATTTTACTTATTATTAAAAAAAATAGCTTGATAACTGGTCATTTTAGGTTAAATAAGTGAATGTCCATGGAATATTAACTAAGCCGCGGAATCAAGGATTGTTCTCCACTGAATTAGGAATGTTCTCCGTGGAATCAAGACTTTTTCTCTGCGGTTTCCTGTGGGGACTATATAGAGCCCTGCTGTCATACAAAGAGCTCTTTATAGGTTCTTCAGTACAGTTTAGACGCCTCGAATTATTCAATATAGCACCATTTGACAAAGGTGTTAGCATCTTTTTAAAAGCATATTTAAGAAAATAAGTTAATTCCCCTAACCCCTATGATTACAATTTACAACTTTTAGTGCGATTTAGCACTCATTTGTGTACCCGGGCCAGGATTCAAACCAGGATGAGATCCACACAAAAAGCTATTGCAGTTTAAAGCTCTAATTCAAACCATTTCTAAACTAGCCGATCACAAGTTTGTGACGTGTTGCACAGCAACGTGTTGAGAGCTTATAGATTGGCATTGGCTATTTTTCAATTATTTCTTAATGTTTTTTTTTAGTTTTTTTTTTAGGGATACCAGGGTGAAAGTGCTTAGTGAGTATGATGTAATAGTAGACTCAGCCGCAGTAATGCTGTCTCACTCTGTCAATGCATCATCCCTGCTGAGACACCACTATCATCTCCTCTGAATCACAGCACGACACACGTCATTTCAGCTTGTAATGCCCATATCCAGGCTTCTTTACTGCATAATACATACGTCTGCCCTGAGGAACTTGTTAGAATATATATTGGCTGAAGGAGTATTCCTGGAAACACCCCAGGCCAGGTCAATTCAAACAGCCTCTATCATCGACCACTGATCAGCAGTAACTCACTGATGCTGAATGAGATAGAGATAGCACACTGCTGATAATAATGTGAGATAGAGATAGCACACTGGTGGTTAGTGGTTTAAATGGTTCAGAGACACAGATGCTTTCCCAGTTTTAATGGGTTAAATCAAGACTCAGGATTGATTGATAGTGCAGTGCAGTTAAATGAAGAGAAATAACACAAGCTGTAACTTCATCAAATTGTGAGATACCGTCCTTGACTACACTTCCCCAGAATCCCCACTAATTAAGGTGATCTTAAGAGTATGGTGCCCCCTTGAGGAGGTTGCAAGAAGTTGGCAATAACCAGATGTTTACATTACACATGGCATATTTGCATGATACTAAAATATATGAACTGCAAAAACCTTAATTAAACACTATTTCTGAGAGTTATTGCACTAAAATCGGTAGTAGGTTTGTCAATATCCTTTCCTGACACTTTACAGAACACTTAACAGCCATATAACAATAAAATTATGTCATATCAAACATGACTATCAGCTGATATGATAGTGCTCAACACCTTATTGTAATTGCTTTTGCTCATCACATTACCAATACATGATAACACTTGGACTTTCATGCCCTTTGGTCACATGACTTCTTGTCAGATCATCTTGCAAGAATTTAACCTTGTTCTGACACATACTGTATATATGTCACACATACACAGCATGACACACATTACTCTATCATGATAGATGAACTGAATATGCATAGTTTTTAGGTAGATTATGAAGCACTTGTTTATTCTAGGATTGTATGTTCTATGTTTCTTTTCTCACTGTCTCTCCCTTTTTTAATGCTGACCCTGGGAGCTGTGCTCCAAGATTTCATATGAATTGTGCAAATGGCAAATAAAGTCTTAATAAAGGCAAATCTATTATTCTAGATTACAGCAGTCCAACTTGATTGATTCTGTGCTCTCAAAGAGATTATTCCAAAATCAACAATGCATTCATCTTTAATACCTTTAATACCATTGTAATAGTCTATCATGTAGAAAATCCAGATAGTTCTGGTGTTAATAACTTTGGGTAACGCTCTATGAAGCCAATAATCTATAATGCTTATTGTCTAATCTATTATACTTTATTAACACTGTACACATGCATAATGCATCATATTGCCTTGCAACAGTATAAGCCAATTGCCTCATTGTGTCGTATATAAACAGTCAAAAGGCATCATGAGGTATGGCTATAATAATTGAGTGTACCACAATTGATCATAATCGCTACTCATTTTGCAAGAAATGCGCGCGCACACGCACACGCACACACACACACACACGCACGCACGCACGCACACACACACACACACACAATTAGCCGACTTTTACAATACATGTATAGGCTGATAATACAAGAGGCCTAGTGTTTTATGTGTCATGAGGGAAGTGTATGACTGTATTGTATGCACAAAATATATACATTCTAGTTTCTAACTGAAAGTTAATTCGTCTTTACCGTCATGGGGCAAGTTACCAATGTTACCCATACTCAGCCAAGCTTGGATTCTTGAACTTCTACATTATACTGTATACACGTATATATTTTCATATAGTTTGTCAGATTATCAGCTCCACCGCAAACATAAAATCATGAAAGTGAAGAATAACTTGTGTAAATTGTGTCCCCTAGGGTAGGTACCCTCACAAATACATGCAGTAATCCTGGTCTCTAAAACTACCTCCCCCTGGCCAGCCGGGGCGCCTGATGGAGGGGAAAGGAACTGGTCGGAATAACGTGTTCCTTCCACGCGCTACGTCCGGCCAGGGAAATTCCCCCCCCGTCAGGTGAAAAGAAGCAGCTTGGACTCCTCATGCATTGAAGGAGGCATGAGGTCAGTCCGCTGCCCCCCCAGGTTGGCAGAGGAAGTGTAGCGCCCAGGATTACATTAGATAATTGGCACTGGGTGAAAAAACTGGGTTGCAAAATCGTGGGATAAAAATTATATTAAAAAAAAAATTTGTTTCCTAGTTCCTACACTACGTAGCCTAAATACAGATATGAAGGTAAGAGGTACAGGGAGTGAAATAACACACAATAACTAACTTCTTTCAACTTCCTATATTATCCTAGTAGCCAGTGGAAAACTCACAGGCATTACAACACAACACACATTGTTAGCTCAATTAACTGTAGGCAATGCCAACAAAACAATCGTTACCTTATACCTAAAAAATGTGTCAATGCGATTTAAGTTATGACCTTTTGCCATCTTGTGGATACAATTACATGGAAAGACATTTGATCCCGTATTGTAAAAGCATCCACACCACGGCCTGTCGGCCTCCATGCCAAACTCCATGACAAATAATAACCCGGGCCACACAGCAGTACACGAGAGAGAGAGCAAGTCTGATCAAATACATATTGGTGGAGGCGTGGAGCAACCTCACTGAACATAATTACTGGAAAAGGGGGGTTGGAACCAGACCAGTCTGACATATTACTGATGATAAAGGAGAGAAATCATATTATATGCAGTAGATGTGTACATAATAAATAAATAAAAACGTTCCACATCTAGACACGAGACAAAATAACTTCCTGAATCACTAACTAATACATTATTTGTCTCCGATAGTGTAACTAAGACCAGTGTTTATATGCAGGGCGACATGAATGGTTCTGGTTCCTCATAGTACCAAAATTAATAAATGTCACCAATATAAATTAAAATGGTTGAATGTAGGGCCTTACTTTTCCCGTTTCTTGTTTTGGGTTTGAGCAATTCAAAAATACTGGTTGAACTGCAGTAAGTCACAAAAAATGGAATGCTCAGAGCTCTGTTTTAGTGATTCTTTGTCGAATTTTGGTTGATAGTTTAAGCTATTAGATGGTGTTTTCTTAGACGTAGCAAAGGTCCACCCATGGGTTACTTTACTTGAATGGCTTATAAAAGTGTAACCAAACAAGCAATAAAATCTTGAGTCATTTAAATCTGAGAGTATAGAACCAGACCCTTTTGGGTCCATTTGTACACTCTCTGAGTTAAATTGTCACCAATGGTTTTGCAGTGCAGCTCTTGACCTCTGACATGAATGAGTAGACGTTTACAGGATCACGTAAACTCATTAACTTCTTCTCAGGTTTCCCTTGGTGTTCCTCACGTTTAAAACCTACACCACAACCAAACACATTAGACAAAGAAAGACTTCAATTCACCTGCTTACGGTGTAACTTTACACTTTGCTAAGCAGTTGAATGGTCAGTTATTAAGGGCTTATTGGCCATGCAGTATTATACTGCATGGCTATAAAACATTCTGTAGAGACCTGTGAGAGTGCATTCTTAGTTAGTTCCCCTACAGCAGAAAAGCTAAGAAACTGTATGTCAGTACTCCTGCTGTGTCACTTTAGATTTATTAAGGTTGTTTACATGTTTGGGGACTTGGAAGTGGTGCTCGTCTTCCCTTCATAGCCAGAGCTGGTCAAGTGTCCAGCACAGTGTTACGGCAGACGGCTACAGTCTAGTCGAGACACTAATTTGAAGACCTCAGTGTAACACAAGGGTAATATGGCTGGCTATTAATAGCTACAACCCTAAACCACACTCTCCCTGGAACTGCCCTCCACATAATATCTGTGCCACTTCAGTACCATTTTGCAGCAATTCTGCTGACCAACATTAATGTAAATGAAAGGACTGTGGCGCAGTTGAATGTATTTTAGTTCGCAATGACTTAGGAGTCCTTTTCATGGCCTTCCCCTCTTTATTTTCTGAATCTGACTTCATGGTGCCAGCCAGGGAAAGCTTGCTGCAGGCCCAGCCCCATGGAGGTAATTATTTAAATGCAGTCAAACACCAGGCAGAGGTTACACTGGTTCTGCTAAAAAGAAACGTCACTGCTCATAAGACTGATTTAGACATTGCAGTAAGGTGTCACGTGCTGATACAAGGCAATCTACAAGCTCACAACAGGCTGCATGCAGAGTTGCAGACAGGTGGTGAGCTTGTATATCGGTTATTTTCAGCGCGGGACAACAGTATAAAGTATAAATCAGGCTAATCACACACAAGCAGCATTTGAAGTCAGATGAAGAAGCAGGTGAGGAACAATATATAACTAAGCCACTAAAGTGTGGTCTCTCTCATCCAACCACCCTCTCACCAGATGGGTTAAGTGGGTGAATGGTTAAATGTCACATGGTGCTTTCTCATATGCCACTGTATCCTAGAGTAAGTTAGTGACACCCTTTGGCATTCAGCTGTATCAGAATGCCTAAAATTAGACCCTCCAGAAAAGCGTGGCAAAGATCCTTAAACTCCTTGATTATGCGGGCTAAACTCCTTGATTTGGTTATGTGATTTTATGCAGTGAAATTGCGGAAAGATGAGAAATGTGAAATGTGCGGAAAAGTTGAGAAATATGCGTAGAGTTGTGAAAGATACGAAATATGCATCATTTGGTTGATTATTATTAATTATGCTATCGCATAAACGCATTTTTCCGGAGCGTCTATAAAATATCCTAACAAACAGAATTGGAGAGACATGAATAATAAATTAAGTCATACAACATAAATACTGTAAATAAAGACTAAGTCCTTGCAGTCAAATCCAGAATCCTCTTGGCCTCACATCAGAGAGGAATCAAAACAAACACAAATACTGAGTCATTCAGGTCAATCACATGGACTGGTGACACAAGCTTGTTACTGCAAATAGCTCAACTCACACTTCTAAACGGATGAGTCAAAACCAGCTCAGTAGGTCCAGTCTGTGTATTAACATGGTTTTGTCACAATTACAAGCCCACGTATTGGGCAATGTTTGAATATGTGGGTCACATGTCATTCACCATTGCTCAGCAATGCGATACTTGTCTGGCATTATCCCTGTACCAATATGCCCTTAATACCTGCAAACATAACCACAATGCTTTAGAGTACCACACTTAAAGTGACAATGAACTTTGGTAGATCCTTGGGTTGTGTAGCTACTGTACCTGGTCATAATAAAAGTACAAACATTGTCAATCATCGTTATCCTCTGCTCTGTGAATGAGGAATATAGGTAGAAGAGATTCCATTCGCTCTCATTGAAGAGTAAAAGAAAATCTAAATCATACATCTTTAACTGTGTGTGAACCAACAATACTCTAATAGAGTACTGTGTTGTAGACAAAACAGCACTCAGGTACAATACGATAATACTGACTAACATTTGTCTTTAATTTTCTTATATATTGTATTATGCTTTTAAATGCCTTTTAATATCTTACGTAAGGCACTTTGAATTGCCTTTATTTCTTTAACCCATTTAGGCCTGATGTCGAAATAAAAAAAGTCTCCTGAAAGAATATATATTCAAAGATTTGTGCCGCATTTTCATGATTATGAGCTTGTAGATCTGCTATTTTTCAATAGCTAAAGTATAACATAATGCTTAGTTAAAACACCAAAAGGGGTTCCCGTTCTTAACATGCAATACAATTAACTGCCACTAACAATGCCCTGCCTTGCCTATGATAATACTTGTTATTGAATTTTCAACTTCAAGTTTTACATAATGTAAAACTGAATAAAGCAGATTCCGCTAATATATAAAAAGTGTCCTGGAACATTCTATTTGCCTATTCCATCTAATGGCCTTTATTGGTGACCTATAAATATTTGTTGTGCAAGAAAAGGATCAAGGGTCATATAAAATATAACATTCATATAATTACAAAGACATGTTTAATACTGCCCCCAAATCTGCTTTGTTCAGCTAGCATTTTATTTTGAGTCCTACTTCGCCAAACCATGACAATGAATGGAAGGAATCTTCTCAATTCCAATGGAGCATGTGAAGCAACAGAAAGATGATAAAAATGTGGACTCAGATCATGACCAGGTAGCTACTAGCTTCAAGGTTCTGAAGTTCTTAAGGTACACCAACATAGACTAGACAGCATCCTACAGCAGTAAGGAATGATTCAGGCCAAAACATATAGCATGTGTTTAATAGCCCCACTGTGAGAGGTAAACAAGGGATCCAGCGAGTGGGACAGTGCATTTCTGTCATTCCTTACCAGTGACAATAACTGTCACCGTCTTCTCCTTGGGGCAGGGCAGTCTGAGATGTGTGTTACTTGGGGAGCAGCCCAGTCGTTCAAACAGGTTACCATTCTTGTCAAGCCTTCAAAGAGCCCTAAGCCTAATTCATACGTTTCGTAAAGAACAGATTTTCAACAGAGAAAAGGAAAGAAACGTGTTGCGGTGCAACACGGTCATGAGACAAACCATGCAGTAAATTACAAGTCACACTATGCATTAGAACATCCCAAAGCACGGTACTGTTAAATAACAAAGAAGCCCACAGTGTCTCTAAATCGGTACACAGATCCCGTCTATAGTTTCTTTTCCACTAAACGCTACTGTTTAATAAGTAGTGTGGGTGTGTGCTGTGGAACTGTGTACAATTGTCAGCATTCTTCTACTGTCAACAGCCTGAAGCTCCAGCTAAACTGAACTGTCAGAATAGGTCATGGTTTAACCAAGGGTATATGCAGTCAAATGAAAGAATTATGCAACTGCATTTGGTCCAACTGAGTGGAGGAATCCTGCTTGCGGTGGTAGATCACCCTGGTAGGGAACCGGCGGAGGGTGACCAGTTCAAGTCCAGCACGGACCACATTATGAAGTGTGGACTGGTAGCTCTAAAGGTGGCAGTTCACCTTCTGGCCACTACACTTCGGTGCCCTTGAGCAAGGCACTGAATCGCTGACAAACTGTCATCGTTACGTGACAGCCCATCACACCAACATTTCTACACATTGCATGTAGACCTACTCTAATCCAAATGGGGATTAGTAAAAAAGGTAATACAAAAACCCATTAAAACCTGGAAATTGTCATTTTAGATTTTTGCATTGGCTATTCAAAAATAGCAGATATACAAGCTCACAGAGTGTCACTTTGTGGCGTGCTGCAAACCTGTATTTTCAGCTATTTTTGAACATTTAAAAAAATCTTGAAAATGTGCAAACTACTGTTTAGACGTCATTTTGTAGAATGGGCCTCAGGTCTAAATGGGTTAAGAAGACACTGCACAGTGAACCTAAGGAGCAAATACCTCATGTCGAATACAGTATAAATTATAGCCGTGAATATAATTCTAAACTACTTTGGTTACAACTAGTTCAGAATGCTGCAGCCCGCCCGGGTCCTGACCGGCCTCTAAAACATAATATGGTCACCAATTCTGGCATCCTTGCATTGGCCTCCAATCACATTTTAGAATTGTATTTAAGGCCACTTTTAAGGCCATAAATGGACTGGCCCCATCTTATATTTCCGACCAACTCAAGCCATATCTATCTACCAAAGCGCAATTTGAGATCCTCAGAGTCCTACTGCATTGCTGCGTAATGTTTTGTTTTACCTTTTTAATTGGATGTTTTATAACATTTTGTGATCGACATTATAATTGTCTCAACCAAATTACAAATATTCAAATGTCATGGTGACTTATACATGTGTATTATTATTATTTTCTGAACATTGTGAGCAAACACAATCTTATACATTATTAATGTGTTTTTTCATCAGGGCAGGAGAAATACAGCAGCCCATTACTGACTGCCTATTTCATCCTTCTGCAAACATAAATCAAGACAACACACATGGTCCCACATGGGGGTGGGGGGTGGGGCATGTGGAGGGGGCACAAACACAATATCATGGAAATATCACGATATTGCGGAAGTATTGTGATACTCGACATAATTGTAAATCGGCCAAAGCCTAATTATAATATGTAACAATACTGAGATCAGTTTCAAGGTCCTTGATGATAAACAAATAAAAGATGGAATTGAGACTGGCCTTGAAGTATGAGTTACAGTAGCATGCACGCACGCACGCACACGCACACGCACCTCAAAGGGTGCATTGCAGTCAACAGCTGTCATGGACGCGTGCATGACACATTCAAGAGAGCGAATGTGTAGGCGAGCTTGAGGCAGTTGAAAATTTGAAATCCCATCACAATCACGTGACTCACTCACTCACTGCTGATGCATCATCATGCGATAATTAATATGTAAAACAGCTTTGTCAAGGTTATGTAATATTAATGTATGTACTCATGTACTCATTCATGTGTTCTATGAAGTGTGGGTCATGACCGAAAGAATAACAAGCAGCCGAAATTAGTTTTCTCAGACGGGTGTCTGGCATCTCCCTTAGAGATAGGGTGAGAAGTTCTTCTTCGCTTGGAAAGGAGCCAGCTTAAGTGGTTCGGGCATCTAGTATGGATGCTTCAGAGCGTCTCCCTAGAGAGAGGTCCTAGCTGCACGTCCCACTGTGAGGAGACCCCGGGGCAGACCAAGGACCAGATTGGGGGATTACATCTCCACACTGGCCTGTGAACGCCAAGGTTGTTGCTAATGTTGTTCTGGTTAGGGAAGGCTGGAAGTCTCTGCTGGAACTGTTTCCCCTGCGACCCCACTCCGGATAGGCGGCTGAAGATGGATGGACTCTGTTGTCTATTGTATTATAGCAACTAGTCCTTACCCGTTCTGAATATATGAACAGCAAATGATGTTCAGTGTGGGCGTGTGGGTCTGTTGCGCGGAAAAGTGTGTCCCAGTATTAATCTGTGTCCGTCCCAACATGCATTTCACTGGTGACACTGGTGACACGTGATTTGCGGGGAGATGTTTTTTTTTTGTCGCAAATTAATTTAATTAAGATGAATGTTAGAATGTTTGGCGTGTGTAATGCAGGGCCGATTGAGGTTGGAGGACAGGGCTGTGCGGCGCTAGGTTCCGTGAGGCGGTCCGTGCATCGTGGCGTTGTGAGATGGCGCAGAAAGCGAGCAGCTGTCTTGCTCTATGCTAAGGAAGTACTCTGACTGACAGACAGCGACCGAGCGATTTATTATTGTGGAACATGAATCAAACCAATAATAACCTGTAAACCTGTGATGTCACAATAAAGTCACCAACAATTCTCTCTATTTATTCACCTAAACAATCCTTATTAGGAAATGCTAAATATCTATGTGCCGTGTGTATCATAGCCTAACAAATCGGTTAGATGATTGCAACATATGCCATTCAAGATCAATGAAGTTACCAATACCAAGCATGAGTCACTAATAATTATGTCATTTCCTATAGTATGTTGACCTGCATTGTGGTGGACTACTCTATAAATGTGTCACTTGGAACATTAAGTTGTTATAAGACTTACAATATGGCAACTAGATAGGGCAGTCAACTCTTAACCCCCATAAATGTTAGTTAGGCCTTTTCTATGTGGATGATGACTCACTTGCTGAAAACATCACTTTCCGTTTCAGACATGCACTATACCACACACTGGGAAATGTACTAATGTAAACATTGTTTTAAAATGACTGCTTCCATGTGATGTGATGCAGGCACAGCAAAGGGTATGTGTTTGATTGTGTGATTTGCTTCAGTTCTCATTTGCTAGCCTCCTGAGATGCTGAGGAGAGATTAAATCCATTTCCTACCACTGCGATGAGTATTTCCCAGCATCCTTCTGTACAGAAGGGGTGGTGCAGGGCAGGCTAGAGGAGAGGCTAAGCATAGAGAGCATTTGCCCACGGGGAGGGGGGGATGACACATAATATGATCTCATGCAAGCAGGGACATAACCCTGTAAGCGGAGTTCCAGACATGCTAGCCTGCCCATCGCCATGACAACACGTAAATACAACGTTTGGCCATGCAGTGATCAGGCACCTCGCACTGGTGGGAACAGCCACTGTACTGTGACAGCATGATGAAATAAATGGAAGACCAAAGCATGATATAAAAAAATTACACCAGTGTGAACTGAGTGGTGCAACTCCCCCCCGCCCCCCTCTCTCTCTCTGTCTCTCATTAGCAGGCAACAGTGCAGCACTATCTCTCTCTCTCTGTTTCTGGCACAACAGCGCCACTTTTGCCCCTACTGCTACTCATAGTCACACACATAGGTTAGGACATTGCTGTTCCTTGGAGTGGTTGCACCACTCAAAAATAAGATTATTGATAAATGTGTTTTGCAAATAGAATAGTGGATAATGTCATTATAGAATATTAAGCCAGAGATTTGATAGTGATGGACTGGATTTAGGTTCTAGGTTCACTTTAAATGTCTGATATTGGAGCACAAATAAGTCATTGCAAACCACTGTGAGCCGATTTCAATCGTACACATACTCTAGGTTATAAAGCAAAACAGATACATTGGATCTGTTGGCTATGGATGTAGGTTCCAAGTGTCTGCATTTTACAGTATCATAGAACACCAAGCAGACACATTAGTTGGGAACGGCTCCAACCGGATAGCCTACTAATGCACTGAAATAGCCATTAGAGTTTAGTGATTTTCACTGCAGCAGCTTTCAATTGGTTCTTGAGAAACAGTTTACAGCCAAAAGCTTACACTACCGAATTGACGAATTCTAAATTAGCAGGCAACAGTGCAGCACTATCTCTCTCTCTCTCTTTTTCTGGCACAACAGCGCCACTTTTGCCCCTACTGCTACTCATAGTCACACACATAGGTTAACACATAGTCACATAGTCACATAGGTTAACACGGACATTGCTGTTCCTTGGAGTGGTTGCACCACTCAAAAACACACTACAGTTTGACCGTGTGCCTGATGGGAACCTGGCGTGATCTAGTGGTTTAAGGCTGGGTCAGGCTCTATGATTCCCTTGGTGGTTTGAAATGACTGGTATTGACGATATGCAGACCGCGGCCATCTTGCCAGCAAGGTTCTAACTATAGGTGCACCTTCCCATTGACAGCCCATTCAACCAAACAGAAACGTCCTATCTGATTGTATTAAACAACGTAAAACTCACCAACATTGCAGCTGTACGGAAAGCTTGAATTATCCTCAATCTGTAAAGTTTTTGTTTCATAATAATCCACCGTAGACATGTTATGAGCTACTTCCTGTCAATAAATTCTGTGCAGCCTGCAGGTTAAGTGTAGAGTTTGAGAGTGCTCGTTGAATATCACTCAACTGCCCTGCGTACAAACCGTTTTGAATTTGCACATAATGCAGGAGGCAGCAGGAGGTTGCTTCACTAAAAACGAGTGCTTCCAAACTCCAATAATTTATTGACAGGAAATAGCTCATAACATGTCTACAGTTGATTGTTTTGAAACAAAGACTTTACAGATTGAAAGAGGATAATTCAAGCTTTCCGTACAGCTGTAATGTTTGACGTCGTTTAATATAATTAGATAGGACTTTTCTGTTTGGATGAATGGGCTGTCAATGGGATGCACATAGTTAGCACACATTGATGGTCGCGGTCTGAATATCCTCAATTACCATCTAACCCAAACATCCCTATTCTGGGGATAACATTTGGTGAAAATAGCCATCTCCAAGCTTGCATTTTGAACCTGTAGATCGGTTGTTTTAGGAGAAGATATTTAGTGTACTGTACAGCAGGGGTTCTCAATGTTATCAAAAATATTTTTTTACAAATAAATCAAACAAAACAAATTACACACCTGAATATAATTCAACAGAATGAGTGAAATCTGGTCAACTAAGTATGGTTAAGAGAGCACAGAGTTCTAGCTGGTGGGTCAAAAAGTGGCACAAAAAACATTTAAAGAGCCAGAATTGAGGGGCGGGGGCCAGGGGTCACGGGGTGTAGTATAATATGCTTGCAATGTATATTCACTGAAATAGTGACATAATTGTAAACAACAGCAAATAAGTGAAAGAAGTATAAATAGTAACCATTTGGGCAAGACTGGGGTCATCATCAGTATGTCAGTCTTGTCAGAGCCACATCTTGTCAAAGCCACATCGTTCTGCAGTGATTATGGTGTAACTTTCATCATACTCCTGTAAACATTTATTTTATCTAGACTTTTAACCTTGACCCAATCTCCTTAAAAAGTGCTATTGAATGCTTCATGGATATTGACTTTACCTTTAGGATATAATTTTAAAATCAAATAGAGCTTAGGTTCTCTCATGGCTGATCGGGGATGCACAGCTTCACTAACAGACAGGAAATACATTGCAGTAGGATGGTAAAGTGAGCCAGCCTTAAAAATACAATTACACTTACAGTGTATCTCAGAGAAAAGACTAAACAAAATAAAAAACATTATGTAACCACCATCCAACTTTGATGATAGCACACAAACAATATATGGCCTGGGACTTGGATGCAGCTCACGGACATTGTAAAATCCTGTACATTTGTCCATTTCATTTGTAACTCAGATCGTGAACATTTGTACAGAGTTAAACTAAACGAACGCTGAGGATTTTATGGCGTTGACACAAAGTGTCTTTTGTACAGTAACAGACAAGCTCCATAGAGAGTGTGCGGTGTGTGTGTGTGTGTGGGGGGGGGGGGGGGCCCAATGGGCCATTTGAATGTGATGAGTGGGCTGTCGTGTCGACATACAGCCAGAGGGGTTGGGCTGGGCACGGCCCAGGAGCATGGACAAAGACGGTGACTGTGCACAAAACACAATGCTGTCTGCTAGCAGCTCCTCATTGCTTTTGATAATCAAGTATGTAAAGGTCAGTTTTGGCAATAATTATGCCTTTCTTCCGGTATTCCCAGATACAACGTTACTTGCAGTGACGGACGTTTTATCATACACACAGACCGTCATGAGTTGATAGCAGGGAGAAACTCAACACAGAACCGACCACACCCTTCATAGAGGGAAAGAAAAAATATACAAATGATGAGACCATTCTGGCATCCAGAAGATTAGATATTAAACACCTCCTTTGACAGAGGTCAAAGAGCTATGTAATATTCTATAATGTTCTCTTGTATTCCACCCGGGAACTGAGCTTTATTACTTAATTAATTTTCAGAATATAAAGATATTTGTGGTGTGCGTTCTGTTTACTGGGAGAATTGCAGGCTACAATTTTCTTACAGCTCCGCAACTTTTATGTCCTATGGGCCCGCTACGAGGGATAAGAATCCGGATCTCCCGCGTGAGACCAGCCATCTACTGCTCAGTCAAGAGGCATTCCGAGGGAGATATTTTACTTATGAGCTTGACGCAGTAATACAGTACTTGTTCATCAGTATCATCACCTGACATCGGGATTTAAATGTATCAATGGAAGAGAACTGAGAAGGGAGACGACCTCCAATCACTGCAAGTGATATTACAATACTCTAGTATAAAGATTCTCAGTTGTTTCTCTTTAAGCCCTGTTACCTACATTCGTCCATTCACAATATACTTATATTCCATAAATATTTTCAGTATTGTACGTGTACGTACATTTTAATGTGACATCTTCAAACATAAAGGGTTAAATTTGAAATGGTAGAGGACGTAACTGCAGTGAAACGTCTAATGTAATGTAATGTAATGTAACCCCAATAATAATAAATCTTGAGCTTTCTTAATGAAAGTGGGTGATCTATTGTTTGGATCACTGTAAATGGATTTTGTAATTCTACCTTAGTTTGCCGAAATAAAAACATTAGCTGGAACACAGGATCCCATAACCAGCCCAGTACTGTCCAGTACCACCCACTTATTGTATGTTTCAAAGAAACCATGGTTGCAACCCAGTCTTCAAATCTCTTTTGTACAGCCTGGATTTCATTTCAGCACCAACCCAAGGCAAACCCTTGTAAAGTGTATTATTAACTCCAATGCCCAATTATCCCTGCGTTCTTAGCGATACTCCTGTAAATAGTGTAAGGACAATACAGCTAGTAGCAGGTATACCAGTAGCCTAATAACCAACAAACACATTTGTCTTTTTCATATACAGCACTTGTTGTTCCAGTGGGACAAAACCAAGCCATTGACACCGGTTTGTACAAAATTAAAGAATACATGGTTGTTGTTAACCACTTTCACCCTGGGCATGTAATTATAGGCGAAACATTTTAAATTTTAACATTTAAGATTTAAGAATGTTTCAAAGCATGTTGCAATGTGACACGTGAGCTTAATGTATAAATAAAATAGGGCTTAAGTAATTCATGGGGAAAACGCAGTCACACAAACTGACACAACACAAATTCTACAGTGGTCTCAAAATGAAGGCATAAATCAAGGCCAGAACTGAACTAAAACAAGCACACCAGCCAGTGCAGCTCTCGCTTTGCCTATACACTGACACCACGGCGCGTAAACAGCGCCTCAAACTGTGACTCCGCCCACAACCGAGGGAAGTTGTGATTTGCGCTCGTTCACTGCAATGCAATTTGCGGCATTTTCAAAACAATATTGAGCAGAGTAGCGATTATCAAACGTATTTGCAATGCCATACGTTGAAAGATCTGTTGCCCGTGGACAAGGCACGCTACCTCCGCAAGTTAGATAGCATCGGCATAGATGTTTGTCCGTATGTGATTAAGGATTGGACCAAACAGACTAAAACCGGATGTGACGTTTTTGGGCGTTCCTGTCTAGCGTGGTGTCAGTGTATAGGTTCCAGGTCTCTATAAACTATGTAACTTTGCCACTCACTTTGACTTTATGCATGTCTCTCACTGGTATCACATGGATAAAAGCTTATATTAAGAGACTGATTGATCACACAAACGAAAATAAACATGCATAGTACTGTATTTGAACAATGCTTGTCCAAGTTTGGCTGTGACGACAACTAACAAAATCACACGTGGACTGTTTTGGCCATTGGGAGGCCATAGACCCCCCAAAAAATCCAGGACTCTCTGAAACTGGGAAAACTGGTCTCTACTCTTTAAGGCACTACTTGAGGATGCAACATTGTACCCGTTTTGTGTAGCCCCTGTGTATCAGCATTATGATGTTTTTCGTAATATATTGCTCACTCTATTTCTTCTTATGTAAAATTGTGTTGTTGTTGTATGTTGTGATCATGTTGTACTCAGGGTGTCCTTGCAAAAGAGAGCATGCTCTCAATGTTCTTCCGTGATTAAATAAAAGGTCAATAAAAAAAATATATAAAAATAGATGGCTAGAGACTTGAGGCTGGCTGGTAAACAGAGGGCCCCAGTCTGTGTGTCCCTGAGCAAGACATATTCAAAGATTTATGCCGCATTTTTACGATTTTAAAAATAGCAGACCTACAAGCTCGTAGCGCGCCACTCGGTGGCACGCTATGAGCTTGTAGATCTGCTATTTTTCAATAGCTAAAGTATAACATAAGGCTTAGTTAAAACACCAAAAGGGGTTCCCGCCCAGAATGGGTTAACAGCAACCACTAACAACTCCCCAGGTGCTTCCCCCGAGACGCCTTTTGCTCCTGTTACTTAGGATGGGTTAAAATGGAGAGGACTCATTCTGTATTTGCAAATATACACTGACAAATAACTGTTGCCCTCCATGAGGCGGTTTAGAGTAGAGAGAATTTGAGAAAAACAGACTAAAGAACTCTTTTCTTCATCAGTCTGTCCTGCTTTTAAACCAAAATCGTTAAACCAGAGGATATGTTATGTTCTAGTTCTTTTCTGTTTCTGTGATTTTTGTCCTGTAATGTCTATCGTTTGGTCTTGCAATATATTGTGTCTATGTCTTGTGAATGGTGACGTCATGGACGCAAAACAAATTTCAGTGCAAGCTGAATAAAGTTGTATCGTATCGTAAATACTCCAAAGGAGTGGGGACTAAATTATGAATTATTGTCAGCTATTGACTATTGTCAGCTCAATAGCGCATTTATGAGAGTTTGATATAGGAAAAGGACATAATTGTATCCTAAATAATGTGGATAATAAAATGCCAAGATAAGATGTTTACTGAACTAATATAAAACAAGATGCAAGTACTGCACTGTGACTACAGCAATACAAACCAAAAGTAAAAATCACACCCATGTGAAGTAAGTGGTGCAACTCCGTGCGGGGGTCCCGGGGGGGGGGGGGTCCAGACCCACAGGAACGTACCCCGGGTGCCGGCCCGATTCTGGCGAGCCGCCCCGCGTCCGAAACGGTTGAGAAATGACAGAGTAACCGTGTGGGGGTCCCTCTAATGTACCCTCTACTGTACTGTACTGTACTGTACTGGCACACCTGAAATCACCATATATACAGTTAATATGTGCGTGTGTGTTTGTGTGTGTGTTAGGTTGCGCACAGGTGGTGAAAAACAACCATGCTGTTTTCGTGCTCATACCCAGCCAGCCAGCCAGCTACCCAGCTACCCACCCACACACATAATCACTTAAGGAAGTGGTTTGCACCACTTAAAAATAAAATCAAGTTAAAGACAGAGTTGAAACTCAGGCAAGCTGGTTGATTGCCGAGCATGCTGCAACAACTTGTGTTGAATTAAATGCACTTTATAGGAAAGGATGTAATCCAGTGAAATCCACACAAATCCACAAAACATACATACAACACCTGAAAAATTGCAACACAGCACAAACACAGCACAAGTTAAGTATTTAAGTAAATGTTGTGTCAAAATGTGTATTGTTATTATTTAAGCTTTCTTTTTTTTTGAAGCAGTGGAAAGCACCAAAGATAAGCCAGCTCATTGTCTACATAGGCCAAAGGCCTGAAGACAACAGTCACAGATTCCAAATCATGCTACATCATATGATTCATTCGAAGCACTTAAGCCCAGCCACAGCTGACTGCCTGTGTTGGCTGTAATACAGAACAGCTGAAGGACCTCCACACTCACTAAATATAACATGTCATTCAGGTCATATACATCTTTTTGTTTCGTTATTCTCTTAAACACAGGGGAAAAGGAAGAAATCTGAACGCTAAAAAATCATGGCTGTCATGCTTCGATCGGGTTCAACAATGTTCATATATATACGGTAGGCGTCCTGGGATGCATGTCTGTGTGTACGATTATGTCAGACAGCAGCTGAGAGAATGCCTTCCTGTAACACACATTCTGAACTTCCAAGCTGAGATTTCCTGTCACTATTGAGATGAATGGAAAGAACAGAATCTAACAGTATGTGACCTCATATCATCTACACTCTACAGCGCTGACTGCCAATCATTGGACCAATGAAAATCCTCCTGTGTGTCTTTAGATTAGTCTCTACTGTCACCCACCACACAGACTGGTTCAACAACAAGTAAAACATTGAGACATCAACTCTTCTGAACTAATAATCACTTGGTATAGTTAAAGATATAGCCTACTAATAGAATAATATGTTTGAATACAATGGGATGCTCAGACCATTGACTGTTAAAATATAGATTCTAGATTCAGACAGAATCTTCTTGATTTGAACCATACCACTTTAGGCAATTATGATACAGTCTTATCACACGTGTTGATCTATTGATTGAACTGTTTCCAAAATATATTTCAAGCTCAGGTTTTCGAAATGTGAGAAATCAAATATAAACATGTAACATATTCAACTGTTAAAGAAGCGTTTGACTGTCATTATATCCTACCAAATAGAGTAAATATGATGTCATGCTAAAGACATTTAGACTTTCCTAGATAAGGACAGATAGAGAGCTATATGACCAGGCAGAGAGAGGGGCTTAATAATACAGACCGTTATTGTGCCCCCGGCTTGAAATCAGGAAATTATACTAACTTCATCGTCTAATCACGAATGACAGCAACAATAGATGCTTTAATACACACACGTGTTTTATCCTACTCCTACCTTTATATTTTTCCAGAACATCCTCATACGCTTGGAGATATTCCTTTTCGTCTGCGATCATATAAGCCAGTGGCGTGGAGTGACCGCTGCTGTGAGCCATTACTGGGGCTCCATATAACTGGACACGCACCAGTCCAGTCCACACTCCACAGTGGCCCCGGTCAGTCAGTGTGCGCTTGGCTTGGCCGGGGAGTGGGGAGTGACACCAAGATAGTGCATGGTCGCTCGGCGCTGTTGTTCCTCTGAAAGGAGACGCCCCTATAAACCCTCCCTAACCGAGTCTCGTCCAATAAAGACAGACTTCTCTCAGCCTTGATTTTATACTTCGTATCGTCGCACGGCGGCGCCGCTCGCCGAAAATACCAGCAGATCTACAAGCTCTCGGCGCGTCGCGTCCGCCACGTGTTGTGAGCTTGTATATCTGAGGGAGCGACGCCGTCGTACGACGAGCTAGAGCCGGGCATTCCCATCCTCTCTCTCTGGCTCCCACGCCCGGCGGGGAGTGACGCAACTGTATAGCCTAACTGGACTGGATTGGACATAAATAAGACATGATATTCCGGACCATGTGTCTTTCTTTGTGTCACTCACTCACTCCACAGCATGAATGAACACATCCCTGTGCTATTCTATTTCAACCATTCTTATTGTGTGACAGTGCACAAAAATGATATTTCAAGACGTCACGTGACCTGGTGCTCAGACATATGCAGGCTTGCCACTTGCCAGGCTACGCCCGTGAACCCACACTGACTCCAGTCCACCAGTGCGGCTGAGTCCACACGTCCACTGACTGACTGTGTTTGTCTGTCTGGTGCTAAAATGCAACAACCGCTGAGCTGACACACTGTTGCATGCCATGTTTACACCACAAAGTAGACACACACGTGTGACACGTGCCAGAAAGATCGCCGCGTTTAGTGAATGTATTCGTTTGTTTGACATTGACAGCTAGCCAAATCAGCCACAGCCACATCAGTGTCAACGTGTATCTAATGGGTTGTGTCATTTTCGGCCTAACAGAAAGTATCAAAACTTTACAATAATTCCATTTAAAAAAAAGGAAAAAAAATATTGTTAAATATTTACATTTAGCTTAACATGAGCGTCTGATCAGTTAAGACAATCAACAATTAAGAGTCCACGGAGTCTTAATTCAACTGATATATTACTGATAAATCCTAACTGGGAAAACCTCAATTATTACCCAGCAGAATATGAATGTCTTTTGGTAGATGATGTTTAGGCTCAGAATCAGATTAGCTCATACAGAACAGTTACACAACACGTATAGCCAGCCTACATGCCTGTGCTATTTCACCTCCCTGGGAGGTTCAACGCTCACCTGCGATCCTGAGCACGGCTCTCTCAGCCGGATCCAACACAGATCCTCCCTGGATCTTTCGCTTTGAGCGCTCGTGTCTCGGAAGGTTCCACGGCAACGTGTCCCCGGGTGCCGGCGACAGAGTTCCAGATTTAACGCTACAATCATCATCGTCTGAGAAATCCGCCGATGAAGACATGGAACAGTGAAGGGAAGGGTTCCCTGAGCTGGAGCTCTGGCAGACAATGGAAGGGGGGGGGGGGACAAAACAAAACAACGCTTGTCTTTGGTTTCGCAAACAAATGAATTGTGATAAATTATACAACGTAGTCAGAGGAAATAATTTCTCACCATCGCAGCTACAAATTAATGAGCAGAATATGCCCGTTCAGGTGCTGTAAGGGAGCTTCGTGACATAAACCACCAGCTCGCAGCGATCCATGATAACAATAAAGCAATTGAGCGAGCGAGATGCAATGTGAAATCAATCGCAGCCTATCTAGCTCCCCCGCCAGGTGAAAAACAAGACTTACCGTTGTGTACATTGAGACCTGTCGGATGGGGAAATGTCCTTTATTAGCTTGTCATTAGCTTCCCACAAACAAACATCTGCATGTCACTTAAAATCAGCGCCACGCCCTTGAAAGGGATGCGATCGATGACCATGAGTTCATCCCTGAACCAGAATGATGTCAGTCAGTCAGTCTGAGTCAGTTCAGACAGCAGAACAGAGAGCTGAGCCGAGCGCATAGCAGCCTGCTGTTACCAAGTGATGGGAGCAGTCTGGATGTGAGTGTGCGCGCGTCGTCATATTCCAGCCCAGGAAGAGAGTCAACAACAGCAGTTGCTTCAGCAACTACAGCGCCATCCCTCCCTGAGATGATGTTTTGTGCTTGTTAAACCTACCTCAAAGGCAGGAAAATGTCTGCCTGGATTGTGCCTTTTGTCTTACAAGCCAGTAAAATCATCAGTTCAATTTCTTTTTTTCCACATATACACCTCTCAGTTTCAAATGAATATACAAAATAAATAATCTACATTCCTAGCCTATTAGCCTATTATGGTGCTGTGATTTTTTTTTTTATAGTATTAAATAGCTCTGTATTCCCATAATGATCATTGGTATAACAGGGGTATGTATATGTATCCCTGTCTCCCCAGCTCTTGGCAAAACAGAAAATACATATTTTTGGGTCTGATACCAATTCCATCGAGCAAGAGAGAATTCATACAGAATATGGGATAAACAAATTGAAAGTGATGAAACAATTGAACAAGCATACAAAACTGGAAATGGAAAACAAGCTGATAAAATATCTTTGTGGGGTTCTCTGTTCTGATTGGATGACATTTGTTACCCACCTGGAAATGTAGTTTCTATACTGGAGAGAGCTGGAGAGCTTTAACTTAAATTACAGTATTGCTGTATGGGGCCGAGACATGGACCCTCACAGTACAACAGGAAAAAGCCCTGGATGGAGTCTACACAAGAATGCTACGAATGGCACTAGGTGTCACATGGACGGACCGCATCAGAAATGTGGACCTCTATGGGGACCTACCACGCGTCACGGACAAAGTCAGAGAGAGAAGGATGAGGCTGGCAGGGCACTGCGTCAGGCACCCAGAACTTGAGGCAAGTAAATTGACCCTATGGGAGCCAACCCAGGGCAAAGCCAGGAGGGGGAAGAAGCGTACCACCTATGTAGACGTGCATAGGTGGCGGCGCGACAGCTTGGCTGACAACACTGCAGAGCTCAAGAACCTGATGTTGGATAGGAATTTGTGGAGGGCAGCGATCCAGGAATCCCGAGTTGGTGTTGGCTAGACCTAACTAACTAACTAACTAACTAACTAACTTAGATTCAAATAAAATATCACTTTTAATCCTATACAGGGCTGATGGATGTTTGTTGTATTATTGTTGCTCTGTGATGTTTTGTCAGGTTGAGAGTCTTATTTAAAATGTTGCAAACAATAGTCTTATCCTTGAGGAAATGAGTCAGCTCTGTCATCATCGTCTGCTGCACCTTGATACATTTGAGATTGAGCAACTCAACATAACACGCCACTGCAATGTGTTGACACAACCTGAGGGAGTGGGAAGGGGTGGTGTGTACCTGTATAATGCCAATAGCATTTGGTTTAATTTGCTTATAGTTACAAAGCAGTAGTTTCCCATGGTCCTGGAAAGTTAATTCCTCGTTTATGAATACGAACATGTCCTTTTATAGGGAACAAAACAATGGATTTCTTGACATCATAAAGTCTAGATAAGTCTATAGGGTTGCTAGACTTCTGTGTGGAGAGAAGATTAACCTTATGGATTCTTTGACAGTATATACACAAGGTGGGTTTTTACAGGAGTGGAAGCACATCTTTAACCCATAATTCTTACCCACAATAATGAAAGAATAATGGATGTAATCTACACATTTTGGAGAGATGACAATGAATTATAATATGATAATATGATGAAATGCTTAAAATAAAACTGACTTGCTCTTTGCACACTTCAAGATTTGTAAAGTAAATTAATACAACCCGACCATACAGAAACACATTTCTAAATATTCAAACCATGAGGTGCATGTCCTGACCTAAATGTCTACATAATATGTGGGAAAAGGTCCTAGTCTCTCAAAACAACACTTGAATACTCATGTAAAAACTCACGTTCTAACTAACTAACTAATTAACTAACTAATGATAGTTAGCAATAGCCTATTATATTGCTGTTTTTTTTTGTTTTTGTTTTTTAAACACAACAAAATGTGTGGTTTCTAAAACAGATTAAAATCATAATTAATATGTAGCATTTTACATTCGGGCTGAACCTATAGGGGCGCCATCCTATGACACCCAATGTTATGCCAAAAGGAATAGTGCATCACATGAAACTATTGCAAACATTCCAAACGGCAGGTGTTGTGGCATTGCACATTGCTCTTTTACCCACCTGCTGCTATACTGTTTCAGTGAAGTGAGTTATTCTTGACAACCTAAAAAAATGGGTGCTTCTAAGCAAGTCTGCATTTGAGCTGCTTCACACATTAAACAATTACAATTCTAAGTCAAATCTATAAGGTGACATGCATATATGTCTAGTCTATTATTGGCCAGCTGTGACACTGACACATGAGGGAATACCTACAGGCTTGCGTGTGGGGGTGACTTGTACAGACTGATAAAATTCTGGAAGCACTCTCTTCTTTACTTTGCGTTTCCGAACTGACGATGACGATTCTGGGTCACTTTCAGGAACTTCAACCAGATTTGGCTTTTCCTCTGCAATTCGAGAGCGTGCAGCGCTCCTTCTGGTGTGGCGCGGACTATGCCTGAAGCCCTGGAAAACATGGTCATGGTTAAACAAACACCACATTTGTTTAGACCAGTGGTTCCCAAACCTTTTCATGTCAAGGACCCCCAAATTGACACTAATTAGCCCGCAGACCCCCATTTGAAAAGGTATGCCAGGGACCCCCATAAGAGAAGACTTGTATGGCTCTAGCAGTGATTCTCAACCTGTTTAACCCCCAGGTTTGACATGCATTTGTCTACGGACCCCCATTTAATGACATTTCTATCTCAATTTATATTGTAAAATCAATGTTAATTTAACTCTGAGAGTGTACAAATGGAACTAAATGGACCCGTTAGGGTTCATTTGGTTCCATTTGTACACTCTCTGAGTTACAGACCCATAAGGGTCAATTTGGTTCCAAACTATCATTTAGCTGGACTCCCTCAAGACCCCACTTTGGGAACCACTGGTTTAGACATCCAGCAAGGATGTGTCAAAAATATAGTTTAGGTTAGTTTTGAGAAAAAGAAAGCAACATTGTAGAGTGCTATACCTACAATTAACTCCGGATAATTATATCTATTTGAAAAGTGACTTAAACCAGCGTAAACCAGTTCATCTTCAACAGTGATTTAGCACTGGGGTGTCATATGTCCTTATAGTAAGAAATAAACGTAGGTGTACAAAACAGGCAAGCAACACTTGTGTATGATACAAAGTGCTGGTTGCCTGTTTTTTTGTACACCTAAGTTTCTTTTTGTATGGTCAAAAATAATTAATATACAATAGTCTGCATGGCTCACCAATGCCCCATGAAACCCTACGAGAAGCAGAACAGTGTGGGACCAACTATGTATGCCCCCAGCCGGGCTCCGACGCCCACACCTATAAGACAAGCTGAGTGGGTGAAGGATGACATGACCGGCGAGGAGGAATTGCAGTAGGCATTTCCACTATTCCTCCACCGATCACATGGGAAAGCAATATGGTAGCTAAGGGGCCACCGCCGCCCACCAGGACCTGTGGTGTGTCCATGATGCCTCTCCCCAGCCATTGTCACCGTTAACAGAAGGGTGGCACAGTGAGGCCACCTTCCCCTCCCACTGAACACAGTCTTGGTGTATTGGCAAATCTCAAGGGATATACTTAAACTTCAACCTAAATGGCACCATTGTGCCAAGCCCTTGTTCATATGGGAGCTTCTCTCTCCTTGGTCCAACCAGGGAACCTAAATGATACCCATAACTCCCTGCCCCTGGTTTGGTGACTGACAAGGAAACAAATTAGAACTGTGACTGGGGAGATGAAATGTTTCCTCTACTCAACTCAACTCAACTCAACTTTATTTATAGAGCACATTTCAAACAACCACAGCTGCCACAAAGTGCTGTACAGTGCATAGGTAATAAAAACAGTAGCTAGAAACACAGTATACAATGACAACACACAGAACAAGAAAAACTGGGGGGGGGGTCAGCACAGGGTCAGTGGTCTCATGCTATGTTAAAAGCCAAAGAATAAAAGTGTGTTTTAAGAGAGGTTTTAAAAATGGCCAAAGAAGGGGCTTTCCTAATCTGCAGGGGAAGGTCGTTCCAGAGCTTGGGGGCCGCGACCGAAAAAGCTCTGTCCCCTCTAAGCTTCCGCTTCGCCCTCGGAACCTCCAGCAGCATCTGGTCAGCTGACCTGAGGGAGCGGGCAGGAGAGTAGGGGTGGAGGAGCTCAGAGAGGTATGGAGGGGCGAGACCACTTAATGATTTAAAGGTAAAAAGCAGAACCTTGAACTGGATTCTAAAGTGCACGGGCAGCCAGTGGAGAGAGGCGAGAATGGGAGTTATATGCTCTCTCTTGCGCGTGCCAGTTAGAAGACGGGCAGCAGCATTCTGTATTAACTGGAGGCGTGCAAGGGAAGATTGACTGGCTCCAAGATAGAGGGCGTTACAGTAATCCAGCCGAGAAGTAATAAATGCATGGATTACTGTCTCAAAGTGCTGTGTGGTTAAAAAGGGTTTTACTTTGGCCAGCTGTCTCAAGTGAAAAAAGCTAGATAGCTGTGGACAATAAGAACCTGCACCATGTGGCTAGCTGACATTCAAGCTGCATGGTTGCATTGGTTTGGACCTCAATCACTGGTGGTGAGCCTGTACCCCGCAGTGATCACCTATCTGGTTTTAGAAACAATAGCCCTTTAGTGTTGCAATGGGGGAAAGCTAACAGGGATAGAATTAAGCATCAGACAGTCTGCGCTCCCATCCATGCTATAGCACTAGCAGCCAGAGAATGCAGTGCTATACCTACATCAGCCCAGTCAACCCCTCAGACAGAGAGCCAGTGAAGTGAGTGAACCATCCAGAGAGCCAAACCAGCCGAAGTAGTCACAGAAAACTATATCCAGCAGCCGTACTGACATCGGCCCATGGCTCATCAGAGGAAATCCTCAAAGCTGGGAACGTTTCTAGCCAAGCAGAGAGGACTCTAGGGACCATGATTAACTTTGGGCACATCTTCGGTCATTTCTGGCCCTCCCCAGCACCAAAGAGAACCACCGGGCCAGGAACACCATTGACTTCTTGTTACTAGGTGCATGGGTTACTTGGGTCTTATTATTTGTAAAACTGTTTAAAAACTTGTGTTATGGATGGCTGCAGTGGGCAACCCATAGTGAGAGCATGAACTTTAAGCCAAGCACTATACAATAAATCCTGTTTCCTTATGCCTTGCCAAATCTTCAACCCATGCACCATATATTTCCCCCTGAATCCTAAATTTTGTTATGGCCCGTGTTTAGTTACATTTGTGCCTATTTATGTTCTAAAAGTGGCAAATTGAGTATTTTTATTGTGAAGGAAATGGAAATGGAAAACCGGAAATGAAACTACCTTACTGAAACCTTATGTTTGACGCAGTTAAGCAAGTTGCTCATGGGCTGTCCGCTATGGCGCTGTCTATAACAAACATAATTCATTACAGAAGGATATACAATTGTAATGAGGGCAGCACATTATAAGATGTGTTTTGATTCTGTATTACTATTTCATAACGACAGACAGGGTTTAAATATAATTTGTGAACACAAAAACTGCACAATCACCCATTATTGATAACACATGCGCAATGCGCACCGTAATATCCCTATAACTCCCTTCATTGATTAAAGTCAAAAGAAAAAGCCTGAAGCCTTGTTAAACAAAAACGCTTATAATTTATGCATTGCAACTCATGACATTTGTATTAGGCTATTAGCCCTGATTTATGTGAGCTCTGGCTATAGCCGACAAACATGCAAGAAAAAAGTTACCCTACCTCTGATCGGAAATGATGCGCTCGTAGGCCAACTGTCAGGACAGACAAAATATGTTAAAATGGTATGTGTCATTCATCAAGTCTGTTATATAAAGAGCCAAATGCCACATTTCACATTTGGGGATTATGGCCTAACCTTATATTGATAATTATATAATAGTCGACATTATAGCCTATATGCATCATGACATCAGCCAATAAACAGACAATTCGGTGTGATGATTTAGGCTATATAACCTCACTAAAATGAAAAATAAAAATACATATTTTCTAGATGCTACACATCATCATTTGGAAATTGGGTCACAGCCCATTCAAAAGCTGTAATGTTGCGTCCACGTTGATGGAAGATGCGGCTAGGCTACTCACCGCGGCTCCTAGCGCGTCCGGAGAGCACCGACTTCATTGGATGCTTCCCATTGCGAAGCTTGCGATGCCAACAACAGAAAAATAGAATTGTTGCAATAGTCCCGAGCAAAAGGAGCAACAATAACAGAACACATTGAATGCTGTACGGTCTCAGCAAGACCAAAAACGCCGCAGCAATCATCATGTAGGGCAGATCCTGTAGCTATGGCAGCTGTCTCCGCTCCTGCCCTCATATCGCCAAACGCTTAATGATTACAATAAGCTTTTTTTGTTGTTGCTTTGGACACGAACTGACACACTCGGATCATGGCATTGCAGACTAAATCATGTAGCAATAAGGTTCAAACTATATAGCCGGTCCAATGCCACTATAGGATACAATCCATGACTCAGCAAAGGAGCAAGTTGTATTTAATTATTTATTTCCTTCAGGGGATACAGAGGGAGTCAGCAAAATAGCATCGCAGTACCACGCTGCAGAGTATAGCCTATACAGCCTGCATGGGCTGCATTTATCTCACTGGGTTTCAAAATGAGGTCCGGGACCCCCAGCCAGGGTTCCTTGAGGGGGTCTGCAAGGGGTCCCCACTCCCAACTATAATCAATATCAAAATACTCCCCATGCAGCCTTAACGAGGAGCCATCCAAGGTCACTGTAGGCTATAGACCTATAGCGTACTTTGACAATTTAATTTAAGGCAAAATATATTTTTCTATAGGCCTAGACGAATTATGAGTCAATGACATAAAAAACCCAGGGCAAACCCCTGCATGTAGAACTGCTGAAACAGTTTCAATGAAGCTGCCCGATCATAAAGAAACACAGAATTTAGTCTATTCTTTCTTTCTTTCTTTTTCTTTTTTTATACATAGGCTATGTAAATCTGATTCTGATGCATTGCCATTTTCTAATGCAGTCCATGGGAGGGTGCCAGGGGTGGGGGTCTATAATTTGGCCAGAACAATCAAACACTCAAAATCACATGACATAATAGACTACGATATAGTCTAGGCTACTTATTGACATTACAAGATTACAATATTAAAAATAAAAACACAGATGACCTGTGATGACCTTTATCCTCTTATTATAAATCCTGTATGGTTAAAATGATGAAATAATTATGAATTAAATTCTAATCTATTACAGCTTTTGAGTTGGCAAGTTTGATTGGCCTTTCTCGATTAATTGAATCGCAGGACCCCAATGTAGCCTATATAGGCCATATGGCTTTCTTGGGTTATCAAGCTTTTAGCATCCTTAGATGAATTTTGAATGTATGCCTATTAACTTTCATAGTCTAAACTAAAGCACAGATTGCATCACTATTACATTTTAAAATAGTGTTGAATTTTGGAAAAATATCTATATGTAGGCCTATACTTATTCCCCCGGGATCAGGTATCACTCACAGCAGGCTCATTGTCGCGGCTCAGTCACAGCGCGACAAAGAAAGCCGCGTATATATACTTCGCCGTACGGTACGACCGCGTTGTTCGCCGAAAATCACCGATGTGCAAGACGTGTAGATCGGCTTTTTTCGGCGCGCGACACAGTCGTACGATGGAACACAAATCAAGCGGGTGTGCAGTGTGCATGGGCGGAGTTAGTGGAATACAGTAAATCAAGCAGCAGTTCAGCACAGCGCGCGCTTCTTCGTGTTGTAGCTAAAAGGAAGAGAATTCCTATTCCCAAACAAATCAATTCAACAAAACAAAACAAGGGAGGTATGTAATCGAGACTTGATGCTGTTAGTTTGCAGGTTTCATTACTAGCATGAAACACTCATTAAGCAATGCATTCACTACAAGGCACTCTTTCACGTTAGCAAACATGCTAGTTTGTACCCTAGCCCTAGCCCGTCTCCGGACCCCCCGGGTTGAGCTCCTTTGGACCCCACGTAAAGTCATCAAAATGTCAGAAACTTTAACGTAGGGTTCCGAAAGGAGCTAACCCTAGCCCCAATACGTTCCCTCAGTCCCTACGCTAATGAGCTACAGAATGAGCGTAGGGACTGTAGTTTGTAGTTGTTGTACCCGTGTGTTTACGTTAGCTAGGTACAATCTGTTAGCGATAGTCTACTGCAGCATGGACAAACTGTAAATTGAACAGTTTGTCGATAATGTTGAATTTAATTTAACGTTACTGGTTGGACTACCAGTGCCAGGACTGGTGAATATATAATCTATCCTCTGTAATTTGTAATCTCAGCAAGGCAAATGGCTTCTTGGTTAGAGTGGGTGACAATGTTATCACACGTAAAAATGAAATTACCTACCTTCCATGCTGGAGACTATGCATGCACCTCCTGGTACCACAGCACCTCAAAGGCCCTTAAAACTAGACTCCAGACTTTCCAAAACAAACTGGTCAGGCTCCTACTTGGCCGAACCCACCTCACCCCTGCCCACTTTGATAGGCTGGAATGCCTTAGGGTCGACGACAGAGTACAGCATCTTGCAATGGGTCTGGTCCACAAGATTCGATACACCACCAAGATACCCATGTACCTGTCTAGCCCTGGTCCAGTGCTTACAGTCAGAGAGAGACTCGCTGTAAGCACTGGACCAGGGCTAGTACCTGTCTAGATACTTCCTTAATGTTAACAAAGTCCACACCCACAACACCAGAGGGAGTGCAACGAACCATGTACAACCCAGATTCGGCACAAACAAGGGACTAAATTATTTTCGATCCTATGCCACCAAAATGTGGAACGCCCTACCAACAGTCATTAAGACATGCGAATCCCTTGACTCCTTCAAAACCGCTCTCAAAGGGCACCTACGGAGTACGGACGGCTGCAAATCGAAACTGGCCCCCGTAAAACCGCCCACCCCTTTTCCCCCTTACTGTATATGTTTCTTTTCCCTTTTTTACCTCCTTTATGATGAATTCCTGTTCTGTTCTTTGACTATATAGAAGTGTCTATTTGTACGTCTCTAAATGTTTTGATGAATTGAACAAGGTGGACCCTCTTGTAAACGACTGTAATGCTTAATTGGGTCGTCTACTCACAGTTAACAGTCTTTGTATTGAGTTTGTGCTTGAAATGTACTGTAATTCTGCAAACTGTTAATACATATTTCAATCAATCAAAACTCTCCATATTGGTTGATAAATGATTGATTTACACACCAAGTTATTACCCATATAGCATAAAGATCAATCTCAACGAATCTGCTTGCCTGGCTAAAATGTTGTTGGTTTGAGTCAAACACTGCTTGAATTGTGTGATTTCATTTGTTTGTTTTTTCCTCAGATAAGACAATGTCCTCTCCTGTTGAAGTGGATGAAGATGAGGTGGAAGGAGATGTGGAGTTTGTATCAGTAAGTGTTGTGTAGGTCAGCACTCGGCAGTCTTCACAGTAAATAAGCTCAAAGGTTGAACTAATCAATAGACGTGATGAGTCACATCAAAAGCAATTGCTTATTTTAGACAGCAAGGGTTATTAGTGTTTCTGACTGTTATCAAGTAATGTGTGCTCAATGCTCAGCCGTGCTGGAATTTTCAGTTCCCAACACACTATCCATTCTCAGGAAGAAAAATATCAATGGATCAATTGATGGGCACCTGTAATCAAAATTAGCACATTTGTAAACAATAGTTTCAAATAAAGAGTACGTTGCCCAGAGGCGAATAATACTTCTAACTGTCATGCACAAATAATGTAATTTTCACCTGTAGCCTATTTATCAGTCAAAATGTTTGCTGTGAAAATGCAGTTGGTTCTAAGTAAATTGATAAAGGCAAAATTACGAGGCATGGTGTATATAAGTAATAATGTTAGTGACATGTAATTTCAGGAGGGCCCTGTCAGACCAGTACTGGATTGCATTGAAGTAATGAGCGATAGTGAGGAGGAGGAGAGTTCAACCATGGCAGAAACGGTGCATGACTGAAAGAAAATGCAATAAAGAAATAGCCTAAACTTGATGTCTGCTAGTTTCTAACTACTAGAGGATTCAAGAGTTTCCTAAATGTTCTCTCTTTTCATGTAGATGGAGGATGAGATTGATCGCCAAAAAGCGCACGTTGTATCTACTTTGGACAGACTTGCACGGCAAGTTGCACAAGAAAAACAGGCGAGAGCAAATAAATGTCGAGCGTTCAAGGTAAGTTGACCCAAAAGAATAATTAATGTATGCTTCAACAAAAATACTGCAATATGTTGCTTGACAAAAACAAAGTGTCACTGACCAGTTTTTTGCTAGGCAAATCTGCTGTAATTTAGTTGGCTGTTGTTGTAATATCAGTGTGATGGCATCAATATGTTGACAAGGCTGCTGAACACAACTTCATAGAATCTGTTTCTGACACCACACCAGTCTGCCACAAGTGCTAATACAAAAAATATATATGCAGTTCAGTCCTGTTCTTTTGTGAATGTTATTTTAACTTGAGAACACTAGCAGGACAATTGCCACCTGCTGGTCAGAACCAGTATTATCAGTCCATTACAAAAAATATTTTAGAAACATTTGTTTTTAAACAATTTTTTATGAAGACTAGGTTTTTAATGAAGACTAGGGATAGAATTAGTCTAGATTACAGCTAATATTGGTCTTTACATTTTTTTCTTTTATTTATTTTTAGGAAAAACTGATCTCCCAAAGGGCTCATGGACAGGGGGTATTGTCTGCTATTCGAGGCAATACTGAGGCAAAGCGCTGTGTGGACATGTGGTTAAGCATGCCAGGTAGGTTTTTGACTGCATAGCAAAAGTACAACAACGTGTTAACAGTGAAATGGCTTAACATGATCCTTACCATTCTCTTTACTCAGGTGTTAGACCTGGCGTGATCAATGCTGGTAGAGGTAGAGGATTCAGCCGTGCTTTTCCCCAACGAAATAGTTTATTAACCAAACAAACCTGTCCAGTGGTCAACTGTTGTCGAGTTTATGACAATGGGCCTCTCCTCGAAGGTCACTTAAAAAGGTACTACTTTTCTGATGTACTACTGTAATGTTTTGTAATTAACCACTTAAACCCCATATGGTTGAGTCTCTCAGGATTCCCTTTTATACTAGTGTATTTTTGTGTTCAGTTATTTTGGGGAAGGCTTTTGCTGAAAATGGCAGATCAACAAGCTCAAAAGGCATCAGTGCAATTCTATGTATTTATGCTGTTGGTAGTGTAGCTCTTGTCTGCCTGTATACATTTGTTGCCATGTTTGGAGTTTGTACTTGTATCCTTGATGTTTCTCCGATGAACATGATGTAAAGTGTTTTTCCTGTATGACGTAAAATCGAATCAACGAGCTTGAAGTTTTATTTTCTGGTAAACGGTTAAAGCCTTCCCCACCATAATGATGCTGAGGTGGTTAAATGTTACTTGTTAACATCAATTTAACTTTTACATTTTGTAGATTCGATCACTCTCCTTGTGATCCAACTATCCATCTTAAAGGAAGTCCCTCAGAGCTCTTTGCCTGTGTTACTTGTGGCCTACATTTCACAACTAAGGAAGCATGGAGAGTCCATGTTCAATCCAAGGTTGGCTCCCAATTTCTAACAAAAAGGCATTAAATGGCTTCAATCAATCAATGTCCATTTCAACATTTCCTACAGCAAAACTAACTCATTTGTAATATGAGGGGAAATTAACATTCAATTTGACTTTTATTTTCACATCCAATACTAGATCTCCTCGTCCAATGCTGAGGGCCACACGTCCGCTCAGGCCTATCAGACGGTTGTGTGCTTTGCATGTCCTACTTGCTACCTCCTCTTCAACCTCAGGGATGAGTGCCTTCAGCACATGTCGGCCAAAGGTCACTTCACTGATTCAATAACTATGAAGGGTGAGAACATCTAGATTCTAGGGGCAGTATTATGCATGTCTTAAGTACCAGGTCTTATTACTTAACTTAAGACCTGGAGGTGTGGTCAATGCTGTTTGGCCACTCAGAATAGCCAAATGGCATTGATCACACCTCCAGGTCTTAATTTAAGTAATAAGACCTGGTACTTAAGACACGCATAATACTGCCCTCGATGTACATACTGTATGACGGATGCATGTAAAACTGTGTTCCTCCTTGTGTCAACCTCAGATTTCCCAATTGACCAAATGGGCATAGCAAATATACTGGCTTCTCAAAAACTATTATTCTGTAAAATGACTTTGAACTGCCATTGGTAAGACTACTGTTACTAACTTCTTTTCTCCCCCCTTTTTTTAAGCATCCAAAGAAAGAGTGCAGCCTGTTCCCATTCCACGCTATGCTAAAAATCGAATGATTGCCTTGTGCAAGGATGTACCTTTCAGTGTACGATGTACGATTTGCCGAAAAATACTAACCTCACATCAGGCAGCTCAAGCACACTTTAAGTAAGACCTTTTTGTGATATACTATTATACACATGCAGTGACCATGTCTGATATCAACCACTTAAAACTGGATATTTTCGATTGTCTCTTATAATAATGGTGATTTCTCTTTTTTTTTAGTGTGTCTTGCAATCAGGGCTGTGCCATTGCTGTAGCTGATAAAACCGTGGTGCAGATAATGAAACGGCTTCAAGTGCGAGGACAGTGCTTTCTCTGCTGCAAGATATTTTTCACCGAGGGTGAAATCGAGAGACACAATGCATCGACCCAGCACAAGACAGAGGTCAACCAAAGTATGGACAGAGCAATTCTTAATTACAGCAGGTTGAGTGAAATTCAACTCGCCAAGAAAGCAAAAGAGAGAAGGGAGGTTGGATTGTCTACAGGCCTTGACACAGTACATCAGAGAAAAGGCAGCAGGAATGATTCTGAAGGAAGTCCGGCCAAGCGGCAGAGGCACTGCACCACTATGAATGGCAGCTCCAGTAGAGGCAGCAACCTGACACTAGCCTGGTTCTGTGAGTGTGGTCAGCAGTTCCCTGAAGAGGACATAGCCTCTAAGCATCTCCTGGCAATCAACCAGATTTTCCATCAATGTGGCGTTTGTGACAAACTCATGTGTGAAAGTGCAATTACCCATCTCCATTTGAGTCGTTTCCATGGAGGGGCTCATCTCTCCAACTTCTTCTACCATTGCCGTGGGTGCAAAGTGGACATGCCACGGTACGAAGACATCCTGCTGCATGTGTCAACAGTTCACAGAGGTCACACCTACATAACCGAAAGAGAAGCACAGAGGCAGCCTGTCATTAATGCCAAGCCATCTACTGGAGCGGGACTCGTTCCGGGTACTCAATCCGAACTCACAGAGGCGCCTTCTACAGCTGGGATCCCTACCTCAAACGCAGATGAGAAATGGATGTGCAGGATGTGTGAGGACATCTTTGATTCCGAAGCAGACGTCCATAAACATTGCAGCGACATGAGCAGTCACAATTTCCAGAGGTTTGTCTGTGGCCACTGCACACAGAAGTTCTTCAAGGAGTCTACTATAAGCAGGCACTGCAAGAACGAGCATGGTGGGCAGATGGAGATATTCTACTTCTGCGGCCTCTGTGACAGCATGCAATTTCAATCCGAAGGAGAGTTCTTGGAGCACTATGTGAACCTTCATAGTAAGGACTATTACCACATGGAAGATGTTGAAGTTAGCAGGCCTGCAGCTGCTGAAAACGACAGGCAGTCTGGAAACGTGTGCCCATGCATGGGAACAGAAAAGAACAAAGAAGAAAGGAAGGCTCCCTATACACAATGCATGAGGAACATGGCCACTGAGGGAAAATGTCAATATGTTTGTTCTCCATGTGGTGTTTCTGTGTCCTCTTTTGCACAGATTAAAACTCATGTTCACACTAAACACACTGCCCTGAAGCTGGAGAAGACCTTTGATGTGGAGTGTACATCTTGCCGGGAGAGTTTTAAGGATATTCCAAGCTTCCATGAACACCACCACTCCAAGCATTGTCTGCTGGCACCATGCTGTGATACATCTGGGAGCAAGAAGAAGGCAAAATCCACTGCCGTCAAAATACTGAATGCTGATGAGATTAAACCAGGCAATGATGGAAAGTGTATTTTGAATTTTGTTACTTAATTCTCCATCTTCTTTGCATGCAGAATAACTTTATGCCATTATTTCATCATTGTTGCAGGGATTGCTGATCAATTGGCAAAGTCTTTCAATGTGGATAATCCCAGAAAAGATGGCGATGCCGATGAAGGTATGTTATAGTAGTCAATACCCAGGCAGCATGTGACTCCAAAGTAACAGGATGGGCTAAACTAAGAGTCAATTAAAGAAAACAAATTAATGTTAACAGTTAAAGGACCACTTCACCACTTTTCAACCTATCTTCATTTAATAGGTCCTCAGTAATAATCATGATAAAATGGCACAATTTTTGTCCTACTCAGTCTGTCTCATAGGAGGGCTGTGGGCAGTTCAGAAACCCGTCCACCAGTGACATCATCGATGGGGAATCCAAGCTAATAGAAACTGCAGGCTTTCTAGTCCTGAAAATTCTCACGATAATAAATCTAAACATTTTTGTAAAAACAATCTTGCCTAACGATGATGTCACTGGTGGACGGGTTTCTGAACTGCCCACTGCCCTATGAGACACAGACTGAGTAGGAAAAAAATTGTGCCATTTTATCATGATTATTAGTGAGGAAAGATACAAAGATAGGTTGAAAAAGGGATGAAGTGGTCCTTTAACAGTAAAATGATCATACAGTGCATGTCCCTATCTGCTTTGCAGAGATGATTTGATTCTTTCACTTTCACTTTCTCAGTGTAGTCAAGTGTATCATGTATTTTTTAAAGATGATACTTTCTTGCAGATGAATCTGATGACGAGATGAAGCAAGCTTTGGCTCTAAGTCAAAAAGAAGAAAAAGAATCTGCAGGTCTGTGAGCAACAGAATGAGAGGAGGAATGAACAAAGTGCTACACTTATTTTGTATGACTGCTTCCAGAGTTGCAAAGCAGAGGAATTTGGTCTCACCAGTTTAATATCAAGTTATCCTAACATCAATTCCATTACCATTAAGAATGGATGCCATTAAAAAGAAACTGAAGCAATAAGTCTCTTTAAATGGTTCCTCCCCTAAGCAAGAAAAACAAGTTTCTCTCTGCTGTAATACTTTTTCAGATACTCCTTGAAGTGTTCATTTGGGGTGAGGTTTTAGTCTTGGCATATATTCCCATATTCCTATTATCAAAACTGTTTCCAAACTAGTTGCTTTTCATTGTTTGGGACATTATAATCTTGGAAAAAGATTAAGATTTAAGTTCTCTAGCATTTACAACCTATCCTCAGTTGATGGTGGTATATAAATTGTTACATTCCACACCTATTTTAATGTGTAGATTTGTTAATGCTTCATTTCAATGGGTCAGTGTAGAGAGGCAGGACACCAAGGGCAGAGAGATGTTCATACTACTTGGGAGCTGATAATGAACTTCATGTACATTGTATGTCTTATTTTTGGAGGTCCTGTAAATCCAGCTAAATGTTAATCATTGCACAATTTATTTTTTATTTGTTTAATCCATATGGTCTAAACCAGCGGTTCCCAAACCTTTTTGGCCATGCACCCCCTGTTAGTGCCCGACCTAGCTGACGCACCCCCCCACATGGAAATATAAATTGAATAAGCTATAAAGAGACATATATTTCCTATTTATCCACATATATGCACATATATGAACCTGAATATGGCATAATATATGCAGCATAGGCTATATTCTGTATATACTTGCCCTATATGGGCATATGTTAATATATTTAAAATAAAACTATAGCACCACCATTAGCCTTTTCATGTCGCGCACCACAAGGGGTGCACGCACCACAGTTTGGGAACCACTGGTCTAAACGAACAGCTATTTGGATGCTTGATGGCTTGACTTTGATCAATTTTGTTATGCAACACTAACCTCAATCATAACCTTTTTTATCTTCTCAGGGTTGGAGGAAGCTCTCAAAAGAAGTGTTTTGGAGTTCTAAGAAAGAAGTACATTAGAGAATTGATCTTTGTTTTTAAAACGAATCACACATTCAGTAATTCGTGTTCAAATAATGTATTAAATAAAGTTTTTTTCCCCCCTAAATAATATATTTTGAGTCCTTATTAGTAGTAACTCAGTAGTTGGTTCTGTTCCTTTTGTCTTTGGGTACTTAGAAAAGCGCTATATAAATCTGAGCTATTATTACACCTATTTACTCAAATCAGAAATACAGTTGCTCATGAAATGACCCACAACTCGCCTGTTTTATTAAATATTTTGTGCCATTATGTAGAACTCATGTTGAAAGTACAATAACTTTAATTTGTGATTTAACGTTTTTCATGATGGTTTGGTGTAGAAGTCTGATTTACACATGTGGCAGCTTGCCCCCATTTCTTCAATGGAAATATCCTAAAAAACAGGGTCGTATTATAATCGGGACTAGACTATTTGACATTCAATGTTATTTTTGTTCACAAATAAATGAGTCTTATAATCAGAGTCGTCTTGTTCACATCTGGAATCCCAAACTGAATTGTATACAGTGACTCATGATGACTTCACGAGGTGTGGCATAGTCTCCCCATGGGTCCCATGGTGAGATCATGGAATGTAACATCTCCCATCTAACTAGAGCCCTTTGACCCTGCCCATCATCCATATACTTACCATCTTCCCATACCTACTTATAATCTTACAATAATTAATCGTCCAATTTCCAGACAGATTTGTAGCTTCAGCCTAGAGACACACTTCATATTTGAGTTTAGTTACTTGGTTTTCCAAATGTGTTTCCCCTTCCCCCTTTTCTTTAGTGCTTCTTTGTTTTTTTAAACTGCTGGTTTCATTTATTATTTAATGTTGATAAGCTCAGTCAAAATGACATTTTAATACACATTAAAATCCTCCCCTCTCTCTCTCCCCATTTCCTGTCAGCCTACTGTCTGTCCCTCCATACAAAAATTAAAAATAAAATAAAGGCGAAAGCCACAATAAAAATACTGTCCCCAAATCAGCCATGTAAGGAATACTGTAGGTGCTCCTGAAGGTTTTATGAGGGAAGTCCCAGCCCATGTTTGGAAGTGTTTTCTCTGGGGCGCTGTCGTTGTGTACAGACAGTTACTACTTACTGCAGCAGCCTGTGGGACAGTTTGTAGTCTACACACTACAGGAACCTGTTCGCGTTTGGACCGCTACTCTCCGACCTGTACCGTTATATATCGTTATAAACCTTAATCATGGCGCAGGCAAAAATTCAGGCAAAGATAAACGAAGCCTCACATCATGGCAAATTCAGCAGAACAATGTCCATGGCGGATCGTTCCGGACAACTTCTCGAAACTTTGGATCAGTTGGAAATGAGGTATGTAAAAGTAGTAGGCCGGTTACTTTACGGCCATCGACCATGTCTGTGTCATAATCTGACTCCACCACATGTTTCTGTTTTTAGCAATCTGCGCCGGTCATTTAAACAGCCAACACAACACTCAAATAGGCTACAAATCTGCCAATCAGTAGAAAATGCTATGTAATTTTTTGACATTGGCATCTAATGGGCAATTGGGCATCATGCTATGGTAAAACTAAAAACATACAATTGTACTATGCTATTAGGCAATAATAGTTGAACTCAAGTGAACACGCGTACCGATAGGGTATGCTGCTATTCATTTCCATGGTTGAGTTGAGTAAACTGCTATGTTTCATAGGGTGGAGATGTTACGTGAAACCGCTGCGGCTCTTGAGCAGGAAAGGGAGTCCATCATGGAAATGATCCAATCTGCACAGAACAGTCAAGAAATGCGCAACATCTGTCCTGGTAGGCTACAGTCAATATTTGGCTTCTCTATTTTGCTTTCAGTGTTTTAACCAACCTGTGTGTTTAATATATAAATGGACGGGTAATCAACACAACTGTCCGTCCATATATGTTTAATTCTCTTCGATCCTACAGGAGAGAGAGAAGAGTTAACTATAACTGCAAACCGCCTGATGGGCAGAACAATGACCGTGGAAGTGTCAGTAGGAACAATCAGAAATTCCCAACAAGAGGACGCCCTGCTCAAGGCCACGTCGATAATCAACGACATCGTGAGCAAGTTGTTGGACGACATGGACGCCGGCAAACAGAGTCTCATGGCCCTGCACGCTGCGTGCGTAACAGACGCACCTCCTGTTCCCATCGATCAGAAGTTCCAGGTCGTGGTGATCAGCTGTGCCATGGAAGACCAGAAGAGGATCAAGCGCAGACTCGAGACCCTCCTGAGGAATGTCGAGAATGGCGAAAACACCATCAAGCTCATGGATAACCTCAAACTAGACAAAGCAGAAGCTAATGGCAGTCAATAATAATATTGTAATAGCCTACTTTGATTGATTACTTTATTGAAAAATACATTTCAAAAGGATCGAGTCACAAGAAAGCCGTTAGGCTTGTTTCCGTTGTGGTCCTCTTGGGGAAAGGGGAAAGGGAGCAACAATAACAAAAACAAAAATACCTTTGTATTTTGCCAGGAGACAAAAAAACAAACATAAAACAAAAACACAAAACAGAACAAATAAAACTGGATTTCTTTTCTTTTACCCTTTTTTTTCATTTGTGCTATCTATTCTACACTAAAAAAGTCAGTATACTTAAAATTAAAAATTAGGACATGTTATCAGCCAACCATCTTTTTAATGTGGATTTAAAGTTCCAGCAAGCCATTCCACTGAACTGCTGCAGAGTAGGCTATAGGTATGATGTTTTTCCCATATTGCTGTGAAAATGGCAGGGTTTGAAATCAGTAGGGCTCCCTCTGGTGTAATGCCTGTGACTAACCTAGCCTACTCACAGTGGTCTGGGTTTTTGGGGCGTATACACTTTGAAACCAAAATCACACAAAATGACACAATGAGATGCATTGTTGACATTCTCTCTCTCTCTCACACACACACACACACACACACACACACACACACACACACACACACACACACACACACACACACACACACACACACACACACACACACACACACACACACACACACACACACACACACACACACACACACACACACACACACACACACACACACACACACACACACACACACACACACACACACACACAGGGCAGACAGAGCAGAGTGCAGACACCTATTTTTAAGCATTATCGTTATCATAAATTACTTACTTAGTAGCCTATTGGGGGCGACTGTGGCTCAAGAGGTAGAGCAGGTCGTCCAATGATCCATGGGTCGGTGGTTCGAATCCCGGCTCCTCCTGTCTACATGTCGAAGTGTCCTTGGGCAAGACACTGAACCCCAAATTGCTCCCGATGTGCTGGTTGGCTTCCGCCTCCGCAATCGGTGTATGAATGTGTGTGTGAATGTAATGCACAATCTATGTAAAGCGCCTTGGATAAAGGCGCTATATAAATGCACCATTTACCATTTACTATTAATAAAATACTTTACATTAATGTACTCTAATTAGCCTAATCAAAGCGTGACTCATCTGACCTGTTCACTGTTCAGTGGGGTGGGGTGGCATTGAGAAAAAACTTAAATTGAATCAAACAAAAAACAAATAGACCCTAGACTAGCCTATCATGCCTATAATCTGCCTACATCAAATGTTAGGCTAATATAGGCTAAAAATAAAATCACAATA